>NC_045449.1:8987953-9095328 GCF_002776525.5 Piliocolobus tephrosceles
AAAAAAAAAAAAAAAAAAAAAAGCTTTGTGGACAGAAACAACATTCAGGAGGAAGGTTTGGAAAGCACCTCACAATCCAGTCTTGTAGATGCTCCAAAATGTACCCCAGTCAAGTGTGTGGTGCTGACCACCCCAATTTGCTTCTTTTCCATTCCTCCTTGCTGGAATGTCTTTTCCTGACTTGGGTTTTGGTGCGATGCCATCAGCTTACCTTCAGGGGGATCACAGAAACTGTCCCACCGACCTCATTACCCCACACTGTGTTCCCTTTCTGGGCCACGCCCCCAGGAGAAATTCCTATCTGATTTTAGTACCAAGAATAGTTGTAATTCCCTTGAGCAGTAGGTCTGTTTTTATCTCATGGACGCTGGGAATTGTGTAATGAACATGGTCTCCTCATTTTAGCTGCAGGAAAGCTTAGGGACAAATTTGTGGCCCACCCAGAAGAGGTGTAGAGGTTGGAACTCCAGGGTGCGTTCGACCTGCATTCTCATCCTGACTCTGTCTCCCTTCTTAGCTTTTCTTTGTTCTCTTACTTCATATTTTACTGTGCAAAATTGAGAACATACAGCAAAGGTAAATAAAAATCACCTGTAATCTCACTATTCCGAGATAACCACAATTAACTGTGTTGTTTTTTTATGCATACTTTTTAAAAAATAAAAATGAGATTATACTGTGCATAAGTGTTTGTAATTTGCTTTTTTCATATTATAATATGTCACGAACATCTTTCCCTGTAATTAAGTGTTCTTTAAATGATTTAAAATTTCTGTATATATCAAGTGATCTCATACTAGCAGCTAACATTTCTAAATGCATGTACTATGTGCCTGGCTTTATGCATATTTACATTTGCATATATGAGAAGGCATATTTATATGTGTTACAGAACTGCAATCTGTACGTCTATATTTCATCAGCTATAATATTCAAATGTGTCAACTCATGTGATGCTGACAACCCAGTGAGGTAGATTGTATTATCTTGTACGGACAGAGGAAACCAAGGCATAGACTTGCCATAGTCACATAGCAGAGGCAGAATTTGAACCCAGGTACCCTGGCTCCAAAGCGTTTCCTCCTAAGAGCTACGCTGCCTTTCAGTATACCATTGCGATTTCACAGGCCACCATGGTTAACCATTTCATTTATTTCCCTTGACCTCACTTTTGTTATTTTGTCATATTTTAAGTACCCTTGTAAGTTACCTGAAATCCTTTCTGCCACAAGGTGAGGCAAGGCATAAATAAACAGTGCAGAGTGTGGTAAACGGCACAAGAAGGCAAAGCTAAAGTGCTACCCTGAGGGTGAGAAGATGAATCCAGGCTGTCCTGCAATGGAATGGATGTATTTTCTTGGGCTGTGGTGAGCTCCCATCCCTGGAAGAGCTGGCTTAGGTGGCCGTCTCTCTGGGAGACTGGGGAAGGCCTTCTTCCAAGGAGAAGGAGCTGGGCCAGACGAGCCCCAAGGCCCCCTCTTAGATTCTCAGGGCTTATGAAAATGCCAATAAGACAAACTCAGGCACTAAAGCAGCAAGGCAGCCCTTGGGCCAGAACCAGGACCTGGGGCTTTTCATCCGGGTCTATTACTGGACCACACATCTACAACTAACAAATAAACGAGCAGAGATTCCATTCCAAACTCTTGGCCCAGTGTATTCCTTTCCCAGAGCTCTCTGGCTGCTGTTGCAAGATGGCCAAAGGATGCTGTCACTGTCCTCAGTCTTTTTGTTGGGGTGATGGAGAATGAGGCAAGGAGGGGCTGGGTGGCCCCGCAGATGCCCCATGACACCATCATTCGGCAGGGTTATCCATTTGACACATGCCCTACAGTGGAAGGAGCCCAGGCTTCTCTTCCTGGGTTTGATGTTTACTTGAGGGTTGATCTTGTGCGAATTTCTTCAGCTCCGGGGACTCTCAGTGTCCTCATCTGCAAAATGGAGTTAATACAACAGCAAAGCTGCTGTGGAGGTCCCATGAGTTAGTACAGGGCGTTGCACCCTTATAAATGCGGTTGAGGAAGTACCAATAGGCCTGCCTCAGGGGATCTGGGGAGGGCTGGGCTGTCCCCATGCCTGAGACCAGGCAGGCCCGTCTCGGAGGGGCTGTGGCTAGCGTCCAGGTGCTGCCGGCTTCCTACTCCTTCAGCCTCCGGCCCACCACAGCTCCCTTGGCCAGAACGAAGCCGCGTTCCCGACAGACAGGCTCACGCACGGTGACATTCGTGGGAGTGCTGGCCAGCAGCCCCTCCTTGCCGGACCCCCCGGGGCTTCGGGAAAGAATGGAGAGCAGGCAGAGGTCACATCCTCCTCCTCTTCCTCACGCTCCCGGGCTGTGTGCCCACAGGGGCACGGCCCTGTGCGCAGTGCCACCGGGGCCATCAGACTGGGTTAGAGCAAGGCCCGACCTCCGCGCAGCAAAGAAAACAAACACAGATGTGTTTGGCTGGGACCCGGAGGGAGAGAGTGGCCCCCTCCCCCCGCCCGCGCGCTCCCCCGGGCGCGGGGCTCTCCGGGTGGCGCGGGGCCGGGGCGAGGCTGACAGTCCTCGGCGGCCCCTCCTCCCCCACGGGGTGCGCGCCCGGCCCGGCCCAGCCCCCTCTCCGGGGTTTCCCCGGGCGCTCTCCTCGCTTTCTCTTTGTCTCTGCTGTTCTTTCTCGGGCTCCCGAGTTCCCACCCGCCCGTGCTCTCCCTCTTGGGCGTCCCGGGCGGGTTCTCTTTAACTTTCTTCTTTCCCGGGGTGAAAACTTTGCTCGGAGCTGGCGGCAGCTCGCGGACGTTATTGGCCGGCGCCCCGCCCGGCGGCCCCGCCCCCCGCCCCCGCGCTCCCCTCCGCCCCTCACTCCCAGCGCGAGTGTCGGCGGCGGCGGCGGCTGCGGCGGAGCCTTCGGGGGCGAGCGCGCGTGTGTGTGAGTGCGCGCCGGCCAGCGTGAGTGTGTGCGCCCGGGGCGCGGGCAGGGCAGCACTCCGAGCGCGGCGGGAGCGGCGGGAGCCGGGCGGCCGCGTAGTCACTCGGGCGAGAGAGGCGGCGGCGGCGGGGCCGGGGCCGGGGCTGGGGCAGCGGCGGCCGCGCCGGGCATGGAGCTGGCAAGCCCGCGCTGAGGCGGGACGCGCCTGCTAGCAGCGAGCGAGAGGCTCTCCGGCGACCGGCGCGCGGGCTCCCCGGCGGGGCCAGGCAAACTTTTCTTTCTCTTTTGCCCCTTCCAGAGGTAAAGTCCCGAACGCGGACTTTCCGGTGGCGACGCGATCAGGGGGCATCTGAGAGGGACCCCGGGCTGCGAGAGGAAGGGGCGCGGGCCGTCCGGAGTCGGGGTCCCCCAGCTCTCCTGCGCCCGAAACTTGGGGTGCGAGGCGGGCTGGCTGCGGACGGGGAGATCGGCTCAGGCATGCCCCTCGGGCGGCGTGGAGGCGGCGGTGGCGGGGAAGCAGAGCGTTCTCCCGCCGGGCGGGGAAGAAGGGGCGCGAGCGGTGCGGGCTTGGAGGGCCCCGGCTTCGCCGCCCGCGGGACTTTGTGGGAGAGAGGCGGGCAGTCGGCTGCGGGGTGGGTGCCCAGGAAGCCGGGCGTTCGCCCGCATCCCCACTCGCCACCCCGCCGAGAACTGGAGGGCGCGGGGCAGGCTGGCTGAGCGCAGCTCTCTTCTCTCCGCAGGCGCCTTCTGCGGCAGGCGGACCGATCCTCGGCGCGGCAGGGCCGGGGCAAGCTGGACGCAGCATGATGCGCGCAGTGTGGGAGGCGCTGGCGGCGCTGGCGGCGGTGTCGTGCCTGGTGGGCGCGGTGCGCGGCGGGCCCGGGCTCAGCATGTTCGCGGGCCAGGCGGCGCAGCCCGACCCCTGCTCGGATGAGAACGGCCACCCGCGCCGCTGCATCCCGGACTTTGTCAATGCGGCCTTCGGCAAGGACGTGCGCGTGTCCAGCACCTGCGGCCGGCCCCCGGCGCGCTACTGCGTGGTGAGCGAGCGCGGCGAGGAGCGGCTGCGCTCGTGCCACCTCTGCAACGCGTCCGACCCCAAGAAGGCGCACCCACCCGCCTTCCTCACCGACCTCAACAACCCGCACAACCTGACGTGCTGGCAGTCCGAGAACTACTTGCAGTTCCCGCACAACGTCACGCTCACACTGTCCCTCGGCAAGAAGTTCGAAGTGACCTACGTGAGCCTGCAGTTCTGCTCGCCGCGGCCCGAGTCCATGGCCATCTACAAGTCCATGGACTACGGACGCACGTGGGTGCCCTTCCAGTTCTACTCCACGCAGTGCCGCAAGATGTACAACCGGCCGCACCGCGCGCCCATCACCAAGCAGAATGAGCAGGAGGCCGTGTGCACCGACTCGCACACCGACATGCGCCCGCTCTCGGGCGGCCTCATCGCCTTCAGCACGCTGGACGGGCGGCCCTCGGCACACGACTTCGACAACTCGCCCGTGCTGCAGGACTGGGTCACGGCCACCGACATCCGCGTGGCCTTCAGCCGCCTGCACACGTTCGGCGATGAGAACGAGGACGACTCGGAGCTGGCGCGCGACTCGTACTTCTACGCGGTGTCCGACCTGCAGGTGGGCGGCCGGTGCAAGTGCAACGGCCACGCGGCCCGCTGCGTGCGCGACCGCGACGACAGCCTGGTGTGCGACTGCAGGCACAACACGGCCGGCCCGGAATGCGACCGCTGTAAGCCCTTCCACTACGACCGGCCCTGGCAGCGCGCCACGGCCCGCGAAGCCAACGAGTGCGTGGGTGAGTGCGGTGCGGCGGCGGAGCCGGCGGCGGGTGGGGGCGCGGGCGGGAGGTGCTGGGCCTCGCAGCGGCGGGTTCTTAGGAGCGCGGGTCGTGGGAACGCGTGGAGGGGGGAGGCGCGTTCGCGGATGCCCGGGACCCGGGAGGGCTGAAAGCAAGTTCACTCGCTCGCGTGACCCTCGTGGTGGACGCCCGAATTTGGGCCCAGTGCTCTCTGCAAAGCCAAGAAGCAGCAGGAGAAATGTTCCCGGGAGGGGGTTTGGCAGAACATTTGCAGACAGGTCTCCGCTAACCCTGGATCCAAACCCAAACATTCATTGCCTTCCCCCTCGTAGAGTTGGACGCTGTGATTCACCTCCACCCAACCCCCCTTTCCCAAGGCTGCAGCTGGGCTCGCGATTGGGGACCCCGGCCCTGTTCCCGGGAAGTTCCTACTCTACATCTACAAATCCCTTGGGAGATGGCAAAGAACTATTTGCGGTTTGGGGTCAGTTCGATACCCGACGAGTATCATTCCTGCCCTCCATTTGTCTTCATGATTTGAAACTATTTTGTGGTCTCTCTTTTGAACAGCGTGTTTGTGTTAGCAAAAGAAGAGTGATGTGATTTCAATTAATTACTATCTACCGATTACAAAGGAGCGTTCAGTAATTATTTTAAACGAATTCAATTCTGGTCTAAAAAAGTATACCAGATTTTTTTTGTTAGCTTCAGGCTTTGGTGAAATTAAACAGTTTTGAATTAACTAAGGGTCCAGCTTCTCACTGTCTAAATAGGGTTTCATTTCCTGAAAGAGAAATCTGACAAAACCGGGTGAATACGGCTGGGTCACAAATGAGGCTTAAAAAGGATACGTTCTGCTTCTGACTTGGACAACTTTGCTGCTGCAGAAGCTCTCAGGAATCAGTTTCTCCCCAGAAAAAAAAAAAAAAAAAAAAAAGGAAGAAAGAAAGGAAAGAAAAAGGGTGAGGGGAGATAGCAAGACTACACCTTACTTTTTTCAGTATGGGAAGCAAAGCTCCAAATCCCACATTTATTTCAGTGAAAATTATTTAGTCTGTAAATGTCCCATTTGGTGTGCATCCTTTATGAACGTACAGATTTTTCTCTCCCTCTCCCCATCTCAAACAGCCAGTGTGAGGCTCTTCAATGGCTTTGCCCTCTGAGGCACATTTCAAAGTTTGCTGGTCCCCACAAACACACGTTTTGAGATCTGGTTCTGATTAATTGTGTCATGTTGTTGTCGAATAGTTTGTGCCTCATGACTGTGGATGCAGAGTTTTGAGCAAGGGAATGGAAAACATGTCTTGGAGGGCCGGGTCGCTGCAGAGGCCCAGTCAGACGTCCTGGTCTGAAGACGCTGGGCCTCCGCCTCCTGTTGCACGGGAGGCCTCCATTTTTACACTCGTGTCCTGCTCTTGCAGACCTAATTGTCCTCCTCCTTTTAAGGATCAGAACTAGTCTGAAGACATTTTTCAAGATTTTGCAGAGAGAGAGAGAGAGTAGTTACACTCCGACTTAGTGGTCTTCTAGAATAAAATTCCTTTGATCTGCCCAATTCCCTCAGAAATGTTGGTTTTTCCCATCTCTTCTTTCCCCCCCTTCCTCTTTTCTTTTCTTCCCTTTGTGCGTAAAAGCCCTTTATTGACATTTAAAGGGATTCCCAGGGTTTTGCCATCAGTTTTAGTTTGTATGTGCATATGAAAGATAACTTTGTTTTGTCACCAGCAGGGTCTAATTGGACAAATGCAAGTGAATACATTTAGGCGAATAAGCTTGATGCGGTGGTGAAATTTCACTGGCTTGAAGACTTGTCTTAGCGTTGGTATTGTTCAGATTCACCACCCATCCCCAGGTCTTGCTGTCATTTTGGATGTGGACATGTAACCTGCGTTTGTTACAATGATGGTCATGTACTTGAAATAATCTCTACAGTTTAGGATTTTGTCTCTTGACCAAAACACTAACTATGCACACAAATTGGATTGACCTTTTTTCTTTTTATTGGCTAAATTGAGCAATCAACATATTAACTAATGTAATTAGTAACCGTTTTTGTTCAAAAAGTTTAATTAGGCTTAATAAGTACATAATCTACATGACAAATGATTGGCTAACAATATTTTTCTGGGTTTTACTGAAGTTATTTTAAGTCCCAGCAGTTACAGTATCTTTAAATCTTGCCAATTATTCAGTCATCTCATAAAAGCAAAGCCAATTCAACTATGTTAAAGTTATTTATAGTTTCCTTTTTGAATAGATGTTCTGATACCATGTAGATATAGCTGGGAACATCAGATTGAAGTTCCCATAAAGTCTTAATTGAAGTCTTAGTGATTTTTCCATCATTCTGTAAAAGAGAAAGACAGCAAGGACAATTTAGGGGTGATTTACAATGAAAGGTCGAGCTTTTTATGAAAAGGCCCTGTAGTGGAGATATGTGAATGAATTAGTATTTGACAGGTGTTCTCAGATACTAAAGGGCACGGTGCTAGGAAAAAGCATTAATAAATCCTTCAAAAGTAACTTTGGACTATCAGAGACTCAGACTTTCCTCCCAACATAATCTCTTCTTGTGAATTTCACACTGTTGACATATAAAGCCAAGCTACTCGGTGTATTTACAGCTACATCAAAGTCAAGAAGTATATATTTTTAAATTCCCGTAATCAGTCTTAATAACAATGAGCCTATTACTGTGCTATTCGGTCTTTGCTTTTATAAAATAATGATACCTGATTTATAATAAATTGAAATGGTAACCTTCACTAGGTTAACCCTGCGCCCTCCCACCCCTGCAATGAAAACCCCCTAAAATTTGCCAATTTACCAATATTATCATTTGACTGAACAGTCCTTCAACCTAGGGCCATGGTCCTTATAGATGACTAAGAAATGCACATGTCTGTCTGTTTTCTTTGGTTCAGTTTTCTTTTTGGTGTTGTTTCAAAGTCAAGCTCTCTATGGAATAAAATGTGAACTTTCGTAAAGCCCAGTTATATTTTAAATGCAATTTTGGATTTCTTCCGGAGGGGGGGAAGAAACAACCCTCAAAACAGTATGGAAGACAAGACTATGTATAACGTTACAGCCTTGACAGCTCTCAGTGGAATAACTAAATACTGTCTTCCGCCCATATGTATCGGCAGTGTTCACATGCTTTTATACACATGTGCATTCACATTCATTGTGTAAAGAAGTACCCATGCATGGTGGGGGTGTGTGTACATTCAAGGCAAAATGCATGAACAGTTTTAAACCACCTGGGTTGTTAGGCCCCTTTCCCCCCTCCCTGCCCTTCCCTTTTTTCAAAAGAGCATCTGAAGACCATATTGTGTTTCATAAATTATTGACATCAGTTTTAATCATTGTCCCCCTGACGTCGGAGCTGCGTTAGCATTTAGTGCCTGACGAAGCATGCTGTTTAATCTTACTGTGGAGTTGTCAGCATGAGCCCGTGCCTGGCTTGTGACAGGTCGAGCTTATGAAAACTTGTTTTGCGACTCACTCTATGGCGTTGCATTGCCCAGCTGTAACCCAAAACCCACGCAAAAGATGTCTCTGCAAGACAAGCACCGTGCTGGGTTGGCCTCTTATAGTTGTAGGTAGCTGCAACATAATGCTCATAATTGTTTAAACATAGCTTTGGGTTGGGGGTCGGGGGCATGTCCTCATGCTGTCAATAGCTCTGGTGCTTCCGTCCACCCTCATTCATCCCTGGCAAGAGAGGGAGGTTATATTGAAAGTGTTGCTGTGAGAAATCCGATGCCCCACTAAAGATTCTTGAAAAAATCAGAAGGCTAAAATTATTTGCTGCTTAGTCCAGAGCCTGGCACATAGCTTTAGATGAGTGAACGTTTTCAATAGTTATAGTAATTATTATGATTATTGTCATTATGATTAACCCTGGAGGACTTACTCTTTGCCAAGCACTCACATTAATTTAGACATTTAATCACTGTGACTATACTAATTATAGGGACTGTGATTGTATTTCTTTTAGAGATGAGGAAACCATGGCCTAGAGACATTAGATGGTTTACCCAAAGTCACATAGCTACTGGATGGTGGAGCTGGGACTCCAGCCTGACATTTGTGCTTTGTTTTGTTGCATCCACTTTGCTGCTTTTCCATAGAATGAATGGATGGGTGGATGGAAGAATGGATGAAGGAATGAATGGCAGCGATACATCCATGTGTAGGAGAAGAGCTGGCACACCTATTACTTCTTGCTAGAACTGGGCGTGGTTCCCTAGTTGTGTTGCATTATATATTTTACATCGTATTATATTTATTACATTTTGTTATATTATATTCATACATACTTAACATGAAGTTGTATATAAGAAGTTTTCTTTTAGCCATGAGGCCCGCTGGGAGCTGGGAGCTGGGACTATGAATTAAGAGGGTGTAGATACTTTCCTGGGGGGGGTTCTTGACATCCACAGGTGTTGCTGATGGCCTAGTCTTTCTTGATTTCAGGGCCTGTGATCTCCCTCAAAGGTGGTGAAGCTGAGCTGTGGGTAGTCAGAACCCCTCTTTAAGAAGGCCTTCCTCCAGCCTGGCCAACATGGTGAAACCCCATCTCTACTAAAAATACAAAACATTAGCCGGGCGTAGTGGCGGACGCCTGTAATCCTAGCTACTAGGGAGGCTGAGGCAGGAGAATCGCTTGAACCTAGGAGGCGGAGGTTGCAGTGAGCTGAGATCGCGCCACTGCACTCCAGCCCTGGTGAGACTCTGTCTGCAAAAAAAAAAAAAAAAAAAAAAAAAAAGGCCTTCTCTTTTCACCCAAGTGTTCACCATCCCTTTGCTTCACCAGAATATATTGAAAAAATCCAGGAAGTGGCTAAAAGTATTGTTGCCAAAGAGAGGAGGTGGATGGGGGATGGTGTGTGCCGGCCACTGGTGTGGTGCTGCTAGGTACAGTTGACATGAGTCAGCAGCACAGGGCTGTCGTGCATCTCCACTGGCCCCACAGGATCTGGAATGAGGTTCTCTGCTGGGGTCCTCATTAGCACCTGGTGACCGGGGACCTCCAGGCAAGGAGGCCGCTCCCTGCTCCACCCAGAGCAGGGGAGGCAGGTTTGTCAGGGAAACCTTCTGGGGTGGGTCTGCGTGTTTCCAGGCTCTGCCGTGCTCTCTATTAGCCCTGCCCAGTCTTCTCTCTGACCTCCTCCTCCTGTAGAAAAATGAGATCCTCGGAAAAGTATTTGAGACTTTATGTCCAGAGTAAATATTGTAAAGGCAGTGGGTTGAAATTCAGATGTTCCCTGGAAGGAATCCCCTCATTTTTCTGCTCACAGCTGCTATCGATATTTCCTTCTTGAGATGAGTTGTGCTTTTCATTAAGTAAATTTTTTGTCTTGGGATTAAACCAACATTGTATTCTTAATAGACTTTTATGTTTACACTTCAAAAGTCCACTAGATTGTTACTCGTGTTATCTTGATGGCTTCTACAGTGTCTGCAGTGCACACTGCCTTTACCAAAATAAATGGCTCTCTAGGGAACTGGATTATAAAACAGCCTTATCTGTGGATGCACAAATACGGATATTTTGTGAGCCAGTATTTTTTTTTTCATCCTTTCAGAAGTGTTAATCATACCTTGGGTTTCTGCAGTGCCTTTCATTATAGGGAGACGGGAGGTCTCGGAGGGCTTTTGAAATGCTCAGGACTTAAGCCTAATACTTGTAGAGCAGCCCACAGCATTTTGCCTGTCGTCTGGAAGCCCTGTGGTCTCTGCAGGCTCGGAAGGCATGGTGTTGGTCTGGGTGGCCTGGGAGCTGCGGAGTTTAAAATGCCCGTCGAAGGTGGTTGTGGGGTTGCGTCCTGAAGACAGACCACAAACTCCTACTGAGTGCCAGGCATTGTCCTAGGTGCTTTATATGTGCTTTTTTTCAATTAATGAGATTGCCACAAGGAACGGAAGCTTTTCAAAAACAGATGTCCTGGCCACCAAAGGGCAGCTTTTACACAAACGGGACTAAGTGTGGATAAGTCTGCAGGGCACATCTCAGCTTATTCTGTGACACTGTTGCATACAGAGAGGGCAGGGGGTATCGGGAGCGTTTGTTTGGAAGCCTGATCACATAAAAGCCGTGTCCTATTATAGCCAACTCAGAGGGACGGTTTTTCTGAACAGTGCTTGAAAGAAAGTGAGCTGCCTGGGCCAGTCCTCTGGACACGGACGTTCACCTCAAAGCTATCTGCTCTCATGAGGTTTGACTTGTGTAGCACAACTTAGTGAGTTCAGTATTGCATTCTTGTCTCCTTACTCCAGAAATGGATCTCTGTTGTAAAGTAAGAAGTAGATTTTAATTTGCCTTTTAAAAGTTACATCATTGGTTGGGCGCGGTGGCTCACGCCTGTAATCCCACACTTTGGGAGGCCGAGGCGGGCAGATCGTGAGATCAGAAGATGGAGACCATCCTGGCCAACATGGTGAAACCCCGTATCTACTAAAAATACAAAAATTAGCTGGGTGTGGTGGTGCATGCCTGTAATCCCAGCTGCTCGGGGAGGCTGAGGCAGGAGAATCGCTTGAACCAGGGACTCGGAGGTTGCGATGAGCTGAGATTGCCCCACTGCACTCTAGCCTGGCAACAGAGCGAGATTCCGTCTCAAAAAAAAAAAAAAAAAAAAAAAAGTTACACAATTTATGTGAATTTCCCCCCACGTCAAAAGGCAGAGACCCATTCCAATTGTCAGTCTTTGCTTATAGAGATATGGCTCCCTCTTCATCCCCAGCTCCTGGGAGGCCTTGGCTAGGTGTGTATTCAGCCTCAAATACATTATTTTGTGCCAGTTCTCCCCTCTGATGGAGAGAAGGGACTGTGGCCATGTGACTGATGAAACGCAAAATGTCTTCCGTCAGACCTGTTTCTTTTCCTCCCAGAGCTTAAGTTCCCACCCCAAGCCTCCTCCACAATGGACAGTTCTATCAGAGGCAGCTGCTGGCACTCAGAGCACAAAGGAAGATACCCTCCAAGGAGGAAAGGGGTACCTATGGTTTAGGAGTACTGCCAAGCAATAGAAAGCTGTGCTCCACCCTTGCCTGTGTCTGGGTCACTCCCAGCAATTCCCCATCCTTCTGTCATTGGGATTAGTGTACTAACTACAGTTAGGGTGAAATGAATTCACACTGCAGTGCACTGGTGCATGTGAAGAAGACCTAGAGGAAAGATGATTCTGTGGTTGGGCACAGTAGCTCACACCTGTAATCCCAGCACTTTGGGAGGCTGAGGCGGGCGGATCATGAGATCAGGAGTTCGAGACCAGCCTGACAACATGGTGAAACCGCTTCTCTACTAAAAATACAAAAATTAGTCAGTCGTGGTGGTGTGTGCCTGTAATCCCAGCTACTTGGGAGGCTGAGGCAGGAGAATTGCTTGAACCCGAGAGGCAGAGGTTGCAGTGAGCCGAGATCGCACCACTGCACTCCAGCCTGGGTGACAGAGCAAGACTCAGAAAAAAAAGAAAAGAAAAAAAAAGAAGAAAGATGGTTCTGTAAGCATAGTAGACCTCTGTGTTATTTAAAGGGTTCAAGTAAATTTGTTGGGTGAGAACTTTAAAAGCAGAAAGTAACACTCCAGTTCACTTCTCAACTCAGCTAGTGCCTTGATGAGGAAGGTGCTAGAAGTCTGTCTCCCTGGAGGATTCAGGACTGGCCTATGTGAGGTCTCAGCTCCCTGTGCACATGGTCATATTTTAGTTGGGGGCCCATCCGGGCCCCCTCCTGGCTGGTGCTATTGCTCGATTTTCTAGATTTTTCCCGCGTCTTTTTCTGCCTAAAGATAAGAGAGATTATTGGTTGTCGTGTCCAATTTTCACACATTCCAGAGACTCCACACTTAAGTAAGACAATCTGGAGGACTACAGGGACCTGTAAAGGGGCTGGCTTTAAATAACTGAGTCCTATATAAGGAAATGAGATAGATCTCTGAGTTTCCTGAGGGCCTGTATGCTGTGCTGCATTCCATATTTGAAGTCCCCAAGTGAGGGACACTTCCTGCCTGCTTGATTGCCATTGTCAGGGCTTCTGATTTTGTTTGCTTCTGCTTGGGGTGGCCGTGGTGACTACCCAGCAAATAAATGCACCACCACTCCCGCATTCTAAAACCAGGGCAGACATTGGCAATCAATTGCAGCATGCTTTCCTCCAAAGTCCAGAAATGATCTTATAATATTAGACTCCTCAATATAACTAACTCCTTAGGCAGAATTAGCCCATGAACTGAAAGCTATTTGCCAGCCATTTTTGGTCCCCTTCTGAAGACCTTCCCCTTCCCTGTCCCCAACCTGCAGACAGAGAAGTGCTTTGTATACATGGACATTTCTGGAGTGTTTACTGTTCAGGTGGCTCTATTTGGTCTGGGCACGTAAGGAAATGTAAAGTAGACCAGGTGCGGTGGCTCACACCTGTAATCCTAGCACTTGGGGAGGTTGAAGCAGGCAGATCATTGGAGGTTGGGAGTTTGAGACCAGCCTGGCCAACATGGTGAAACCCCATCTCTACTAAAAATACAAAAACAAAAACAAAACTAGCCTGGCATGGTGGCCCACACCTGTAATCCTAACTACTCAGAGGCTGAGGCAGGAGAATCTCTTGAACCCGGGAGGCCGAGATTGCAGTGAGTCGAGATCATGCCACTGCACTCCAGCCTGGGCGATACGGTGTCTCAAAAACAAAAAAAAAAAGAAAAGAAATGTAAAGTGGCTGCCCTCCCTGCAGGTGAAATATGTTTCCATCGAGGAGGCTGTGCACATGAGAAGGTGAAGATGTGTCCACTTGTGCTAACCCTGAACGCGGATGGGTGCCCGGAGTGAGGCATTTTGCTGAGTGTCTGGGGCGCAGGGAGGGGCCGAGGGTCTTGAGAGGAAGCGCATTTTGGATTTGGCTCCTGTACCATGGAAGGATTGGCTTTTAGTCCACATCCCATTTTCCTTCTGCATTTGTTCTGTTGTAGTGTTTTTGTTTTCTCCCATGCCAAGAATTTGAGAGACCATGGTTCCCTGAAAAGAGGGGTGCCCCCAGGAATGTCCGCCCTGACGTTTCTGGGCAGGTCCTCCAGAACTGCCTTGGGTTTTGAAACAAAAGCTTATCACTACCCCTACACTCAAAAGAAATTATGCCCCAACTTGGGCAAGGACCCTGGTGCCTGAGGCTTCCTGGGGTTTCTCACACCTGAAGGTCGTTCCTTCCACTCAGAACCACGTCTGTGTGGTATTGAGGGACAAGGACTCATCTCCGTCACAAACCACTGCCCTCAGTGCTCTGCTTACGTTTGGGCTGGTGCAGAAAGTGCCGAACAAGAATAGTTCCAATCCCAGCATGAAAAAGAAAACACATTGTGTTTACAGATACAGAATTTGGCATGTGAAACATGAAAGTACCTTTGGATTGGGCGGCCCCAGCGCAGAGCTGTTGGACACGGCCGTCCCACCTGCCCTCAGCCCTTTGGCCAGCTCGTTTTCCTCTTCCCGAAGCCAGACCTCAGAGGTGGGCAGGTCGATCTCAGCCAACTCTTTATTCCCACACCCAGCTCTGTCTCACTCTATAGTTCAGAACCGGGAGAGAATTCACGGTGAGAAAGTGCTTGGCCTTCTGAGCTGCCATGAGGAAGGAAATTGCTTCTCGCTCCAATCCACAGAAATCAATCCTTCTTTATTTTTTCTTTTTTTTTGACAGAATCTCACTCTATCATCAAGGCTGGAGTGCAGTGGCACCGTGTCAGCTCACTGCAACCTCCGTCTCCTGGGTTCAAGTGATTCTTCTGCCTCAGCCTCCTGAGTAGCTGGGATTACAGTTGCCTACCATCACGCCTGGCTAGTTTTTTTTTTTTTTTTTTTAGTAGAGACGGGGTTCATCATCTTAGCCAGGCTGGTCTCGAACTCCTGACCTTGGGTGATCCACCTGCCTCAGCCTCCCAAAGTGCTGGGATTATAGGCATGAGCCACTGCGGCCGGCCCAATCCTTCTTAAACCATGTTTTTGGGCAGACTTGCATCCTGGTACCCAGAAATGCTAGAGAAGAATAGGACTGAGCAGTCCTATTTCTTACCTCAGTTTATTGTTTGAGCGAGGGATAGAGAGCTGTTTTTTTGTTTGTTTGTTTTAATTGAAGATGTCTGCAGAAGAAATGAGCCACATGTAAGTGAGAGTCAAGTTGCGATTTTCCTGATCTGTAGAAAGTACTTAGTTCTGGCCAGGCACCATAGCTCACACCAGTAATCCCAGCACTTTGGGAGGCTGAGGCAGGAGGATTGCTTGAGCCTGGGAGTTTGAGATCAGACTGGGCAGCATAGTGAGACTCCCGTCGCTACAAAAATAAGAAAAGAAAATACTTAGTTGGTTGGGCATGGTGGTTCACGCCTGTAATCCCAGCACTTTGGGAGGCTGAGGCAGGCGGATCATCTGAGGTTAGGAGTTTGAGACCAGCCTGACTAACATGGAGAAACCCCATCTCTACTAAAAATACAGAATTAGCTGGGCATGGTGGCACATGCCTGTAATCCCAGCTACTTGGGAGGCTGAGGCAGGAGAATTACTTGAATCTGGGAGGTGGAGGTTGCAGTGAGCAGAGATCGCACCATTGCACTCCAGCCTGGGCAACAAGAGTGAAACTCTGGCTCAAAAAAAAAAAAGGTACTTAGTTACTTAGTTTTAAGTCAAGATCAGAGAGCACAACATTCTGTCTACTAAAGTGTGAAATACCAAGATACATGTATTAGGGCCATAGTGAGAGAACTTCAGACTGGCTGGGTTTAAATTCCAGTTCCACCAGGAGTGTGGATTTGGGTAAGTTACTTAAGCTGTCTATGCCTTTGATGCCTTGGTGTCCTGGACCTCTCCTCAAGACCACCTTGATAGATTGGGTGGGGTGGGGATTGTGAGGAGCCTGGTGTTCTGCCTTGAAAGAGGGCTCAGAGGAGGGTTACAGGAAGGAGACCCAGAGGTTGGGTTCTGATCCTACACCTTGGGATTTTATCAGCACACATTTCTATAGCCTTTATAGTAGTGAGATAGCCTTTATTAGTGAGATTTATGCACGGTTCTAAGCTGTTTATACGTATTACCTCATTTAATCCTCGTAATAGCTCTATCAGGGCTTGTTATTCTTTTTTTTTTTTTTTTAAACGAAGTCTTGCTCTGTCACCCAGGCTGGAGTGCAGTGGTACGATCTCGGCTCACTACAACCTCCACCTCCCAGGTTCAAGAGATTCTCCTGCCTCAGCCTCCCGAGTAGCTGAGATTACAGGCATGTACCACCATGCCCAGCTAATTTTTGTATTTTTAGTAGAGACGGGTTTCGCCATGTTGGCCAAGCTGGTCTTGAACTCCTGACCTCAGGTGATCCGCCCACCTCGGCCTCCCAAAGTGCTGGGATTACAGGCGTGAGCCACCGGCGCCTGGGCTTGTTATTCTTAAATAAACTTCTTTATTGTAGTGTAACACATGTAAAGAAAATCCCATGAATTATGTGTCTAGGGCAAAGACTATTCATGATATGCACACACTTGCATAACCAGCACCCCCATCAAGAGCATACCAGTGACCCAGAAGCTGGCCTGAGCTTCCATCCAGTTACCACGCCCCCTGCCCACCATACATGGATTTTGATTTTTTTTTTTTTTTTTTTTTTGGGGGATGGAGTCTCGCTCTATCGCCCAGGCTGGAGTGCAGTGGCGCAATCTCAGCTCACTGCAAGCTCCGCTTCCCGGGTTTAGGCCATTCTCCTGCCTCAGCCTCCGCAGTAGCTGGGACTACAGGCGCCCACCACCTCACCCGGCTAGTTTTTTGTATTTTTTAGTAGAGACGGGGTTTCACCGTGTTAGCCAGGATGGTCTCGGTCTCCTGACCTCGTGATTCGCCCGTCTCAGCCTCCCACAGTGCTGGGATTACAGGCTTGAGCCACCGCGCCCGGCCTGGATTTCGATTATTTTTGAACTTGGTATGAATGGAATCATATTCTGGCTTCTTTTGCTCCATGTTACATTTGTGGTCTTCATCCATGTGTAGTAGTAGTTTCTTAGTTTCCATTGCTGGCCTGTATTGTGTGATATAAATGTATCACAGGGCATTTCTCCACTCCACTTATGGCAGGCATTTGGGCTGTTCCCAGGTTTTCGCTATTAACAGTAGCACTGCTGTGACCATACTTGTCTGTGTCTTTTGATGCACCTCTGAATGCGCTTCTACTGGGTGTGTGTCAAGAAGGGGAATTGCTGGGTCCTAGGGTTTGGGCATCTGTTCAGTTTCATTTTTATTTTTATTTTTTTATATTTACTTATTTATTTACTTATTTACTTATTTATTTATTTATTTATTTATTTATTTATTTATTTATTTATTTATTTATTTTGAGACGGAGTCTTGCTCTGTCGTCCAGGCTGGAGTGCAGTGGCATGATCTTGGCTCACTGCAAGCTCTGCCTCCCGGGTTCACACCATTCTCCTGCCTCAGCCTCCCGAGTAGCTGGGACTACAGGTGCCCACCACCACGCCCGGCTAATTTTTGTTTTTTGTATTTTTAGTAGAGACAGGATTTCACCGTGTTAGCCAGGATGGTCTCGATCTCCTGACCTTGTGATCCACCCGCTTCAGCCTCCCAAAGTGCTGAGATTACAGGGCTGAGCCACCGTGCCCGGCCCACTTTTATTTTTAACATTTTTTGAGACAAGGTCTCTGTCACCCAGCCTCCTGTCATCCAGCTTCCTGAGCTCAGGCGATCCTCCTGCTTCAGTCTCCTGAGTAGTTGGGATCACAGGTGCACAGGTTGGCTATTTTAAAAACATTATTTGTAGAGGGTTGGGCATGGTGGATCACGCCTGTAATCCCAGCACTTTGGGAGGCTGAGACAGACGGATCACTGGAGGTCAGGAGTTCAAGACCAGCCTGGCCAACGTGTTGAAACCCCATCTCTACTAAAAATACAAAAATTAGCCGGGTATGGTGGCGTGCACCTGTAATTCCAGCTACTTGGGAGGCTGAGGCATGAGAATTGCTTGAACCTGGGAGGTGGAGTTTGCAGTGAGCCAAGATGGTGCCACTCCACTCCAGCCTGAGCAATAGAGCAAGACTCTGTCTCAAAAAAGAGAAAAACTATTTGTAGAGATGGGGGTCTTGCTGTGTTACCCAGGCTGGTCTTGAATTCTTGGGCTCAAGGGATCCTTCCCTCTCAGACTCCCAGAGTGTTGGGATTACAGGCGTGAGCCACCATGGCTGACCTGTTCAACTTTGATAGACAGTGGTTAAACTCTCTATTTAGTGGAAAGTGGTTGTACAAATTTATATCTGTATACAGTTTTACAGGCAAAGAAACTGAGGCACATGGAAGTTAGGTAAGGTGCCTGAAGTCACACAGCTAGCAGATGGCAGAACTGGAATTAGAATCCAGGCAGTGCAGCTCTGGAAGCTTGCTTTTCGCCACTGGGCCAGGTCGTCTCTTATCTTTTTTTGTTTTTTTTGTAGAGACAGGGTCTCGCTGTGTCATCCAGGTTAGAGTACAGTGGTGCAATCACGTCTCACTGCAGCCTTGAACTCCTGGGCTCAAGCAATCCTCCTGCCTCAGCCTCTCAGAGTGCTTAGATTACAGGCATGAGTCACCTGCTTGGCCTGCCACTTATCTTTAATCTGCATACTCCCTGTCAGGAAAACTAATAATACTGGGAAGCAAAGGTGACTTTGTACAAGTCTCTTTACTTCTCTGGGCCTCAGTTCTCTCCTGTAAAACGAGGGGTTGGGTTACAAAGGTCATGTAATGATATTCTGTAGGTCAAGTGGAATATACTACCTTCCTGAGGACTTCTTCAGTCTTTCCTTAACCACCTAACTCCATTCCCTGCTGAACCAGAAGCAACTCTGTAACTTGAATTACACATTTTCCAACCCTACCCCTCCACTGGGGTTCCCTCAAAAGACTGCTCAGGCTCTAACTGGGGGACCTCACTTGGACCTACCCTCCAACCCTACTGACAATTTCCCCACCTCCCACTCTCCAGCTCTTCCACTTGCAGGGGTGGGGACATGGGACTATCCCTTCTTTTCCTTCCAGTGTGTTGGCTAGCTGGTCTTCTCTCTTTAAATCATGAATGTACGGCCGGGCGCGGTGGCTCAAGCCTGTAATCCCAGCACTTTGGGAGGCCGAGACGGGTGGATCACGAGGTCAGGAGATCGAGACCATCCTGGCTAACACGGTGAAACCCCCGTCTCTACTAAAAAATACAAAAACTAGCCGGGCGAGGTAGCGGGTGCCTGTAGTCCCAGCTACGTGGGAGGCTGAGGCAGGAGAATGGCATAAACCCGGGAGGCGGAGCTTGCAGTGAGCTGAGATCCGGCCACTGCACTCCAGCCTGGGGGACAGAGCGAGACTCTGTCTCAAAAAAAAAAAAAATCATGAATGTTCAGGTGTATGAATTTTCACAAAGTGAGCTCACCTCTGTGTCTAGCACTCACATGAAGAAATATGATATTTCCAGAAGGCTCCTCCCAACCACCAGGCCCCCAGGGTAACCACCATTTGACTTCTAACGCAAAAGATTTAATTTGCCTATTTTTGAACTTTATATAATTGAAATCATACTGTATGTTCTCTTCAATATCTGGTTTCTTTTGCTCAGCCTTGTTTCCTTGTAAATAGTCTTAAACATAACTTACCCTATAGTCTTTGTTAGTTTGATGGATGATCTCAACTTCTTGGGGATACTGATCCTCTCGCTTGTTTTGTCTGCTGACCTTTGCTCATGGTGAATGATTTCCTTATGTGTTTTGTGCTTTCTGACTGTGAGCTTATCTTTATTTGGGATTTCGTGGAAATCCCACTGCTGTTTGTTATGGAAATGCCCCTATCCATATGATTTTGCATTAATTCTGCCAGACATTCTAGAGGTATCACTGGACTAGGACCAAATTTTCCATTAATTAATCATCTTGAAAATTATTATATCAAATGAGGAGTATGTACTTGGCCTCAACCTTCCCAGGCCTGGGGTTTATTTTTCTCCCTCACTGAAGGCTTTTTCTCCCTTTACCCAGAGCTCTGGGTAGAGACAAACTTTTGCTGTCACCTTAGCCTGATGGACAGGTCTTCGTCCCCTTTTGACCCTGGGTCTTCATCCCCTTTTGACCCAGGGGGCATTTGGAAGGTCCAGGTTTTTTTGCCACTGCAATTACAGCTGCAGTTTCCTGACTGGTCTCCCTTCCTTTATCTTTGTCCCTCAACCTCCCTGGTCTCTTCTTAACACAGCAGCCAGAGGTAACTGCCTGTGTATTAGTTCGCTGTTCACCCAGAGGAACACCCAGAACACTTACAATGGTTGCAAAGCCATGTGTGGTCTGGCCCCTGCTTCCTCTCTATTCTCATCTCCTAGCACTTTCCTGCTCACTCACTCTGTTCCAGCGCCCAGGCCTCCTTGCTGTTAGTGGGTACACATCTTGTAGCCCTGGTACAGCAGCTGACTCTGGGCTTGAGATATGCAAATCTGGGCCAGATATGCAAATAGATGACTCCATAGGTTCCTTCAAGTCTTTGGTCAAATATCATTTCAGTGAGGCTTACCCAGACTATTCTAATTATAATGCAAACAGCTCCCCTATTTGTGTCTATCTGACTCTCTCTCTCTCTCTTTCTCTCTCCTCTCTCTCTCTCTCTCTCACACACACACCCTGAGATCACCCTTATCCTCCCCTACTAACTGCTTTTCCCCATAATACTCATACCACCTAACACACTATTTAATTTACTTATTTATTATGTTATTAACTGTTTTCCCCTCCTCCCATTTGTTCCTTTCTATCACTTGTTGGAATGTTAAGGTACATAAGACCAGGAATTCTCTTTTGTTCACAGGGGGCCTGCCATAAGTAGGTGCTCATTAAATATTTGATAAAGAAAGCAGGGGTCCCATTTGCAACTCTGGGCTTGTAAGACCTGAGGCCTCATCTCCAGTCTGTGTGTGGGTGCTAAAACCTAAGCTCAGGGCATTAAAGCCTGTTTCCAGGTCTAATAATCAGTCTGTCTTTCCTCTTTCTGTATCCTCCCTGGTGTTCCCTCCCTCCTCCCACACACCTCATGATCACTGGGGTCTCAGGGTAACACTTTGGCTTTCAGATTTTTCTTTCCTCTAGCACCTGGGGATTTCCTTTTATTTCTTATGAGATCTGCTATTCATTAAATATTTTTTAAACTTACATTTCATCTAGTATTTCTAGATGCTTGCAGTGGTAGGGGTTCTGCATTACCTCAGTCCACCTTGTTGCCAGAACTCGAAGTCATATATTTTAATCTTTCACACATCTGGAATTAATCATGACATATGGTGTGAGGTAAGGATATCCGTTTTTTTCATAAAATATTTAGCCAGTTATTCAGTGACAACTATTGAGAAACATCATTTTTTGTCACTGATTTGAGATGCCATATTTATTAAATGCTTAAGTATTATATAAACTTGGATCTGTTCTCCGGATTTTTCCATTTTATTTCACAAATCTGTTTTCCTGCCACTTCCTATCTATTTGGATATTTCAGTATCTGGTAGGTTCAGTATTCACTCATTATTCCATCTGTTCAGTTTCACTTATTCTCATTGCTATTCTTGCTTGCTTGTTTGTTTATGTATTTATTTATTGCTTTAGATGAGTTTGTCAAGTTTCAATATAAATGCCATTAGTAATTTGACAACAGTGTTGTTAAAATGAACTTGGTGATAGTTGAAAACATTGTAACTGTATCAACGTATCTGTTGTATGTAATGATTCAATTATTTAAATGTACCCATTAAGGCTTTTAGGATATCTAAAAAGTAGGTTTTAAGTCTGATCAAAATCATGAATTGTACATATGTGTTTCTCTTTGATTCTTCCAGATGATTTTTTTTTACAGATTTATTGAGATATAATTGTGGTTCAATAAATTGCACATATGTAAAAAGTAGAATTTGATAAGTTTGACTTATGTATACACCTATGAAACCATCACCACAATAAAGATAAATAACATATCCATCAGCCCAAAATATTTCCTACTGTTTCTTGGTAATCCCTCCTGCCCCTTTCCATCATGGTGCCTTCTGTCATTATATATCTGTTTGCCTTTTCTAGAGTTTTGTATAAATGGAATCATACAGTATGTATGGTCTGGTTTCTTTCACCTTCCGTGCTTAGTTGGGTTATTTATTCATCCGTCATGTTAAGTGCATTAATAGTTCAATCCTTTTTATTTCTGGGGAGTATTCATTGTATGGCTATGCCACAATTTGTCCATTCACTTGCTGATGGACATTTAGCTTGTTTCTAGTTTTTGGCTATTACAGATAAAGCATCTATGAACATTCTTTTAGAAGTCCTTGCATGGACATACACTTTCATCTGTCTTGGACAAATACCTAAGAGTGGATTGCCTGGATGATACAGTAGGTGTAGGTCTAACTTTTAAATAAACTGTCAAACTGTTTTCCAAAATGGTTGTATCACTTTACATTTATATCAGCAGTGTATGAGAGTTCTAGTTTCTCTAGTCGACTTCCTCATCAGCATTTGATGTGGCGGATCTTTTATAAATTTTAGCCATTCCAATAGATGTGTGGTAGATACCCTTCCAATTTTAAGTCTTACAATTCGGAAGTATAGAACATCTACCTTTGTTTATGTCTTCTTTTATGCTATTCAGTAAGGTTTATAAATTTCTTTATATTCGCATCACACATTTTTTCAGAACAGTTTACTTCTATATATTTATCATTTTGATTACTATTATGAAAGGAATTTTTTCCTTCTCATTTTATTTTCTAAGTGGGTATTACAATGTATAGAAAAATTAAGCACTATATATACATTTTTATGTATGTATTTTGCAACCTTCAGCTTTACTGAACTCTCTTTAAATTCGTTCCCACAGTGTTTCAGTTTCTCTTGACTTCACCTGTATTTATGAATATTTTAGCCCTTCTTTTCCCATACTCGTACTATCTATTTTTCTTGTCTTACTGCCTTGGATAGAACTTCAAAGTAATTGTATATATAATAATGGTAAGATGTACTCTTGTATTGCTATTGATTTAAGTGAGCACATTTCTAGAGTTTCATTGTTAAATATGTTGTTTGTTGCTAGTTTCATATGGATGTTCTTTATTGTACTCAATGGAGAGACCTCTATTCCTGATTTACTGCAAGGGTTGCTCTTTCGTACTTTTTATTTTTGTTTTTTTGTTGGAGAGATAGGGTCTTGATTGGCTGCCCAGGCTGGAGTGCAGTAGCATGATCAATCATAGCTCATTGCAGCCTCAACCTCCTGGGCTAAAGCAATCCTCCTACCTCAGACTCTTGAGTAGCTGGGACTATGGGTGTGCACCATATCCAGCTAATTTTTTATTTATTTTTATTTTTATATTTACTTTTTGAGACGGCGTCTCGCTCTGTCGCCCAGCCTGGAGTGCAGTGGCGCGATCTTGGCTCACTGCAAGCTCTGCCTTCCGGGTTCACGCCATTCTCCTGCCTCAGCCTCCCGAGTAGCTGGGACCACAGGCGCCCATCACCACGCCTGCCTAATTTTCTGTATTTTTAGTAAAGATGGGGTTTCACCATGTTAGTCAGGATGGTCTCAGTCTTCTGACCTCATGATCTATCTGCCTGCCTCAGCCTCCCAAAGTGCTAGGATTACAGGCGTGAGCCACTGTGCCCAGCCCCAGCTAATTTTTTAAAGAAATTTTTGTAGAGACAAGGTCTTGCTATGTTGCCCAGGCTGATCTTAAACTCCTAGGTCCAAGTGATCCTCCTGCCTGAGCCTCCCAAAGTATGCTCCTTTTTAAAAAAAAATTCAAGCATATGTGGAATGTTAATCCTTTAGATATTAATCAAAATGATCATATCATTTTTCTGCCTTGACTATTAATGTAATGAATTTCTTTAATTGATTTCTGAGATATAATTCACATGTCATACAATTCACCCATGGAAAGTGGTTTTTAGTATGTTCATCGATGGTACAACCATAACTAAAATTAATCCTAGAACATTTTTGTCATCCCCAAAAGGAGCTTTCTACCAGTTAGCAGTCACTTCCCATCCCTCACCCTGATCTGCACCCACACCCTAAGTAGGCTTTCAGATTTGCCTATTCTGGACATTTCATATAAATAGAATCATGTAATATATGGCCTTTTGTGACTGACGTCTTTCAATTAGTGTAATGTTTTCGTGGTTCATCCATGTTATAGCAGTACTTAATTTCCTTTTAATGGCTGAATTTCATTATGTAAACATATCAAATTTTGATTCATTCATCAATTGATGGACATTTGAGTTGTGTCCATTTTTTGGCTCTTATGAATAATGCTGCAATGAGCATTGGTGTACAGGTTTTTGTGTGGACATCTGCTTTCTCTGGGGTATCCACCTAGCAGTGGAATTGCTGGGTTATAAGACAGCTAACTCAGCCAGGTGTGGTGGCTCATGCCTGTAATCCCAGCACTTTGGGAGGCTGAGGCGGGTGGATCACTTGAGGTCAGGAGTTCGAGACCAGCCTGGCCAACGTGGTGAAACCTCATCTCTGCTAAAAATATAAAAATTAGCCGGGTGTGGTGGTACACACCTGTAGTCCCAGCCACTCGGGAGGCTGAGGCACAAGAATCGCTTGAACCCGGGAGGTGGAGGTTGCTGTGAGCTGAGATCAGGCCACTGTACTACAGTCTGGGCGACAGAGTGGGATTCTGTCTCAAAAAAAAAAAAAAAAAAAAAAAAAAAAGACAACTGACTCTGTGTTTAACTTTTTGAGGAACTGCCAGATTGGTTTTCAGACAGTTGTACTATTTTATTTAATATATCCTAGGATCCTAGAACCCACCAGCAACATATGGGGATCCTAGTTTCTCCATACCCTTGAAAACACTTACTATCTATCATTTTGATTATAGCCATTCTGGAAGGTGTGAAGGAGTATCTTCTTGTGGTTGTGTGATTTACTAAGTTTGAAATATTCCAGCATTCTTGGAATGTATCTATTTGGTGATGTGTTATTCTTTACTAACATTTTATTTTGGATTTTTATGCCTATATTCAAAAGTGAGATTTAAGCTGGGTGTGATGGCACGCCTCTCTAGTCTCAGTTCTTGAGAGGCTGAAGCAGGAGGATTGCATGAGCGAGGGGTTTGAGGCTGTAATGCACTATGATTGCACCTGTGAATAGCCACTATATTCCACAACATAGTGAGACTCTGTCCCTTAAAGAAAAATGTGAGGCCGGGCTTGGTGGCTCACGCCTGTAATCCCAGCACTTTGGGAGGCTGAGGTGGGCAGATAACAAGGTCAGGAGTTCAAGACCATCCTGACCACCATGGTGAAACCCCATCTCCATAAAAATACAAAAATTAGCTGGGCGTGGTGGCGTGTGCCTGTGGTCCCAGCTACTCAGGAGGCTGAGGCAAAAGAATCACTTGAATCCAGGAGACAGAGGTTGCAGTGAGCGGAGATCGTGCCATTGCACTCTAGCCTGGGTGATAGTGCAAGACTCCGTCTCAAAAAAAAAAAAAAAAAAAAAGTGAGATTTATCTGAACTTTTCTCACTTTATATTGCCTTTTGTATTAAGGCTGTTTTAACCTTATAAAATGAAGTGGGAAGTTTCCATTCTATTTTATGCTCTGGAATAGTTTAAGTAACATGAGAAATAGCTGGTCCTTGAAGGTTTGCTAGAATTAGCCCACCCGGGCCCTGTGTCATTTTTGAAAGTAGTTATTTGACAACCATTTCGATTTCTTCCATACTTAGGTGTTTATTCAGAAATTTTTCACCTGTTTTTTGAGACAAATCTGGTAATTTTTTTTGAGCCAAATCTGTTTTTCTTTTTTTGGAGATGGAGTCTCGCTCTGTCGCCCAGGCTGGAGTACTGGAGTACAGTGGCATGATCTCGGCTCACTGCAACCTCTGCCTCCTGGGTTCAAGCGATTCTCCTGTCTCAGCCTTCTGAATAGCTGGGACTACAGGTGCCTGCTACCACGCCTAGCTAATTTTTTCTATTTTTAATAGAGACGGGGTTTCACCATGTTAGCCAGGATGGTCTTGATCTCCTCATCTCGTGATCTGCCTGCCTCGGCCTCCTAAAGTGCTGGGATTACAGGCGTAAGCCACTGTGCCTGGCCTGGTAATTTGTTTTTAAAAAAACTCATTTACCCAGATTTTCCTTTTGCAAGCATAGCATTGTACATAATAATCACTAAAATATTTTTTACTGTTCATATATGGCTATATCACCTTTCTAATTTCTATTAGCAAACATTTTTTCCTCATTCTCTCGTTGCCTAGGTTTGTTTGCTTTTTGTATATTTGTGAAAGTTATAATAACTTTTGATCATATTTAATGAACACTCACTGTGTGCTAGACCCTATGCTAAATACTTTGGACGCAGTTTCTAATTTAAAAAATCTGCAACACAGTGAATTGAGCAAAATTATTCCCATTTTACATATAGTTGAGTAGTTCAGAAATTTAGCCCAGAGTCACGGAGCTGCAAAACGCAGGGCTGGAATTAAAAAGGCTCTGTTAGCTTTCAAAGCGGGTTCTTTTATCTGCTATTCCAGACTGCTGCTTATTTGTTAATGCCTTTCTGTCATCTTCTAATTCTCTCTCCCTCTCTCTCTCTTTATTTTTTTTATTTTATTTTATTTTTTTTGTTGTTGTTGAGACGGAGTTTCCCTCTTGTTGCCCAGGCTGGAGTGCAATGGCGCTATCTTGGCTCACCACAACCTCCGCCTCCCGGGCTCAAGCGATTCTGCTGCCTCAGCCTCCCGAGTAGCTGGGATTACAGGCATGTGTCACCACGCCTGGCTAATTTTGTATATTTAGTAGAGACAGGGTTTCACCATGTTGGTCAGGCTGGTCTCAAACTCCCAACCTCAGGTGATCCACCTGCCTCGGCCTCCCAAAGTGTTGGGATTGCAGGCGTGAACCACTGCACCCGGCATCATCTTCTAATTCTCTTAATCTTTTTATCTTTATTAATTTCTTACCTAGGCTTCTCTGTGGTTATCCTAATTTTTTGAGTTGAATGCTCAGCTTAACTAACATCATTTTCTTATTCCTGTTGAGCATTAAAACTAAGACAATGACTTTTCCTTTCTAGAGTAGCGTTGACCACTTCCTGTAGGTTTTGATTTGTACTGCTGTCATTGTCACTGTTTTTACAATGACTGTGTCATTGTAGTTTTGATATTCTTTTTGTTCCTGGAGTTATTTATGAATTGAGTTTTCATCTCCAGGGGGTTATATCCTTTAAAAATATATTTTTTAAATGTCCAGGTTTTTTTTGCTGTTTCTGGTACTTTTTTAAATTTTTTTTTTTTTTGAGATGGACTCTCACTCTGCAGCCCAGGCTGGAGTGCAGCGGCACGATCTCGGCTCACTGCAACCTCCGCCTCCCAGGTTCAAGCGATTCTCCTGCCTCAGCCTCCCAAGTAGGTGGGACTACAGGCGTGTGCCACCATGCCTGGCTAACTTTTGTATTTTTAGTAGAGACGGGGTTTCACCGTGTTGGTTAGGCTGGTCTCGAACTCCTGACCTCAGGTGATCCCACCCTCCTCGGCCTCCCAAAGTGCTGGGATTATAGATGTGAGCCACTACACCCCAGCCTCTGGCATATTTTCTAGTTTGGTTTTTGTTTGTTTGTGTTTTAGAATAATCTCACAGGTGTATATAAGATCACCTCTGTCAGTGTTCTGCAGGAATTGAAGAGGAATCCTGTTTGTAGGGCACAATGTTTATATGTATTGACTCAATCTAATTGTGATTATATTCTTCAGATACTCTGTATTTTTGTTTTCCTTTTTGCTTGCTTGGGGCAAAAATATATTAGTGGAAATCTTTAACATGTAACTCAATCTTTGACAGATTAAGTGACAAAGTCATTCAACCTCTTAAATATTAACACATGCAAAGGTACATAAGGCAAATTAGCACAGAGTAAAAGCAGGGGTCACAACACAGTATGCAAAAAGTAACATTCAGAGCAGAGTGGTTTATACACAAAGCTAGGTTAATTTGTACGGATACCAGAAAAAAATGCAATGTGTCATGAACTTGAATGGATTATGACCCCAACCTCAGACTCCTCCTGGGTACACAGGGGAAGTTGGGCTCTCAGTTCCTTCCCATGCTCACACTCTAGGATGGTGGTTTTGGGGTTCACTACTAAGTGCTGCCAGGGATGGAATTAACTGGGAATAGGATTAGAAGCAAAGAAGAGGCCAGAATGATTCCTAGCCTGAAGCTGGAGCAGTTTGAGCCGACAGCTGGGGCTGAGTTTATTGCTTTGGCTCACGCCCGTCTGTACACGAGCATCTGCCTCATTGCCTTTTGGCCTGGCAAAGGGGATTTGCTGAAATAGAAATCAGTCTGCAAGGAAAGGATGGCGAGGCCACAGCAACTCACTGACATGGGGTGCCACTTCCCGTCATGAAATATGACCCCAAATGGCTTGGTTTGGCTATGGGATATGCCAACATCACCCCCGGGAGCTCTCAGCTCCGTGGAAGAGCATTTCCATAGGCGGCTTCCTACAGAAATGGGCAGGAGACCCAGCTTCACGCCTGCCTCCATTTCTCCTCATCCTTCTGCCAAGGGGTGATTAATTCATGGAAGAAAGATGGGATGCTAAAGAGAGGAGTGTGTTTCACAGAATACCAGAACCATGAGAAAGGCTGAAAATTAATGAGCTAAGTATCTAATTTAAGAAGTTAGAAAAAAAATTAATACAATAAGCCAGAAAAGGAGATGGGGGCAGGGAAGGAGAGATTAAAATAAGAGCGGAAGTCAATGAGCCAGAAAACAAATATTCAGCAGAGAATATCAACCCAAGACAAAAGTTGATTGTTTGGGAGGACTAATAAAATAAATATCTGGAAAGACTGGTCAAGAAAAGGAGGATGTACACAAAAATAACATTAGGAATGAAAAAGAGACATAACTAGAGATCCAGCAGAGACTTAAAAAAAAAATAAGGTGATATGATGAACAACTTTATGCAACTAAATTTTATAAGTGTCATTTCCATATCATCTTTAGCAAACCCCTGGAGAATTTCAATGGACTGGTCCATCGACCCCTTGAATCAAATTCTTATGTGGAATCAAAGGAAAAAACATAAAGTAGACTTTAACAAAATTTAAAACTTGTGCTTCTAAGATACAATCGAGAAAATGAAAAGACAACCCATGGGATGGGAGAAAATATTTGTAAATCATGTGTGATGAAAGTGTAGAAGATATAAGGAATATGTAATAAATCTTAGAACTCAGCAACAAAAGACAACCCAATTTCAAAACAGGCAAAGAACTTCAGTGGATGTTTTTTCCACAGAAGATATACAAATGGTCAGTAAGCACATTAAAAGATGCACTAAATCATTAGCCATCAGGGAAATATAAATCAAAACCACAATGAAATACTACTTTATGTTCACTAGGATGGCTATACTCAAGAAGAAAGGTAATAACAAGTGTTGGTAAGGACATGGAGAAATTGAAACCCTCATGTACTGCTGGTGGGAATATAAAATGATATAGCTACTTTTGAAAATAATCCCTTCCAGTGGGTCAGGTGCAGTGGCTCATGCCTGTAATCCCAGCACTTTGGGAGGCCAAGGAGGGCAGATCATGAGGTCAGGTGATCAAGACCATCCTGGCTAACATGGTGAAACCCCATCTCTACTAAAAATAAAAAAATTAGCCAGGCATGGTGGCGGGCACCTGTAGTCCCAGCTACTCAGGAGGCTGAGGCAGGAGAATGGCGTGAACCCGGGAGGCAGAGCTTGCAGTGAGCCAAGATTGTGCCACTGCACTCCAGCCTGGGCAACAGAGTGAGACTGTCTCAAAAAAAAAAAAAAAAAAGAAAAGAAAAAGAAAAAGAAAATAATCCCTTCCAAAACCCCCCGAATAAGAGTCCAGGCGTGGTGGCTCATGCCTACGATCCCAGTACTTCGGGAAGCCAAGGTGGAAGGGTTACTCAAGCCCAGGAGTTCAAGACCAGCCTGGGCAACATGGCGAAACCCTATCTCTACCAAAAAGATGAAAATTAGCTGGGCACGGTGGTATGAGCTTGTAGTCTCAGCTACTGGAGAGGCTGAGGCAGGAGGATTGCTTGAGCCCAGGAGGTCCAGGTTACAATAAGCTGAGATTGTGCTACTGCACTCCAGCCTGGTTGGCAGAGAAAGACCCTATCTCAAAAAACAGAAAAAAAAAAAAAAAAAAAAAAAAAAAAGAAAAAGAAAATAATCCCTCTGAAAAACATAGAGTTATGATATGATCCAGCAATTCCATTCCTAGACATACAAGCACACCTTACAGATATTATAGGTTCAGTTCCAGACCACTGCAATACAATGAACATCTCAATAAAGCAAGTCATACAAATTTTTTGGTTTCCCAGTGCATATAAAAGTTATGTTTACACTGGGCATGGCGGCTCATGCCTGTAATCCCAGCACTTTGGGAGGCCAAGGTCGGTGGATCATGAGGTCAGGAGATCGAGACCATCCTGGTTAACACGGTGAAACCCCGTCTCTACTAAAAATACAAAAAAAATCAGCCGGGCATGGTGGGGGGCGCCTATAGTCCCAGCTACTCGGGAGGCTGAGGCAGGAGAATGGCGTGAACCCGGGAGGCGGAGCTTGCAGCGAGCCGAGATGGCGCCACTGCACTCTGGCCTGGGCGACAGAACGAGACTCCATCTCAAAAAAAAAAAAAAAAAAAAAAAAAAAAGTTATGTTTACACTATACTGTAGTCTGTTAAGTGTACAGTAGCATTAAATCTGAAACATATACGTATCTTAATTTTAAAATACTTTATTGCTAACAAATGCTAACTATCACCTGAGCCTTCAGCAAGTCATAATCTTTGCTGTTGGAGGGCCTTTCCTTGATGTTGATGGCTACTGACTAGTCAGGGTGGTCACCGGTTGCTAAAGGCTGGGTGGTAATTTCTTTCTTTCTTTCTTTTTTTTTTTTTTGAGACGGAGTCTCGCTCTGTCGCCCAGGCTGGAGTGCAGTGGCCTGATCTCAGCTCACTGCAAGCTCCGCCTCCCGGGTTTACGCCATTCTCCTCCCTCAGCCTCCCGAGTAGCTGGGACTACAGGCACCTGCCACTTCGCCCGGCTAGCTTTTTGTAGTTTTTAGTAGAGACGGGGTTTCACCGTGTTAGCCAGGATGGTCTCGAATTTCTGACCTCGTGATCCGCCCGTCTCGGCCTCCCAAAGTGCTGGGATTACAGGCTTGAGCCACCGCGCCGGGCCAGTAATTTCTTAAAGTAAGACAGCAGTGAAGTTTGCCACATCAACTCACTCTTCCTTTCATTAAAGATTTTTCTGTAGCTGCATGATAGTATTTTACCCACAGTAGAACTTTTTTCATAATTGAAGTCAGTCTTATCAAACCCTGCTGCTGCTGTATCAAGTAAGTTGATGAAATATTCTAAATCCTTTGTTGTCATTTTAGCAATGCTCATAGCATCTTCACCAGGAGTAGAGTCCATCTCAAGAAGCCACTTTCTTTGTCAATCATAAATAAGTGACTCGTCATCTATTCAGGTTTTATCCTGAGATTGGAGTGATTCAGTCACATCTTCAGGCTCCACTTCTATTTCTAGTTATTTTAGTGTTTTCACCACATCTGTAGTTACTTCCCCCACTGAAGTTTTGAACTCCTTAATGTTATTCATGAGAGTTGAAATTACTTCCAAGCTCCTGTTAATGTTGATATTATGACCTCCTCTCGTGAATCACGAATTTTCTTTTTTTTTTTTTCTTTCTTTCTTTTTTTTTTTTTTGAGACGGAGTTTTACTCTTATTGCCCAGACTGGAGTGGAATGGCATGATCTTGGCTCACTGCAACCTCCGCTGCCCGGGTTCAAGAGATTCTCCTGCCTCAGCCTCCCAAGTAGCTGTGATTACAGGTGCCTGCCACCACGCCTGGCTAGATTTTTGTATTTTTAGTAGAGGTGGAGTTTCACTATATTGGCCAGGCTGGTCTTGAACTCCTGACCTCAGGTGATCCATCCACCTCGGCCTCCCAAAGTGCTGAGATTACAGATGTGAGCCACCGCACCCAACCGAATCATGAGTTTTCTTAATGGCATCTAGAATGGTGAATCCTTTTCAGAAGGTTTTCAATTTACTTTGCCAAGATTCATCAGAGGAATCACCATCTGTGCAGCCAAAGCTTTACAAAATGTGTTTCTTAAAGCCAATACAAATAAATAAAGGCTTGAAAGTAGAAATTACTCCTTGGTCCATGGGCTGCAGAATGGATGTTGTTGTTAGCAAGCATGAAAACAACATTCATCTCCTTGTACATCTCCATCAGAGCTCTTGGCTGATGAGATGCATTGTCAATGAGCAGTAATATTTTGAAAGGAATCTTTTTTTTTTTTTTCTCTGAGCAGTAGGTCTCAACAGTGGGCTTAAAATATTAAGTACACCATGCTGTAAACAGATGTGCTATCATCCAGGCTTTGTTGTTCCACTTATAGGGCACAGGCAGAGTAGTTTTAGCCACATTTTCAAGGGCCCTCGGATTTTCAGAATAGTAAATGACCATTGGTTTTAACTTAGACTCACCAGCTGTATTAGCCCCTAGAGTCAGCCTGTCCTTTGAAGGCAAGCATTGACTTCTCCTCTGTAGCTATGAAATGTCATCTTCTTCCGATAGAAAGCTGTTTTGTCTACACTGAAAATCTGTTGTGTAGTGTAGCCACTTTTTTTTTCTTTTTTGAGACAGAGTCTTGCTTTGTCACCCAGACTGGAGTGCAGTGGTGCGATCTTGGCTCATTGTAACTTCTGCCTCCTGGGTTCAAGCAATTCTCCTGCCTCAGCCTTCCAAGTAGCTGGGATTGCAGGTACCCATCACTGCGCCCAGCTAATTTTGTATTTTTAGTAGAGACAGGGTTTCGCCATGTTGTTCAGACTGGTCTCAAACTCCTGACCTCAGGTGATCCATCCACCTCGGCCTCCCAAAGTGCTGGGATTACAGGCGTGAGCCACCATGCCCAGCCTAGCCACTTTCATCAGTGATCTTAGCTAGACCTTCTGGAGAACTTGCTGTGAGCTTCCCCATTAGCACTTGCTATTTCACCTTACACTTTTATGTGATAGAGATGGATTATTTCCTCTACTAGCTTCTGATTTGTTTTCCCTGCAGCTTCCTCACCTCTTTCAGCCTTTATAGAATTGAAGAGAGTTAGGCCCCTGCTCTGGATTAAGCTTTGGTTTAAGGGAGTGTTGTGGCTAATTTGATCTTCATCCAGACCACTAAAACTTTCTCCATATCAGCAATAAGGCTGTTTTGCCCTCCTGTTATTCGTGTGTTCACTGGAGTAGCACTTGTAACTTCTTCGAGAACTTTACCTTTGCATTCACACCTTGGTTTGCTGTTTGGTGCAAGAGGCCTAGCTTTTTGGTCTGTTGGTTTTCTACATGCCTTCCTCACTAAGCTTAATCATTTCTAGCTTTTGATTTAAAGTGAGAGATATGCAACTCTTCCTTTCATTTAAATACTGAGGGGCCATTGTAGGGTTATTAATTGGCCTAATTTCAATAGCGTTATGTCTCAGGGAATACGGAGGCCCCAGGAGAGGGAGAGAGATTGGGGAATGGCTGGTCAGAGGAACAGTCGTAATATACATGACATTAATCAACTAAGTTTGCTTTCTTATGTGGGTGTAGTTTGTGGTACCCCAAAATAATCACAATAGTAATGTAAAAGATCACTGATTATAGATTACCATAACAGGTATAATAGCAATAAACATGTTTGAAATATTGGGAGAATTCCCAAAATGACACAGAGACACAAAATGAACACATGTCGTTGAGAAAATGGTGCTGATGCAGTTTCTTGACACAGGATTGATGCAAACCTTCCATTCATAAAAAGTGTAGTATCTATGCGGCCGGGCACGGTGGCTCATGCCTGTAATCCTAGCACTTTGGGAGGCCAAGGCGGATAGATCACGAGATCAGGAGTTCAAGACCAGACTGACCAAGATGGTAAAACCCCATCACTACTAAAAATACAAAAAAAATTAGCCGGGTGCAGTGGCAGGCAGCTGGAATCCCAGCACTCGGGAGGCTGAGGCAGGAGAATCACTTGAACCCAGGGCGGAGGGTGGGCAGAGGTTGCAGTGAGCTGAGATTGCACCACTGCACTCCAGCCTGGGCAACAAAGTGAGACTCCATCTCAAAAAAAAAAAAAAAAAAAAGTGTAGTGTCTGTGAAACACAATAAAATGAGATATGGAGATATGCAGCTGGGCACAGCGGCTCACACCTGTACTCCCACCATTTTGGGAGGCCAAGACAAGTGGATCATTTGAAGTCAGAGTTCGAGACCAGCCTGGCCAACATGGTGAAACTTCATCTCTACTTAAAATACAAAAATTAGCCGGGCTTGGTGGTGCACACCTGTAGTCCCAGCTACTCGGGAGGCTGAGGCACGAGAATCACTTGAAGCCAGGAGGTGGAGGTTGCAGTGAGCCAAGATGGCACCACTGTACTCCAACTTGGGCAACAGAGCGAGATTCAGTCTCAAAAACAAACAAACAAAAAATGAGGTAGCCTGTATATTTAAGAGAAATGAAAATATATACCCACACAAATACCTATGCACAAATGTTCCCTAAAGCATTATTTTTGATAGTCTAAAAGTGGAAATAGTTCAAATGTCTGTCAACTGATGAATGATAAATAAAATATGGTATATTCATACAATGAAGTATTATCCAACCATAAAAAGGAATGGAGGACTGATACAAGATAGGACATGGATATGCCTTTGAAAACTCCATGCTGATTGAAAAAAGCCAATTGCAATCATATACTCACATATTATATGATTCCACTTATATGAAATATCCAGAATAGGCAAATCCACAGTCAGAAAGCAGGTTAATGGTAGCTTGATACTGAGGGGAAAGGAAAATGGGGAATGACCATTAGTGGGTATGGGATTTCTTTTTGGGGTGATGAAAATATTCTGGAAATAGATAGGGGTGACGTATAACCTTCTGAATATGCTAAAAACCATGGAATTGTACACTTTAAATGGGTGAATTGTAGGGTATGTGAATTCTATCTCATTTTTTAACAGTCTTGTGGGCTGGCCTTTAGTCTCAGCTACTGAGGAGGCTAAGGCAGGAGAATTGTTTGAGCCCAGGAGTTCTGGGCTGTCATGCACTATGCCAGTTGGGTGTCTGCACTAAGTTTAGCATCAATATGATGACCTCCTGAGAGCAGGGAATCACCATGTTGCCTAAGTGGGGGTGAACTGGCCCAGGTCTGAAACAGAGCAGTTCAAAACCCCTGCACTGATCAGTAGTGACATGGTGCCTGTGACTAGCCACTGTACTTCAGGCTGGGCAACATAGCAAGACCTTGTCTCACTCTCTCTTATTTATTTATTCTATTTATTTATTTTTTGAAGCCTTCTGGGAATAGAAAATGCTTCTTAAAATAAGCATTTCTTAGGCCGGGCACGGTGGCTCATGCCTGTAATTCCAACACTTTGGGAGGCCAAAGCGGGTGGATCACGAGGTCAGGAGATCGAGACCATCCTGGCTAATATGGTGAACCCCCGTCCCTACTAAAAATACAAAAAAATTAGCCGGGCTTGGTGACGGGTGCCTGTAGTCCCAGCTACTCGGGAGGCTGAGGCAGGAGAATGGTGTAAACCCGGGAGGCGAAGCTTGCACTGAGCCGAGATTGCGCCACTGCACTCCAGCCTGGGCGACAGAGCAAGACTCCATCTCAAAAAATAAATAAATAAAATAAAAATAAATAATCATAATAATAAATGTCACTGCCCTTGAACATCGTAAGTCCTGCCTCGAAAGCTATTGGTGTAGAAAGAACTTGGGCTTTGGAATCATACAAACCCTAGCTGGAGCTGGGTGTGGTGGCTCACGCCTGTAATCCCAGCAATATGGGAGGCTGAAGAGGGTGGATCACTTGAGGCCAGGAGTTCGAGACCAGCCTGGCCAACATGACGAAACTCCATCTCTACTAAAAATACAAAAATTAGCTGGGCGTGGTGGTGCACGCCCGTAATCCCAGCCACTCAGGACGCTGAGACAGAGAATTGCTTGAACCTGGGAGGCAGAGGCTGCACTGAGCTGAGATTGTGCCACTGCACTCCAGCCTGGGTGACAGAGTGAGTCTCCATCTCAAAGAAAAAAAAAAAACCCTAGCTGGACTCCCAGCTCCGTCATGTACTAGCTACCAGCTAAATCCAGAGCCTCTCAGCCTCGGTTTCCTCATCTGTGAAACGGGGATGACCATGTCTGTCTCCTAGGATCACTGGAAGGGTAAATGAAATGATGTATGTGAGATGCTAACTGCAGTGCCTGCATTACCAGGTGCTCAGGAAATGCCGGCCCTCCCTTGTGGTTCAAGCACCCAGAGGTATTTTCTCCATGAGTCAGCTCCCAGTCTCCCTCTTGCCCTGGAGCAAGAGAACCAATCCTCTCCACTAGGCTGTTTCAGCTTGGCAAGGAGCCATCGTAGCCCCCTGTCCTGTTAGCTGAGAAAAGGTGCATCCTGGGAGAGAGGGGATTTTGACCCAGGTCGAGATGGAAAGTGGCTCTGGCAGGCAGAGAGCACCCTGGGGGCCCTCGGGAAGGCAGCCTGGGCTGGGAGCTTTCTCACAGGCTCTCCTTGGCAGACCACTTAAAGTTACACTGACTTCAAACAAAAAGGGTTTGCAGACACAAAGGAAGGCTCAACCTGGCCAGTGCCAGACCTGGCTTGGTATTTGAGTTCAGAAATCCAACTCCTTGGAGCTCGCAGACAGGCCCCACCATCCCGGTAAACACTCTAGGAATGCCAAGAACCTGCCTTAGAGCTCCCGTCCCAGGATTGCTTCTGTTGCTGACCCTGGGTCCGGATTCGTTAGAGGTAAATAAGAGCCAGTGCTCCCAGAGTGGGGACTGTGCAACAGGCCCAAGGGTGGGGCTCCTCATACCTGTTTTCAATTCCAACCCCTCCCCACTTTGCAGTATGTGGGTGTATGTGCCGGGGTGGTTTTCTTGCTGGATTATTTTTCCTTCAGCTTTATTGAGGTATAATTGACAAAAACTGTATGTATTTACAATATATAACATGAAGTTTTGCTATATATGTGCATTGTGAAATGATGACCACAATCAAGCTAATTAATATAGCCATCACCTCACGTAATTATTTCTTTTTGAGTGAGAACATTTAAGATCTACTCCCAGCAATTTTGAAGTATACAATACATTTTTGTTAGCTATAGTCGCCAGACTGTACAATAGATCTTTTAAACTTGTTCATCCTGTCTAACTGAGAGGTGATTTTGTCCCCTTTGACCAGTGTCTATCCATCCCCCAGTTAATTGATTATTTTAAAGTAAAGCAAAATAGGTAGCCTTTCCATCTATGTTTTTATATAGGCCCACCATGTTCTGCTAGTTGAGTCTCCCATGTGACCAAAGACACATTTGGTTTTTTTCATTGTTGTTTTTTTGACGCGGAGTTTTGCTCTTGTCACCCGGGCTGGAGTGCAGTGGTGCGATCTCGGCTCACTGCAACCTCTGCCTTCCGGGTTCAAGCGATTCTCCTGCCTCAGTCTCCCAAGTTGCTGGGATTAACAGGCATGCGCCACCATGCCTGGCTAATTTTGTATTTTTAGTAGAGGCAGGGTCTCCATGTTGGTCAGGCTGGTCCCGAACTTCCGACCTCAGGTGATCCGACTGCCTCGGCCTCCCAAAGTGCTGGGATTACAGGCATGAGCCACCACTCCTGGTCCCAAAGACACATTTGTAAGAGGGTGAGCCTGAGTTAAGGGCATAATCATTGAACATTGAAATGACGGAGTGCATGTTCGATGTGCTTTGCCTGTGACCCCGGCAGGTCCACCTCTTAGTACCCACCCTAGAGAAACACACATGTGCACAAAAAGGCATGTGCAAGTGCGTTTATCCCAGACTTATTGGCAATAGATACATCAATCAATCACCAGTAAGTCTGGGACAGACACACTTGCACATATATGTGAGATGGAGAGAGAAACCTTAACATCTACCAATAAGGAAATGGTTATACACTAAATCAGTGTATTCACACTTTAGAATACAATACTGCAGGTAAAAATATAAGTCTAGAGCTGGGTGTAGTGGCACATGTCAGTAGTCCCAGCTATGCGGGAGCCTGAGGTAGGAAGATAGCTTGAGCCCAGGAGTTCAAGGCCAGCCTGGGCAACATAACAAGACCTTGTCTCTAAGACAAATAAAAATAAACCCACAAACCCATCTGTGTACTCATGGACAGGACTCCATGATGTACAGAGTATGGTACCACTTGTCTATCCAGACAAAATCCTACCTAATCCATGACGGACACACAGCCCTTGGGCTGAGGGGCCATGTCCTTACCACCTCTCTATTCCTGTGGCAGCTCTGGCCTCTCATAGCTGCTTCTGAAATAGCCTTGGTTTCAGGGAATTGATGACTTAACTGACTTTGCTGTTATTAGGTGGATTAAGAACCAGGCCCAAAGTTGATTCTTTCTCATTGCTGAACTTGGATGATGATGCACTTGGCAAACTGTAGCCTGTGGGCCAGATTCTGTCTGTTGCCTGTTTTTGTAAATAAACTCTTATTGGAACACAGCCACGCCCATTTGTTTATGTATTGTCTATGGCCGCTTTCCCTACAACAGCAGGATTGAGTTGTTGCAACAGAGACCATGTGGCCTGCAAAGGCTAAAATACTTATTATCTGGCTCTTTCCAGAAAAATGTGTTGACCCTTCTCCTAAGCCTTTCTCCTAGACCCGCTCTCTTTCTTCCGATACTGGGGAAAATGGAAAGGAATTAGCCCTTCCTGCAGCTGCTGTGTTACTCAGGGGGTTTGGGAGAGCTGTTCTAAAAGCTCTGGACTAATGATTACTTTGTCAGAAATTAATCAATTAAGAAAGTCACTGCATTCCCTTGCCTCTCCAACACCCAAATTTAAGTCTTGCAGCAGAAGTTCTATCTAAAGCAGGTCTCCTGTGGACATTGCTATAGAACTTCTGAAAATGAGTACCTCTCCCCCACCCTCCCACCTCCAGCAGATTTGGGTTCACTGGAGGACAAGGACTCCGACTGTTATCTTTGTGTCCTCAGGGTCTAGCAGGATGCTGGCACATTGCAGATGCTTAATACATATACAGTGGATAAATACATCAATGACCAAAATGAAAAAAGAGACAGCCACCTTCAGCTTCTTGCTTTTGAGGCAGCCTATTGAGAGAGCACGAACAAGAAATGAAGGAAATCTGGCTGGGCGCTGTGGCTCATGCCTGTCATCCCAGCACTTTGGGAGGCCGAGGCGGGCGGATCATGAGGTCAGGAGATCGAGACCATCCTGGCTAACACGATGAAATCCCATCTCTACTAAAAATACAAAAAATTAGCCAGGCGTGGTGGCGGGTGCCTGTGGTCCCAGCTACTCAGGAGGCTGAGGCAGGAGAATGGTGTGAACCCAGGAGGTGGAGCTTGCAGTGAGCCGAGATTGTGCCACTGCACTCCAGCTTGGGCGACAGAGCAAGACTCCGTCTCAAAAAAAAAAGGAAAAAGAAATGAAGGAGATCTGTTAACCCAAATGAAATGATGACCAGTTGTACGAAGAGCCAGCAAATGGCTCATGGAACTAGTGGCTTCATGGGTGAAAAAGGAGTGTCTAGCCTCCCTTAACTGGGGCTCATGAAGGTGGGCCATGCTTCAGCCACACCAGGTCAGGCACGTAGTCCCCGTCACTCAAGGACATGTGCTTGAGTGCCTTGGGCTGCGGAGTCGCCTTTCCCAGGGACTGGGTGGTCTCGCGTTTGCTTTGACAGGGATCTCTGTTGGGTGCCTGACATCTGATGTATTTTAGATACTGTGATAGTAAATGCGAGGCTGCCATGAAAAAGGAGACTCCAGCCTGATGGGAACGAAGGGCGGACAGTGAACACTGATTCTCACTCCCGGAGAAAGAACCTAGCAACTGGGTTAGCATTTCCAGAAGGCTTTTTGTCTGATTCACTAGCTAATTTCAGCAGCAGAGTGATTATCTAGAACAATGTGCCACACAGAGTGGATCCCCGAGCCGAAATGTTAAGTTTAGGAGGAATCACTTATTCAGGCCTGCCCGAGGCATGGAAACACGAGAGCCCGCCTTGTGAGAAGCTGCTTGCCCAGGTTGGCCCGACCTGCCTCACCGGAGAATTGGCTTCTACTTTCTCTTTGAACAAGGATGGAGGGTGAATGGAAGGCGGGGCGGCGAGGGAAGGATTAAATCCCCCTGTTTGTTCTATAATGGGGATATTCATCTTGCCTTGTAGAGGGGGGTCTTTTACTGGAATGAAAAAGTTTCCCCCATACAGTATCCATCAAAAGGTGCCCTTATGAGGCAGAAAGAAAGGAGGAGGGAGAGACATCGTTCAGAACAAGAGTGGGAGAATGAGAAGACATGCTAAATATCTGAAATGGGAGAGCACCGTGAGTTTGGCGAGCTCGCAGGGAGATTACGCCAAGTGGCAGGGGCGATGAGGGGCTGCGTTTCAGCCTGAGCCTCTCGGTGGGCCCGGAGCCGGAGTCCGTCCATCAGGAACACAAGCCCCCAGCCGGGCAGCACAACGAAAGCTTTGGGATGCTAATGGCCCTTTAGGAATGCTAAATGGAGCATTTCTGTCGCAACAAAGGGGCAAAATGAGGGGAGAAAGGAATTTTAGTTTTGAAGTTTCCTTAGGGGAGGGCTAAACAATGGCGGTTTAAATGGACAGTGTAAAAGTTTTATCTGCGTTATGAAAAAGAGGAATAGGGTACACATGCCCTCTTGGCAGCTTCTTGGTTGGGTTAAATGGCGAACAGAGCGGCTCGGTAGAGGCTGGCCTGGAATTTGCTGGGTTTCAGCCTCTCTGAGGGAAGGGCAGCACTGTTGATTTGAGGACTGCTGTGTGGGTCCTGTCTGATCCGAGACACTTCTGCCCATCTTGCTGTATTGATTCATGCACTCATTCATTCAGTCCATTCATTCACTTATTCATTCTCTCCTTCATTCATGACTCATCCATTCACTCACTCAAACAATAACTGGTTATTGAACACCCACTGAGTCCAGGCAGAATGGAACCGCTGCCTGCACCACGATGGACAGGCCATCTCTGCTCTCATAAAGCTGATGTTGTATCCGGGTTGAGCAGCAGAAGTAAAAGAAGTGATGGTAGTGACTGGAGGGCAGCATTTAGACAAGGCACCAGGTGGGGCCTATCTGAGGACGGGCCATTTGACCCGAGACCTGAATGAAGAGAAGGAGCCAGCCCTGCGGAGACTGGAGGTGAGACCATTTCAGGTCAAGAGAAGACGTGGGGAGGTCCTGGTGCAGGAAGGAGCTTGCCACGTTTGAGCAACAGAGGAAAGGCCAGTGGGGAGGAAGGTGGGAAGAGGAGAGGAAGGCAGGATGGGTGCCATCTTGATGTGTTTGATGGGAAGGCAGACATTGTTTTTTTTTTTTGAGACAGGATCTCTGTCACCCACACTAGAGTGCAGTGGCACAGTCATGGCTCACTGCAGCCTCAACCTCCCAGGCTCAGGTGATCCTCCTGCCTCAGCCTCTAGAGTAACTGGGACTACAGGTGCATGCCATTACGCCTGGCTAATTTTTATTTATTTATTTGTTGTTCTTGCTGTTTTTGAGACCGAGTTTCACTCTTGTTGTCCAGGCTGGAGTGCAATGGCGCGATCTCTGCTCACTGCAGTGTCAACCTCCCAGGCTCAGGTGATCCTCCTGCCTCAGCCTCCAGAGTAGCTGGGACTACAGGTGTGCACCATTATGCCTGGCTAATTTTTGTTTTTTTGTGTTTTTTTTTTTTTCTTTTCTTTCTTTTTTTTTTGAGACAGAGTTTCCCTCTTGTTGCCCAGTCTGGAGTGCAATGGTGTGATCTCTGCTCACTGCAACCTCCACTTCCTGGTTTCAGGTGATTCTCCTGCCTCAGCCTCCCGAGTAGCAGGATTACAGGCATGTGCCACCATGGCTAACTAATTTTTGTATTTTTAGTGGAGATAGGGTTTTACCATGTTGGTCAGGCTGGTCTCAAACTCCTGCCCTCAAGTGATCTGCCTGCCTCGGCCTCCCAAAGTGTTGGGATTACAGATGTGAGCCACTGTGCCCAGCTGAGTGCCGCCATCTTGATGATTTTGATGGGGAGCCGCCATCTTGTGGGCATGGTGAGGAGTTAGATTTAATTTTGAGGTCTATGGGAAGCCATGAGAGAATTTTAGATAGGATGGTGGTCTGTCTTTCTGTTTGTTGGTGGCTAATGGGTACAAAGCAGAAGCAGGGACGGTCCCTGGGCTGGACAGTCTTGAGTTGGAGACCATCAAGTAGGTCTGGCTCAACTGTTCTCATCCAGTAGCTGGTCAGCCTCAGGTAGAGTGTGTGAGGTGCTGAGTGATGGCCTGGGGCAGTTTGGGGCCGAGGAAGGGCACTCTTGATCTATGATCACCATCCAGAATGAGGCCACAGCCTGGCTCACTGGAAATGTACCCTGGAGTGGGATGTCCTGGGGTAGGATGTGAGCACTTAACCCAGGCTTTGCTCAGAGCCAGAAGCAGGAGCTCTACCCCGTGAGATGTGGCAGTGACTTTTTGAAGGAAGAACTAATGGGGTGTGGGACTGGTCCAGCATCAAGGATGAAGAGATGCTAGAGAGAAGAGCTAGTAAAGACAATACCTTTCATGCCTACTTGCTTGCTGTGTGCCCCCTGTCTCGTCCCTTCAACGGAGGCCCTTCTGTGATGTTATAAGGGCAAGCACTTTTTATCCTTAGGATTCTTTCTCCATGCAAAATCTTAAGTGGAAACTCAGTGGGGAAAACAGTCAAAATTCGGACTGCTGTGGCTGAAGAAGGTGTTGTTGAGGTGGGGGCTGGAGTGTACCCCCTTCTCCCCCTCACCCCGCAGAGCCCTGTCCTCTTCTTTTTGCTCCCCACTTCACCCCCAGCCTGACCAAAGGACCCCTGTGGTTCCCAGGGACACAGTTTGTCAAGAGAGGCCTGGGACCAACATATGCAACCTTATTTTTGCTCCCACTGAATTTGCTGTATAAACAACTAGCATTTGGGGTATGTTGGCTGAAATAATTTCATCACTTAATCCTCAATTTTACGTGTGACTGGTTGATTGCACACAGATCCTGTGACCCCTGAGTCTGTTTCCTGGTGATTGCCCGGGCTGATCACTGTCTTGTTTGCTTTCTGCTCTTCCCCGGGGTTTGCGTTCAGGGGCAGTTGTGTGACCTGCCTGCCTCTTGGTGACCTCCTTTCCACTCTGGGGAACACTCCTTCGTCTCCCTGTGTTCATTGATTTCTCAGGTATTTTCCATTCTGTAATACTTTGGCTGCTGTTTGTTCCTTGTTTTTAGAAAATTCATCTGCTGGTTTCTGTTTACAAAACATCTCCTTTAAACCATCAGGCAGGAAGGCAGGATTGCTGCCCCACCATGAAGCTGGCTCCGTGATCAGGTTCCATGTAAGGACGTTTTTTGCAGAAAATGATACATGGCTCCTTTAAGTGCAACACTTTTAATTTCATGGGAATCGTATTTTTAAAGGTCAAATATTATAGACTACTTATTTGGCCAGGTAAAAACATTGCCAATTCATTTTTTTAAATTTTTAAATGTTTCTCCCATCATCTATTTATTTATTTTTGGAGACAGAGTCTCGCTCTGTTGCCCAGGCTGGAGTGCAGTGGCACGATCTTAGCTCACTGCAACCTCCGCCTCCTGGATTCAAGCGATTCTCCTGCCTCAGCCTCCTGAGTAGCTGGGACTACAGGCACATGCCACCATGCCTGGCTAATTTTTTGTATTTTTAGTAGAGACGGGGATTTGCCGTGTTCCCCAGGCTGATCACAAACGCCTGAGCTCGGGCAAATCCACCCGCCTCGGCCTCCCAAAGTGCTGGGATTACAGGCATGAGCCACCATGTCCGTCCTATTTATTTATTTTTTATTTCAGTAGCTGTTGGGGTACATGTGGTTTTTGGTTACATGGATGAATTCTGTCGTCGTGACTTCTGAGATTTTAGTGCATCATCTGAATCATTTTTGAATAACAGTTTTTCTGAAATGCCTTTTTATATTTACCTGCCTTTTTAAACAGAGCTCAAACATCATCTAACCCTTTCTTAATGACTCAGGTCATTCATATGAACATTAGTTAGTGCATCCTATTGAATGCTGTATATGGAAGTATGTAGGTTTCTGTGTTCTGGCCCTAAGTGGCCCCATATGGCCAAGTCTTAAGAGTTAACATTGTGTGTTAAAAGCCTCACTTTTCTTATCCATAAAATGGGGATTATTATACCGACCTTATAGGATACCTTATAGGATTTAGGATTTTTGCAAGGCTTAGGGTCCACGTAAGATCCTTGGCCCGTGGTAGGCACTCAAAAAAGAAAGAAAGAAAGAGAGAGAGGGAGGGCGGGAGGAAGGGAAGAAGTAGCTTAGAAGAGAATGGAAAATAGCAGTAGATTCTTAGGAGCTAGATATTTTCCATCATGAGTTCTTTTGCTGGCTTTGACCATTTTTATTTTTTTTAGCCCCAGGTAACGGGAAACTTGCCCCCACCTAGAGTTTGTCTTTAAGGAGTTGAAGGGAGCCAAACATGAGAGAGGCAGATGGTAGAGTGGTTTAAGAGCCTGCCTTCTGGGGTTAGATCTACCTGGGTTCGAATCCAGGCTCGGCCACTTCCTGCCTGTAACTGAGCAAGTTCTTTAACGTCTGTGCATTTCAGAGTCCTCCTTTCAACAATGGAGATAATGATAGCACCTGTCTCAGAGGGCTGTTATGAGCATTAAATAATTTCATGCGTGTAAAAGTGCATAGAACAGCACCTGGTACACAGTAAGCCCTCTGTATTATCATTCACGGCAATGCCTATCTACTACATGGCCGGCACATGCTGATCCTGGGTTTACTATGATGGTGACTGCGGTGTGGTTCCTGCCCCCAAATAACCCTGGGGAAAATGGAGGAGGTGCAGATGGAGTAACTTATGCATGTCCTCAAAAATCTGAACCTAGAATTGCAGTGTGACCCAGCAATGCCACTCCTAGGTATTTACACTGAAAACAGGTATTTAGAACTGGAAATAGGTATTCGGACAAATACTTTTTTTTTTTTTTTGAGATGGAGTCTTGCTGTGTCTCCTGGGCTGGAGTGCAGTGGCCGGATCTCAGCTCACTGCAAGCTCCGCCTCCCGGGTTCACGCCATTCTCCTGCCTCAGCCTCCGGAGTAGCTGGGACTACAGGCGCCCGCCACCTCGCCCGGCTAGTTTTTTGTATTTTTAGTAGAGACGGGGTTTCACCGTGTTAGCCAGGATGGTCTCGATCTCCTGACCTCGTGATCCGCCCGTCTCGGCCTCCCAAAGTGCTGGGATTACAGGCTTGAGCCGCCGCGCCCGGCCGGACAAATACTTTTATATGAATGCTCATGAAAACATTATTCACAATAGCCAAACGGTGGAAACAACCCACAGGTCCGTGAACAAATGAATGAACAAATAAATGAACAAATGAATGAACATGAAGACCTTTAGGATGATCCACCTCCACTGAATGAATAGTAAATATATTTTCTTTTCCTTAGAGTTTTCTTCATAACAGTTTCTTTTTTCTAACATGTTTTATTGTAAGAATACAGTATCTAGGGCCAGGCACCGTGGCTCATGCCTGTAATCCCAGCACTTTGGGAGGCCGAGAAGGGTGGATCACGAGGTCAGGAGATCGAGACCATCCTGGCTAACACCGTGAAACCCCGTCTCTACTAAAAATACAAAAAAAAAAAAAAAATTAGCCGGGCGAGGTGGCGGGTGCCTGTGGTCCCAGCTACTTGGGAGGCTGAGCCAGGAGAATGGTGTGAATCTGGGAGGTGGAGCTTGCAGTGAGCCAAGATCGTGCCACTGCATTCCAGCCTGGGCAACAGAGAGAGAGACTCCATCTCAAAATAAAAAATATAGTATCTAATACATAAAACATATAAAATATGTATTATTAACTGTTTATGTTATCTGTAAGGTTTCCAGTCAACAATAGGCTACTAGCAGTTCAGTTTTTGAGGAGTTAAAAGTTACACGTGGGTTTTTTACTGTGTGGGGCGTTGGTGTCCCTAACTCCTGGGTTGTTCAGGGGTCAACTGTAAATATTATAACAGAAGACAACCAGCAGTAGAGGATGGCCATGGTAACTGTCAAATGAATGGTATTAACGTTGGGCTTCAGGAGGTGTATAGCAAACAGCACAGGGAGTCATAATATCTGTTTTGTCATTAGCCAGCTAGCTCTCAAGTGGGATAAAAAGGAGTAGGCAGGCCGGGCGCAGTGGCTCACACGTGTAATCCCAGCACTTTGGTAGGCCAAGGTGGGCACATCACGAGGTTAAGAGATTGAGACCATCCTGGCCAACATGGTGAAACCCTGTCTCTACTAAAAATACAAAAATTAACTGGGTGTGGCGGTGGGATCTGTAGTCCTAGCTACTCAGGAGGCTGAGGCAGGAGAATCACTTGAACCCGGGAGGCGGAGGTTGCAGTGAGCTGAGACTGCGCCATTGCATTCCAGCCTGGTGACAGAGTGAGACTCCGTCTCAAAAAAATAAAAAGAAAAAAAAAAAGACGAGTAGGCAACAAAGGTTTAGGATGAAGGTATAATTTAAAAAGCATGAAGTTGAGAAAATTACTCAACCACAGTGACCTCAGTTGAATCACCTTAGGTTGTTTGCTTTGCACAGGGGAAAGATCATCATGTTCTTTTGTAGTGGTAGAACCCTCTGGTCCAACCAACAGAGCCCCATGGTTTGTAGGGAGGTGGAGAAGGCCTGGTGGAGGAGGAAGGGGAGGGCTCAGTTCCTTTCTGGAAAATAGAGGACTTGAGTGGCAGCTGAAAAATAGAGTGAGGAAGGTGTCTGATTCTAGGCAGATGAGTGGAATGAGTGACAGTAGCCCAAAGGGTAAAGGGGAGTCTGGCCTTTCTAGGGAACACGTGTCAGTGAGACAGTTGGCTGGAACCTTGGCTCCCAGTGGGAATATAGGAGGAGATGGAGCAGAGACCAGGTGTGGGCAAGGTGGTGGCCAGGCTAAGGAAGGTGGGGTTTATCTAGGCAAGTGGTTATTACATTTTGGCCTGCTTCAGAGCCACAGATTGCTGGGCCCTTCCTCAAAGATAGGTTTGGACTGGGGCCGTAGGATTTGATATCTAACAAGTGCCCAGGTGGTGTTGATACTGCTGGTCTGTCCACATTTGGAGAACCACTGGTAGGCGGTAGGCATCCAGGAGCAGTTTTTTGTTTTGTTTTTTTGTTTTTTTTTGAGATGGAGTCTCACTCTGCCACCCAGGCTGGAGTGCGGTGGCAGGGTCTCGGCTCACTGCAACCTCCGCCTCCCGGGTTCAAGCGATTCTCCTGCCTCAGCCTCCTGAGTGGCTGAGATTACGGGTGCACGCCACCACACCTGGCTAATTTTTGTATTTTTAGTAGAGACGGGGTTTCACCATGTTGGCCAAGCTCTTGAACTCCTGACCTTGTGATCCACCCACCTTGGCCTCCCAAAGTGTTGGGATTACAGGTGTGAGCCACCACGCCCGGCCAGGAGCAGTTTTTAGCAGGGGACAGGCCTGATGGAATGGCATAAACCATGGTCACTGGATATGGCTGTGAGAGCAGCCACTCATTAAATCAGGTGGTTTCGTTCCTGAATCAATCTTGCATCTCAGTAGGTTTTTAGTCCCCGAGGCTCAGACTGCCCACAAAAAACCTTTCAGGGCATTGTAATATTTTGATGACCACAGACTTCCTTGGAATGAAGTTGTCCCAATTCCAAATGAGGAGCCACGGCCTAATACAAGATTTTTATTCCCCTTTCCGGGTTGGAGAAGCCATCTAGGAAATGCTGTTTCTGTACCTAAAGTGTTGGGATTTTCAGATTGTTTTTGTGAGTTACAGACACACGGAGCAGCATGCTTGAACTTAGACCCTTTCTGCAAATGTCAGGCTGTAAGATAATTGAGCCAGAATGTTGCTCTAGCTTTTTGACACATTTTTTGAGACCCCCCCATCCAGTATTCCCGTACAGAAATAAGTCTCCCCCAGGTGTGCACTTAACACTCGCTTCTTTGTAGCCAGGGGAACCTTTAGCTAAGGAAAAAAAAAGCCTTCCTACCCTTGGTTTCAAAAGGTTTTGAAATGCTAATTCACAACCATGAAGTATTCTGACAACCTGGAATGTTATTCGGGGCAATCAGGCACCTTGATTATTACAGAAGTGTGAAAGGTAAATTGCTGCTACCCAAGAAGTCACCCAGGTTTTCAAGAGAAAGCTCAGAAAAATAGCACATAAAATTATGTTCGGTGACTACATTTCATGTATCGTGTGATGGGGTGCTCTGACACCCAGCCTGTCTGCAGGTGTCACAATGTCAGCTCGTAGTAGAAATCTAACAGTATTTGCCAGCTTCGCCCTTAAGTAGAAGAAAAATAATAATAATACAAGATTGTGGGAAACATTTTCAGAATGTGTTGTATGCCTATCTAAAATCTGAAAGTACATCTTTTTGAGCTTCTACTTTTCCTATTTTCCGCTGAGAAATCCTGTCCCAGAGATGAGACTATGTTTTCTTTTTTTTCAAAGAGAAAGACTATTTTTTATTTATCCTATAGTCTTTTACAGGTGTTATCGTTAATGACTTTTTTTTTTTTTATTTTTGACTGAGTTTTGCTCTTGTTACCCAGGCTGGAGTGCAGTGGCACAATCTCGGCTCACAGCAACGTCTGCCTCCCGGGTTCAAGCGATTCTCCTGCCTCAGCCTCCTGAGTAGCTGGGATTACAAGCATGCGCCGCCAGGCCCAGCTGTGTGTGTGTGTGTGTGTGTGTGTTTAGTAGAGACAGGATTTCATCATGTTGGCCAGGCTGGTCTCGAACCCCTGACCTCAGGGGATCCACCTGCCTCCGCCTCCCAAAGTGTAGGGATTACAGACATGAGCCACTGCTCCTGGCCCATTAATGACTTTTAAAGCTTTGTTGTATTTTGCCACAATAAGCACAAAATGGTGTTTCTCCATTGTCCAAGCTCAAAATCAGGATTCATTCCATAATCCAAGAGTTCCACATTCAGCTATGAAAGAGGTAAGTGCAGGTTTTTTTTTTTTTTTTTGAGACGGAGTCTCACTGTCTCCCAGGCTGGAGTACAGTGGCACCATCTCAGCTCACTGCAACCTCCGCCTCCTGGGTTCACGCCATTCTCCTGCCTCAGCCTCCTGAGTAGCTGGGACTCCAGGCACCCGCCACCACGCCCGGCTAATTTTTTGTATTTTTAGTAGAGACAGCATTTCACCGTGTTAGCCAGGATAGTCTCGATCTCCTGACCTCGTGATCCGCCCACCTCGGCCTCCCAAAGTGCTGGGATTACAGGTGTGAGCCACAAAGATTTTTTTTTTTTTTTTTTTTTAGCCAAGGCAGATGCATGCCTCAAGGAAGGAGCTATTTCCACTACCAACTGCTTATGAGAATGAGGGAAACCCATCTCATTCGCTTTTCCTTACTGGGTTTTCCAGTATGATTTATTTATTTTTTCAATTACTGAGTAAGAAATACAAGCATCCTAATTGTAATGGTCCCTTTTTTTTTTTTTACAATAGCTTGTTGAAGTTCTGGTGGGTAGCTGTAGTTGATTGCACTGCTTGGAGGAACAGGAAAGGGGTTACATTGTTTGTAGGTAAGTGGAAACCAAACAATCCATGGGGAAGAAAGTGAGTAGCTGTTTAGGGTCATTTGCATGTAAATTCTTGCATCCATCCATTCATTCCTCCATGCTCTATCCATGCATCCATCCGTCCACCCACTTCCTGGCCAGCCTTCTCCTCTAACTGACCTCCACATCCAGGAGCTCGCCCCAGGGTTCTCCCCTCCCTTCCCTCTACACGTTATCTCTGTAAATGATCTCTGCCATTTTCATGGCTTTACATAAAGCGATGCCAAACCTCTCCGTTTTACCTCTCTGGCCCTGACTTCTCTTTTGAGCTTCAGACCCCACAGCTCCTCATTTCTCACCTCCATGTGGATGCCTCATGGGCACCTCAAGCTGCTCAGGCCAGATTCCTAGGAGGGTTGTCCCAAATCCCTCTTTTTCTTTCACTCCCCCATCCCCAATCAGTTCCTCCCTGAGTCTGATGAGCACCGTCCCCTACTCGGTGTATTTCACGTCATCCTTCACACTGTCATCATTCACACGTTCACATTGTATTCCATGACGTCATTCACATCATTCATACTGCCAAGTCACCATCCCCCTGGATGGCTGTGGTAGTTCCTTCCTTGGTTTCCTGTTTCCACTAGCTCCTCAGTTTGATCCATTTCCACACAACAGCAGTGCGATCTCTTTTTTTTTTTTTTTTTTTTTTTTTTGAGACAGGGTCTTGCTTTGTTACTTAGGCAGGAGTCCTGATCACAGCTCACTGCAGCCTTGACTTCGCAGGCTCAAGCAATCCTCCCACCTCAGCTGCCCAAGTAGCTGGCACTACAGGTGTGCACCACCATGCCCCGCTAATTTTATTTTCATTAATTAATTAATTTATTTATTTTGAAATAGAGTCTCACTCTGTCGCCCAGGCTAGAGCGCAGTGGCACGATCTCAGCTCACTGCAACGTCCACCTCTCGGGTTCAAGCAATTCTCCTGCCTCAGCCTCCTGAGTAGCTGAGATTACAGGTGTGCACAACCACACCCGGCTAATTTTTGTATTTTTAGTAGAGACAGGGTTTTACTGTGTTGACCAGGCTGGTCTTGAACTCCTGACCTCAGGTGATCTGCCCGCCTCGACCTCCTGAAGTGCTGGGATTACAGGTGTCAGCCCCTGTGCCCAGCCTTAGGTGGTCTTGTTAAAAATCAGTACCGTTGCTATAAACCCAGAGTGGCTCTGTTGGACTGTGGCAGAGATTCCTTCCCTGCCAGTCTGACCCCAGCCTGACTCTCCTGGTTTCCTGCCCACACTCTGGCCACATTGCCCTCCTGTTCTTCCCATTCTTCAGTCTACTTTTGGCTGGTTCTTTCTCATCCCTCAGGCTTGGGCTCAAATTGCCTTGCTAAGACAGGCTTTTCCTGACACCCGGTCTGAAGTAGTGACCCCACACACTCCTATCACCACAGTCTCTTGTTTTCACAATCTGAAATGATCTTGTATTTGTCCACTCACTGAATGCCTGTCTCCTGACACTGGACTGTGAACTCCCCCAGGGCAAGCACCAAGTCTGCTTTGCGATGCTGTGCCCCAGCCTCCAGACCAGGCCTGGGTATAGCTGGTGAGCTCAGTAAAATGGCAGTGGATGAAGGAAGGCATGAATGACCCCAAGCAGGACCCTGTGCCGGGCTCTGTGGCCTCTCGGATTGTGGACTGTGCTCAAGTTAGGGAAGTATGTAGAAACTTAATCACTTTACCATCTACTGATCCAAGAAAAGAAGGAAAGCTTAATTTAAATACATTATTATCTTTAACTGAGTTGACCATAAAATGAACAAAACCGTCATGTATCATTTTGCTAATCCTGGCTTCCCCACTGAATAGCTACCTTTAGCCAGAGATTAAATCCACTCATATGTATCTGGAGAAAGTATAAAATATATGTACAATGCATACGTGTAGAGGAAAGCAGTAGGATGGACACTCCAATGTAATTGTATCAATAAGACATTAAAAATATAGTTAAATGCAGTTATGTATATTATTGTCTGGTCAAGAAAGTCACTAGTTGTATTAAAGATGTCATAAACCTGGGCATGGGGGTGTGCACCTGTAATCCCAGCTACTCGGGGAGCTGAGGCAGGAGGATCACTTGAGCTGAGGAGTTGAGTCCAGCCTAAGCAACATAGCAGGACTTTGTCTCCAAAAAAATAAAAATAAAAAAGATATCATAAAGACATCATAGGCTTCCATTGGCTACTTTTAGTATAGATCAAGTAGAAAATTCAGTAGCAGAGCCGGGCACGGTGGCTCACACCTCTAATCCCAGCACTTTGGGAGGCTGAGGCGGGCGGATCACAAGATCAGGAGCTCGAGACCAACCTGGCCAATATGGTGAAACCCCGTTTCTACTAAAAATACAAAAAAATCAGCCAGGTGTGGTAGCGGGCACCTGTCATCCCAGCTACTCAGGAGGCTGAGGCAGGAGAATCGCTTGAACCTTGGAGGCAGAGATTGCAGTGAGCTGAGATAGTGCCACTGCACTCCAGCCTGGGCGACAGAGCAAGACTCCATCTCAAAGAAAAAAAAAAATTCAATAGCAGATATATAGAATGGTGGAATTTAACCACGGATCATGTTAGTAAGCAATATTAAAAATGGCACGTTGTGGCCGGTTGCAGTGGCTCACGCCTTTAATCCCAGCACTTTGGGAGGCTGAGGCAGGCAGATCACCTTAGGTCAGGAGTTCGAGACCAGCCTGGCCAAAATGGTGAAACCCTGTCTTAACTAAAAATACAAAAATTAACTGGGCATGTTGGCACATGTCTGTAATCCCAGCTACTTGGGAGGTTGAGGCAGGAGTATCACGTGAACCTGGGAGGTGGAGGTTGCAGTGAGCCGAGACTGCACCGTCGCACTCCAGCCTGGGTGACAAAGTCACTGCATTTCAAAAAAAAAAAAAAAAAGGCACATTGAGTCGGAGTCCGCACTTTGGGAGGCCAAGGGGGAGGATCAATGAGGCTGGGCCAACATGGCAAAACCCCATCTCTGCAAAAAATACAAACATTAGCCAGGCATGGTGGCGCATGCCTGTAATCCCAGCTACCTGGGAGGATGAGGCATGAGAATTGCTTGAACCCAGGAGGCTGAGGTTGCAGTGAGCCGAGATTGTGCCACTGTACTCCAGCCTGGGTGATAGAGCAAGACCCTGTCTAAAAAAAAAAAAGAAAAGAAAAAACGGCATGTTGGTAGGGATGTGGACATGATAATGACTCCTAAGGCTATTAAATACAGCTTCAAGTGTGGAAGTTGAGTATGAAGTAGGGGTATGTGTTCTGGGCTTGCGAGCGAGCCATAGAAGTTAATCAATGTTTTAGATCTCTGTTTCTTTGAGCCTCCTGTTACAGTAAGATAACAGTTTTCGCTGTATTAAATACATTTGTCAGTGGAATAAGGTACATTTGACTTAAATGCACCCGGGATGCATTTATTTATTTATTTATTTATTTATTTATTTATTTTTGAGATGGAGTCTTGCTCTGTCGCCCAGGCAGGAGTGCAGTGGTGTAATCTTGGCTCACTGCAAGCTCCACCTCCTGGGTTCACGCCATTCTCCTGCCTCAGCCTCCCAAGTAGCTGGGACTACAGGTGCCCACCACCACGCCCGGCTAATTTTTTTTGGTATTTTTAGTAGAGACGGGGTTTCACCATTAGCCAGGATGGTCTTGATCTCCTGACCTCGTGATCTGCCTGCCTTGGCCTCTCAAAGTGCTGGGATTACAGTCGTGAGCCACCACGTCCGGCCCCCCGGTTCATTTATTTACACAGCCTTTCACACAGCCACCGGAGCCGCACTCCTTTATGACTCCATTCTCCACCCCTGTCTCTTACAGAATTAAGTCCAAACTCCTTTACATGGAATTTGAGGCCCTTCTTGGTCTGTCCCAACCCACTCATCTTCCTCACTTCTTCAGTCGCCTCCCATTCCTCATCGTGTTTATGCTGTGCAAGCATCTTCAGGCCTGGATCGGAGTTAGTTCTTCCAGGCATCTCTGCCCATCTAGCCCCTCAACAGGTGACTCGGGGTGAGGACTCTGGGCTTGGGGGATGGGAGCTAGGTCCATCCCTCAGCAGCCAGGAGGCCCCAGGCTCAGGTGCTAAAAGCCTCTCTTGCAAACTCACACATTAGCCTTTGCCTCCATAGAGTTCAGATTGTATTGAAGATATCATAAACTGGGCATGCTGGTGTGCACCTGTAATCCCAGCCGAGGTGGGAGGATCACTTGAGCTGAGGACTTTTGAGTCCAGCCTGAGCAACATAGCACCGTCTCCAAGCACAGTGCCTTAGGGCCTCCCAGAATGTCTAACTCATCGCAGACACTTAATAAATGTTCATTGGATGAATGAATAAACTACCAGGCTAGAAGGGATTGATGAGTAGGGAAATGTCTCTTTGGTGTGACTGGAATCAGATTATGTTCTTTTTTTTCTCAAACAGAGTCTTGCTTTGTCATCCAGGTTGGAGTACAGTGGTGCGATCATAGCTCACTGCAGCCTTGACCTCCCAGGCTCAAGTGATCCTCTCTCCTCAGCCTCCTGAGGAACTAGGACCAAAGGCATGTACACCACAGCTGGTTAATTAAAAAAAAAAAAAAAAAAAAAAAAAAATTTGTAGAGACGGGGTCCTACTCTGTTGCCCAGCCTGGTCTTGAACTCCCAGGCTCAAGGGATCCTCCTGCCTTGGCCTCCCAAAGTGCCGAGATTACAGGTGTGAGCCACTGCACCTGGCCAGATTATGTGTGTGTGTACGTGTGATTTTTTTTTTTTTTTTTTTTTGAGATGGAGTTTCTCTCTTGTTGCCCAGGCTAGAGTGCAATGGTGCGATCTCGGCTCACCACAACCTCTGCCCTCTGGGTTCAAGCGATTCTCCTGACTCAGCCTCCCGAGTAGCTGGGATCACAGGCATGTGCCACCACACCCAGCTAATTTTGTATTTTTAGTAGAGACGAGGTTTCTCCATGTTGGTCAGGCTGGTTTCAAACTCCTGACCTCAGGTGATCCGCCTACCTCAGCCTCCCAAAGTGCTGGGATTACAGGCATGAGCCACTGCACCCGGCCTGAGTTTTTTAAAAATAGGCCTTTTCTTATGTTAGACCCTTGGGAGGGAACAGTGTGTCATCCTCAGATTTCCAAAAGGGGCTCTAAGACTCAAGAAAGAGAGTGACTGGGGTCTGGTGTCCACACCATATGGCGGCAGTACAGACTGACCCGTGGCTCTCTTCCCAGCTGGTGCCTTGCACTCAACATGCATCCGCCCCTCCGCGAGTACAGGAATCAGCTCATCTGCTCTTCAAAGTATGGAGCTGAACTGTCCTGTCCTTGCAAATAGCCTCTTGCCTCCTAGCCTGGCTTCCTCCACCGTTCATCAAGACTTCAGTACCAGGAGCACCGTGTTGATGAATTTCACAATCCTGTGGGGATAGTAAGCTGCTAAAACACTTTTCCCAACTATTAAATTGGAACCTTTTAGACACCGAGATCTCTCTTCCCCTCCTAGGAATTTTCCTATTAAAACATTTTAAAAGTCTATTCAACTAGTTTATAGCTATGGGAATTAAAAAAAAAAAAAAAAAAGAATGGAAATTAAGTTTTAGGGACATTTCTTTTTGGTCTTCTTTAAGAATCAGTTTAATTTCCACTTCATTGGCTTTTTGTTATTTCAAAGCAGAAGAATGAAGTTTTTTTGTTTTCATATTTCGTAACGAGGAAACCCTTAGCAGACCCTGTGTATAAACTATTTTGGTTTGACTATGGATTAATCACTTTCACTGTGTTAAAAACAAAATAATGAAGCCGAGGAGGTTATTTCCTTTTCAAGAGGAGGTTGAGTTTTTCTGAGCAGCTTTCTCCCTTAAACGGCTCAGAGTCTTCACCTTGGAGGCCTCGCCTTGCCTGCATTTTAGGGACTCTGCTTCTTGTCACCAACTGGGATTTGGGGACCGAAGGACCAGTAGGTAGGGGCAACTCGAAGTAAGGAGTGTGAAGTGCCCGAGGACAACGTGGCAGGGCCTTCCAGTTGCTCCTTAGGACAAGGCTAGTGAGGTTGACCCCACGTTCGCAACATATTTAAAGTTTTCATCTCCTATTTGTGACCTTGATGTGTTGTACCTTTGCCTGTGTGGCGAGGGTACCAAGACCCCGTGTCACAGCACAGGCCAAATGAACCACCTGTGGCTCATGCTCCTGGGAAGGTTTGGTGGGTAACCCGGATACCAGCAGGTAGCCTTCGGGAGAAAAGGGTGAGCTAGTCTGGTTGTGGTCGCCAGCACATGGCTGGGGATGGTCATGGCTGGGGCACATACCCACCTTCTTCTTAGTAGGTTGTGTAGACTAGTGGATTAAGAGGTTGGACCCTGCACCACACTGAGTGGGTTCAAACTCTAGTTCTACCACATATTAACTCTGTGACCTTGGGCAAATGTCTTAGGTGCACTGTGACTCGGTTTCTCTTTCTGTCTATTTCTATTGCCCCCCCTCATGTGATTGCTGTTAAATGAGTTGATTCAGGGGCTTACAACAGTGTTTGGTTCAAAGAAAGTACTCAGTAAATGTCAGGCATGAGCCTTCCTGGTGGATCTCACTTCAACCACTGGTTAGGACAACTCAGAAAATGTCATGCGTGCTTGTTTCTCCCCAGAAAGGAAATTATTCTACTCTTGTCCAAACTCTCTTCACCATTTAGAGGTCAGAGAGGCACAGGAAGTGACTGAGAGCAGTCATGGCTCTTTGAGCCTAAACCCTCGAGACTTTGGAAAAGTGAAGTGTGATGAAAAGATGGAATTAGAACCTTAGTCTCCTGCCCTACTTGTCGAGTGCTGTTGCCACTCATCTAAGCTGGTTTGAAGCTCACTTTTTTTTTTTTTTTTTTTTTTGAGATGAAGTCTCATTCTTGTCCCCCAGGCTGGAGTGCAATGGCGTGATCTCGGCTCACTGCAACCTCCGCCTCCCGGGTTCAAGCGATTCTCCTGCCTCAGCCTCCCGAGTAGCTGGGATTACAGGCGCCTGCCATCACGCCCGGCTAATTTTTGTATTTTTAGTAGAGATGGGGTTTCACCATGTTGGCCAGGCTGGTCTTGAACTCCTGACCTCAGGTGATCTGCCCGCCTCGGCCTCCCAAAGTGCTGGGATTACAGGTGTGAGCCATCGCGCCCGGCCCTGGAGCTCACTTTTAAGCCACATGTGCTTTGTGGAGTGAAGCCATCATTTTGTGGGGGCTGGACCCACAGTTCGGTCTTCCCAAGACTTTTGGGGACTGTTGTAGACCATTCCCGTGCTGCGTGCCCGCCACGTTGCTTTCACAGAGCCTCTCTGTGGTCCACGGCTCTTCCAATTCCCCACAGACCTCACTTCCTCCAACCTCTTGGAACTTTCCAGATTGAGAGAATAACCACAAACCACAGAGGCCAGAGCACTGAGGAGCCCAGCTCTTTTTCACCTCTGTCAGCGGCTGTGAGGGAGCCTGCTCTCTCTGGGGACAGATCTATTTTTGGTGTAACACAGATCGAGCGAACACTGATACCCTCGGACAAAGCGATTTTCTTCCATGTTTCTCAGGCATTTAAAGGGCAGCCTCTGGAACCACCGTGTTAAGCTCCTGACACGGTCCATGGCTTGCTCTAAGCCTGTTTTGATCACTTTTCTAATATAATGATATCTCTTCACATTCTCAGTAATTAGACTCCGTAATCCCTCCATTCTACTCCGTCTGATCTTTATCTTAAATGACATTTTTTAAAATATGAAGTTTAAAATTTTTCTTAAAAACCCATAAAACAATGTTTGCAAAAAATGTACTAAAATGAATTATAGTTTCTAAGCCCTAGGCTGTCATGCCTGGTGGAAGCCAAAGGACTTGGCTCAGACCCACCCCTGGGGCCAGTCCTACAGCTGCAGGTAAGGTGTGCCCACGTGCCTGCTCATGGGCGGGAGGCCCTGCCCGCGTGCCCTTTCGCCAGCAGTATCAAATGGAGGCTGGGGTGATGAGCTTGTCAGGTGGTGGCTGATGACACTTGTATTGTTTTTCCTATACCCTGGAAAGTGACTCAAATGGCAAACATATGTCTCCAAAGTCATGTCCAGGGTTCCTTTCCCTCCAGAATTCCTGAAGACACTCCAAGTCCCAGCTTGCAATATGAATGGAGGCTGGGGTCTGACCAGGTGATGGGGGTGTGAGAAGTTGCCTTATATGGTGGCCCCTGCATTTCACAGCCCCTGACAGATGCTGCAGTTTCCACATCCCTGGGGAGGGGTGAGAGATGTTGTAGATGCCTTTGTGGGATCTGAGCACACAGGCAGCCCTGAGAGTTGGGAGGGGAGCAGGGGCTGGGAGTAGGAGCTCTGCCTTTTGCACGGCTGAGGTCTGGCAAGATGCTTCTCGGGCAGGAACCCCAAGGGGAGCACTTTCTCCACGTGATCCATCGTTTCCTGGGGGTCTTCATGAAGTCCTTAGCCCCAGCTTTCCAGCTTCACACCAGCCCCTCCCGGGTGGCCCTGGAGCCTGGGTTATTTGCTGGTTTTTTTTTTTTTTCAAGCGAGCACCACACCCTTGGACTGTCTGCCAAGAAGGACCATTGTTCGTGAGAATTCCTCCCTGGCTCCAGCTAACCCTTAGATGCACTATTCTGATTTTGTGGGTTTGAATTATTATTTTCTTAAGCCTCACTTCTACCCTTACCCCCCACCAGCTTATTCTTGCCTTCTCTCAACCCGGCCTTCTCATCAAACCTCATTTTGTTACCCAGAAAGCTTTGAGAGGTAGGCAGGGATGTGGAGGTGAAGCTCTTCAGGAAAACTGAAAGTGGCTGTTTGACCTGGTCTCCAGAGTAGCTTTGTGTGCCCGCCTCAGAGAGGAGGCAGGGAGGCCCCCTGCATTCCCGGCAGAGGAGGCTGTCGGGTAACCTAAGTTGGGGAATGCAGCGGTGATGGGAAGTGAGTGGGAAGCAGGGGTGGGAATAAGTGGGAGGAGAAGATAGGCTAAAGAATGAAAACCAATATCTCTCCCCCCAGAATTGAGTTGATTAACCTGTAGAAAGGGAGGCCCTGCCAAGCCCAACTTCCTTGTTTCCAGAAACCTTGGCACGGAGGCCCCGTTTCTGGCAGAGGCCTGTCCTAGTCGGGGAACCAGCAAAGCAGCTGCTGTGATTTTCTTTTTCCTCTCATTTCTGGCAATCCCGAATGGGGACTGTTTACTTTTTTCTTCCTCTTTCCTTCCCCACCCTCCTGTAGCAGGGAGTTGGTTCTGGTTAATGTTGAAGATCATAACATGATTACCCCAAAGTCTCCTGAAATTAAATCACTTTTCTTCAAAGAGAAAGGGGTGGGGGGACCGTCTGGCTGGTAGGCCAGTGAGGACGAGCGGATATTGAAAGCAGCCTGGCAGCTGTGATTCACTTTGCACAGCGGAGGCCCGGCAAGGCTCAAGCAGCCGTGCACAGGGGCCGTGTTTGCAAACAGTGGCTGGGAGAAGTCGCGTATCCCACCTGGGCCCCAGACACCTGTCTCCTGAGCGCCGAGACTTGGGGGTGGAAGGTGGGAATCAAAGCCACAGGTGAAGGTGGGTACAAGGTGATTCAGAAAGTTGAACCTGAACATGAGTCATCTGGGAAGAAATTGAACTTATCAAACAAGTCCCCACGAGAGTTCTCCGTCACCTCCCACTCTGGGAGTTCATTGAATCAGGGCAAATTTCAGGGCAAATTTCCCATCAGAATCGCCTGGGATAGAAATCCGTCTTCACAGCCTAACTTCAGTGGTAGCTGGAGGGATGTTTGTATGTGTCTTTCCTTGTGCCAGGTCTTCCTGAACTCATTTGATTTTAGAGGTTGAGAGGACCCTAGAGATCCTCCAGCATCTGCCCTCCTGCCGAGTACAGAAGTCTCCTGTGTACTTGACCCCAGCAAAGAATGCTCAGCCTCTGCTTCCTTCCCTCCAGGGCAAACATTTGCCCTCTTGTAAGGTCAGTTTTTGAAGAGAGAATCTGGGAATTGCACCTGTTGATCCAGGTTGCGCTTTCCGGAGACATGGAGATCCGTGGTCCCACTTATTGGGTGCCTGGCTGGGAAAATGACACAAAGTGAATGTGGCATTCTCTTTGTCATGGGCAGCCTGTTGGGGTTCTCGGCCCTCTTTTGCGCAGTGGGTTCAGCACTCCCTCTTTGTGGGTGTTTTCCTGGGCTGTTGTTTCCTACCATTTTAATTTTTTTTTTTTTGAAATGGAGTCTCACTCTGTTGCCCAGGCTGGAGTACAGCGACGTGATCTCGGCTCACTGCAACCTCTGCCTCCCAGGTTCATGCCATTCTCCTGCCTCAGCCTCCTGAGTAACTGGATTATAGGCACCCGCCACCTCGCCCTGCTAATTTTTTGTATTTTTAGTAGAGACGGGGTTTCACCGTGTTAGCCAGGATGGTCTCGATCTCCTGACCTCGTGATCCATCCGTCTCGGCCTCCCAAAGTGCTGAGATTACAGGCGTGAGCCACTGCACCCGGCCCCTACCATTTTTCAATCAAGGGAATCAGAGGAGCGGGAAACCATGCGGAAGCAGGACCTGGAAGATGCTTGATTCTTGTTGCTGGTGTCTCGGTACCTTGAGCTCTTTGTCTGGGGACAGTGACCAGCCTGGGAGGCCCAGGAATCAGTGGCTATGTTGAGTGAAGACTTTAGGGGATTAGTCTTGGCACCACTTAGGCAGCAGAGGAACCGTTGAAGAGAAGGCGGTGATGCTGGCTGCTCGCGAACCAGCGTGGGAGGGAAGCCTGACCGGGGCGAGGTGGTTTTCTGCAAGACGGCGTGTAAACTCAGCAACTGCATTTTTCGGAGGAATTAGGGATGGGACGCGTCCAGCTCGCTCTGGTTGGAGCTTGGTGCTGTGACTCATTCCCATCAAAGGTCACTGAGCGTCTCTCTGCGCGTGGCCTTGGGCTGAACTCCTCACCTGGCCAGCCTTCTCGAAAATGTGTGTCATTCCTTGTGAGGCAGAGCCGTGGAGCGGGTGAGTGAGTGTGCAAATCAGTGGAAATTCATCCGCACCGCTGGAAAAACAACTCCAAGTTCATGACTCGTTGGCTTCAGAGGCGTGACTGTGAAGAATGGAGCTGACATTTTTGTTTTTTCACCCAACACACCCAAGTGGACAGATCCAGATGACTCTCCTGTCCACTTTAGGAACCACCTGGGGAGGTGAAACACTTCTTCCACTGGCCTGGAGGGCCGTTTTACCAGCCCCATGGGGGGAAGCTGGTCTTGTTACTTTACGGCCTCAGATTTTATCCAAAGACAACATCACCCAGGCATGATCCCTGAGCCTGTTCACCAGATTTGACACCCAAGGGTTGAGGTTGGATGCAAAAGTCCTATGCAGGTCCAGGGGCTGAGGAGCTGCCACCATCTGGGAAATTCAGGAGTCCCCAAGGGCAACTCCCAAAGGCAAGTCTCAGGAATGTGTTGGGCCGGTTGGAATACTGTTGGAATAAGTGAGCCGTCCTCACTCTGCCTTTCCCAACACACGGCGATCTTACCCAACGGGATGTGTGCATGTGAGTGTGGATGTGGAATGTTCTAGCTTGTTAGAAAGTCAGCCTCAACGTGTTGTGGTCGGGTCTCGTTGGTTTGCGTACCAAGTCTCTTGGAGAGGCACGGTGAATAAGAGCAGGGACTCTGGAGACAGGCTGCTGGAGTTCAGATCCCAGGCTCACCACTTAGAGATGGGTTAGTCTTGGTCAAATTACCTCCTCTCTCAGTTCTTCCATCTATAAAATGGGGCTCAGCTGGGCGCGGAGGCTCACGCCTGTAATCTCAGCACTTTGGGAGGCCGAGGCGGGCGGAACACTTGAGCCTAGGAGTTCGAGACCAGCCTGGCCAACATGGTGAAACCCCATCTCTAGTAAAATACAAAACAAAATTAGCTGGGCGTGGCAGTGGGTGCCTGTAAATCCCAGCTACCTTGAGTAGGTACCTTGAGTAGTAGGCTGTAAATCCCAGCTACCTTGAGTAGTAGGCTGAAGCAGGAGAATCGCTTGAACCTGGGAGGTGGAGGTTGTAGTGAGCCAAGATCATGCCACTGCACTCCAGCTGGGTGATAGAGGGAGACTCCATCTCAAACAAAAACAAAAACAAACAAACAAAAAACAAATAAATAGGCCGGGCGCGGTGGCTCAAGCCTGTAATCCTAGCACTTTGGGAGGCCGAGACAAGCGGATCACAAGGTCAGGAGATCGAGACCACCCTGGCTAATACGATGAAACCCCGTCTCTACTAAAGAATACAAAAAACTAGCCGGGCGATGAGGCAGGCGCCTGTAGTCCCAGCCACTTGGGAGGTGGAGGCAGGAGAATGGCGTAAACCTGGGAGGCGGAGCTTGCAGTGAGCTGAGATGCGGCCACCGCACTCTAGCCTGGGTGACAGAGCCAGACTCCGTCTCAGAAAAAAAAAAAAAAAAACAAATAAATAGAAAACTTAAATAAAACAGGGCTCTGGGAGAGTCCTGTCTGGTTGGTGTTAGGGTGAATTGGCCTTGGTGTGTCACAGGAATGAAAGGGGACGGCTTATTGTCATTGCCCCTCCTAGCTGCTTGGGAGGGGAAAGCTTTGAGACCTATGGCCTCAGACGAGGGATGTGTGTGTGGCCCTGCAGTCCCCGGAGATGTGGCCCTGTGGCAGTCCCAGCGCTGCAGGGAAGAGGCAGGACAGAAGTGAGGGGAAGACGTGTTTCCCCAGGGGGAAAATAAACCCACGCTAGAACGGGTCAGTGGTTGGCAAACTCCCTTTTAGCCGACAGAATCCTACATGGAATCTAATGAGACAGAGCAGAAGAAAGCAGAGTTGCTTGGGTTGACATTAGGGAGGCCCTATGGGCTGGCCCACCCCTCAACGCCAGGCTCACCCTTGATGTGAGGCCACTGAATCCTGGGGCCCCTTGAGGTCGTTTTTAAAAACTGCTGGTCCGAGAGAGGAGGTGATTCCCCATGGTCCCTCAGCTGGCTGCGCTTGTGAGAGCTGATTTGAGAGCCTGACCCCTATGGAAGACGCACGACCCTACTGTGTGCCCTTTAAGCCTCAGGACAGCCACTACCTTTGTTAAACGTGAGGAAGGCCCGATGTCCAAGTATAGTGGAATCCACCCAGGTTGGGGGAGTCTGCAGAGTCCTCCGTCTTCCATCCACACCAGCCTGCACACTGACCACAGCTGGGAATTTCTTAAAGGCAGAGGGATGGGAATGCCTGGACATGTCCCCTTTAGGTTCTCTACTTTGTTTAATTTTATTTTTATTGCTTGTTTTTTTTTGTTAGGGACGGTCTCACTCTGTCCTCCAGGTTGAAGTGCAGTGGTGCAATCATAGCTCACTACAGTGAACTCCTGGGCTCAAGCAATCCTTCCACCTCAGCATTCCGAGTAGCTGGGACCACAGGCATGCACCAGCATGCCCAGTTTTTTTTTTTTTTTTAATCTTTTTGTACAGATAGCAGTCTCTCTGTGTTGCTCAGACTGGACTTGAACTCCTGGGCTCAAGCGATCCTCTCACCTCAGTGTCCCAAAGCGCTGGGATTATAGGCGTGAGCCACTATGCCCAGCCTAGGTTCCCTACTTTAGATTAGCTCACAGTTTCTTAGCCTTCGGCATGTCTGAATATTAGAATTCAACTTGAATACACAAAACCACACACTTTGCATAATTATTGATTTAAGTGACTTTCTAGGGTATTTTGACAGTCAGTTATTTTTACCTTCTGTGTGACTTTATCAACCGTGTGCTTCCACCCAGGATGCCGTGCCCCTGAGGACTCAGCCCCTGCCTCCTGGCTCCACACTGTCAGAGGTGTCTTCTTGCTAGAGGAGTTCCCCTACAGTTATTCTAGGAAGCCCGGTGTAGACCCACCATATTTCTGTAAATCCTGGTGACTTAGAGCACCTTGATGCCCAGTGTGGTGTCTTGAGTGTGAATCTGAGCAGTGGGCTCACATTGTGCAGCAGTCAGAGGGGAGGGATTGTGCCTTTGCAGCTGAAAGTTGGCCCTGCTGCTGCCTGGCCCTTTCCTTCCTGGAAATGTTTCCCACCCCACTCTGTAGCAGGTAATGATCAGACAGGTGGGTGAGCAGCAGATTGGCTGTGGTCTCGTGTTTTTTCCTGTTTGGGGCATCTTGGAATTAACAAAGCAGGAGACAGAGGAAAGAACGGGTAACAGTTGGAGATACAATGTCTCTAAAACATGGATGTCCAGCCCCAATTCTCCAGTTGGGAATGGAAAGATTAAAAAAAATTAAAAAAAAAAACAGGAACAAAAAAGAAATGGAAGTAATGATGTAGATTTTGGCCAGGAAGAGGGACAGGGTTTGGGGCTACATGTTGTTTGAGGAACGGCCCCAGGAGAACAGAAGTTCAGATAAATCAGAGGTGAGAGGGAAGGCATCCAGAGGCAACAGGATATTGGAGGTGGGGCAGTGGCTGAGAATCAGAAGCCTTGGCTACCAATCCAGGCCATATACCATCAGCTCGTTTTAGCACTCTGAGCAATTCATGTTGCTTTTCTGAGCCTCAGTGTCCTCACCTATAAAATGGAGATAATAATCCCCAATTCCCTTATACAAGGTAGTTGTGAAGACCAAACTAGCTAAGGCAAAGAGGACATGCTTTAAGTGCTGTAAGAATAATAATAACAACAAGTAAAGTACACTTCTATTAGAAACAAACTGGGAAAAGGTTGAGAAAGATGAACTTTACTGCTAATAAAATATCCAGGAAAATTGGAAAGATGATGGAGAGTCATTGGAAGAAACTTCAGGCAGAAGAAATGTATAAACCACCCATTTCTCTAGTCTTAATCAAGGTCTCCACAACTTCAGTCATGCAGGAGAGTTAAGAATCCCTCTGAGCGGGTGAGGCAGGACTGGTGTTCAATGAACGTCTGTTGGTCGTCAGTATTTGTGGAGGCTTATGGTGGTCTTGGGCTCCCTATGGGGAGTGTGGAGGTCATCCTGAGGAAGATGTTTGCCATGACAGGTTTAATTATCATTACTCCACTCCTGTGTTCCCATTCCCAGATGGTGGCTAAGCACTCCTTGTCAACACCCAGAATTGTTTGTTAATTTGCCCGCCCTGGCCGGGTGCGGTGGCTCAAGCCTGTAATCCCAGCACTTTGGGAGGCCGAGACGGGCGGATCACGAGGTCAGGAGATCGAGACCATCCTGGCTAACACCGTGAAACCCCGTCTCTACTAAAAAATACAAAAAACTAGCCAGGCGAGGTGGCAGGCGCCTGTAGTTCCAGCTACTCGGGAGGCTGAGGCAGGAGAATGGCGTAAACCCGGGGGGCGGAGCTTGCAGTGAGCTGAGATCCGGCCACTGCACTCCAGCCTGGGTGACAGAGCGAGACTCCGTCTCAAAAAAAAAAAAAAAAAAAAAAAAAATTTGCCTGCCCATCCATCTATCCATCCATCCATTCATCCATTCATCCATCATCCACCCACCCACCCACCCAGTGAACTAGGATTTACTGATCCTCGTTCTACATCAGGCACTGTGCTTGGTGATGGGGAGAAGAGTGAGCAGAAGAATGGCGATCCCTTGCTTTCGTGGGACTCTCACAGTCCAGTCCAGTCTAGAGTTAGACAGGTAAGTATCATAAGCTGTGATTAAGCAGTGGGGAGGCACAGGTTGCTATCCAATACCAGGCAGCGGTTCCCTGGGGGGTGGGACAGTGGGATCATTAGGAACAACTTCTGGAAGGAAGGACAGGGAGGAGTTAGCCAGATGCACGGGGGCTGCTTTACTATAGGGAGAATGAATGTGGCACAAAAGCTGGTACATCTGGGAGCAGGTAAGGGATGGAGCATGAGCATCCTGTCCCTTGGAATCTCTGGCTTCCGACTACATTTTAAAGATGAGTACCTGAGAGTCTCCATGAATTCTGGCAGAAACATTCAGCTTCAGCCTTACCACATTTCAGGGTAGCTTCTGTTCTTAGATCTTCTTTATGGCTGAGGTTTTATGTTCTAAAACATGACTTGCTCAGTGTCTTTTAGAAGGAGTCAACCAGCGTACCTGGGCCTAACCTCTGGGCAACCTGCAGTGGCCAATAAGATAGAAAAGTGAGACTCTGTGGGCTTCTAGGATAGAGAAACTGTCCCTGGAGTGTCCCCAAGGAAAAGTTGATCTCCTGAGTCACCCCTCTGAACTTCTCAAACAAGTTTTAGTGAGTCAGGCAGACAAAAAGTCTTCCTGGAGCCGATATTCTGGAGAAATGATGTGGTTTGCTCCAGGAGACAGGGTTCAGCCCCGTTTCCATGCTTCTCTTTTACTTTGAACCCATTCTTTGAAGAACATAGAAGCTGATTTAGTAGGTCTGGAGTGCGTCCATCTGGAAAGAAATGGAACATCTAGGGATGCCCCCATGGCTTCTACAATCCTAATGACTCCTCAGTCTCTCCCTCTACTCCACGTCCAGCCTTGGGTTCTGGGGGAGGAGACCCATGGGCAGGAAGAGGGCCTGAGACGGCAAAGAAGCAGAAGCTTGATGGTACAGGGCCCCAGATCCTTTGTGCAGCCCGGAGCTGAGGTTGCGATGGAAGGACCACTTCTGTAGCTCCCTGTTGCTGTGCTGGGGGAGTAGAACCCTGCTCCAGGGTGGTGGGGTCGCCATTTTTGGGGGTAGGAGATGCCCAGGGGGTGAGCTGCAGCAACTTGTACATCATCTCTTGTGCATTCTGGAAGCTTTTTCTATGTCTGAAACACTTCTTCCTCAGCTTTGGACTTTTTTCTAGTCCCCTTAAAAATGTGTCTGTACAATGGAGAGCTTATCTTCTCCTCCCCATCTGTATTGATGGCTTTGATAGTGAGCAGTGTCTCTTTTTTCCTTAACACTATTCTTTCCTCTAGCACCCTTCTAGCTGGTCCCCATCCCTGAGGAAGTGGTTCCCTAGCGGGCCTGTTTCCTGGCCCTGGAGGAAGTGGTACCCCAGTGGGCCTGTTTCCTGGCCCCCAAGGAGGTTGTTCCCCCTGGGAAGTGGTTTCCCAGCGGGCCTGTTTCCTGACTGCCAAGGAAGTGTTTCCCCAGCAGGCCTGTTTCCTGGCCCCAGAGGAAGTGGTTCCCCTGAGGAAGTGTTTCCCCAGTGGGCCTGTTTCCTGGCCCCGGAGGAAGTGGTTCCCCTGAGGAAGTGGTTCCCCAGTGGGCCTGTTTCCTGGCTCCCTGAGGAAGAGATTCCCCAGCAGGCCTGTTTCCAGGCTCCCTGCAGTCTCCCCAGTGTCTTCGGCATATTGTTGACATTTGTAACTGAGGTGACCAATGACCTTGGGATTTAAATGCAGCCCCCGTGTGACGTCTGAAGCACGGCACACATGGACCTCTTTATCCCCACTGGAATTCTCTCCTCATTGTTGCTCAGGCCTCATCTGTCTCCCTCCTTGACTGGTCCTCCTTGCTGCCTTCCCTGGAGCCCTCTATACTTCTGGTCTCAGCGATCCCATTCACCATTAGAGTTAAGAGATGGATGGTTCCAGTTATCCATTTCTGTTCCAGTCTCTCTAGAAGCATCCAATAGTGTTATCTCTAACTTAGAACGTTTGAAATCTCATTGTAATATTGCAAAATATATACTTGGTCTTGGTGCCTGTTTCTTAGCACACAACTCCTAAAATCCTTGGAAACTTCAAAGCCATCAGATGTCTTTTTGTATGCTAATGATTGATTGGTGGCTGGCGGCCTCCAGGTAGCTTCAGGGCGGAGGATGGTTACCAGAAAGACCACAGCAGGGTGAGAGGGCTTGGACTTTGGCTCTCCGTGCCCCACCTCTGATGAAGCAAGAGGGATTAAAGGTTGAAGGTTAGGCTGATCACCCATGGCCAATGATTTAATCAGTCATGCCCGTGTAATGAAGCCTCCATAAAAACTCAGAAGAAAAGGGTTTGGAGAGCTTCTGATAACTGAACACGTGGAGGTTCCTGGAGGGTGATGGTCCCAGGGAGGGCATGGAGCATGTCTCGCCCTGTGTATCTCTTCACCTGTATTCTCTGTAATATCCTTTATAATTAACCTGCAAATGTGTTTCCCTGAGCCACTCTAGCAAATTAATTGAAACTGAGGAGGGGCTCAAGGGAACCTTGACTTATAGCTGGTTGGTCAGAAGCACAAGTTAAACAACCTGGGGCTTGTGGTTGGCATCAGAAGTGGTGGGGGCAGTCTTGTGGGACTGAGCCCTCAACAGATGGGATTTGACACTATATCCAGGTAGATAGCGTCGGAATTAAATTGGAGGACACCCAACTGGTGTCCATTGCACAATTGTTTGCTTTGTTGTTGGGGAAAAAATCCTCTCACACTTCTTGGTGACCAGAGGTGTTGATTGTTGTAGGGTGAGAGTGAGGAGAAACTGTTTCTTGTACAGACTCATCTTAATGACCGAAACGTACTTCCTCTGTGGTTATCTCTATGCCAATGAAGATCACCCAGGAGCCCTTATTAATCTTTGATGTCTCAACCAATCACCTAATCTTGTTGATTATCCCCATGTGATGTTCGGTTTGCACCTGTTTCATTCCATTTATCACCAACACCCAAGTTCTGTTCACATGGAGGCCTTCATACCCACCCAGATAGTCTCCTCACCTCTCGTCCTCCACCCTCAAACCCACCTGCCGCACCCGTCCACACATCCTGCCATGAAGTGCCACCTTCCATCAAGACAGGTTGGAAGAAGACTGCTGTCACAGAGAGAGCTCTGGCCTCAGGTGGGCCTTTCTCAACATCTTCACTCCTGGGAGGAGGAGGTTGATGACAGTCCCTTGCAGATATGAACGGCAGGAGGCTAGGGGTCGGAGGTGGGATAGCCATAGAGGAAGCACTTTCATGCCTTAAGGTTGCCTTCAACCTTAAGTCGGTAGTCGGCTGGACAATGAAGAAAGTCAGATCAATATTTAAAAATTCACTTTTAACCTTACGTAAGGCCTGGAAGGGCACTTCCATTTGCCAACTTTGCTGCAGGGCCAAGATGTTTTCTCCGACTTTGGGTCTGCTGGGTGGGTTCTGTGTTGTCTCCTGCACAAACCTTGTCTCCAGTCTGCAGTTCGTTTCATGAAAGTGATGTGATTCCTCAGATAAGCTTGAAGTTATCTGAGTTCAGAATCTTGTTTTTTTGTTTGTTTTTGAGACTGAGTCTTGCTTTGTCGCCCAGGCTGGAGTACAGTGGTGTGATCTTGGCTCACTGCAACCTCCGCCTCCTGGGTTCAAGTGATTCTCCCGCCTCAGCCTCCTGAGTAGCTGGGAGGTGCGCACCACCACACCCAGCTAATTTTTTTGTATTTTTGGTAGAGACAGAGTTTTGCCATGTTGGCTAGGCTGGTCTCAAACTCCTGACCTCAGGTGATCCTCCTGCCTCAGCCTCTCAAAGTGCTGGGATTAGAGGCATGAGCCTCCATGCCCGGCGAGCATCTTGTATTTTTAAAAATAATTTTGCCCCAATCTTTTTTGGATATCTCCTCTACACCTAATTTGACAGTTGCATTTTGCAAATGTAGTAATTGGCTTTTGTTGAGTCTTTACAGTTGAGTTTTCATAGAAACAACCATACTTTTCACACTGTTTTAAATGGGCTGAGAACATACACAACTGGCTGGTGAGGGCAGCTGCGCTCCGGCATGAGGCAGAGTGTGGGACCGTGAGCAGCACATCCACATCGCCTGCTGCAGACGCCGGACAGGGGGCTTCACAGAGAGGATAGGAGGTCTGCGTTACTCTACGAGTGCATTGAGTAGAGTTTGGCCATGAGAGTTTCTTGCTTTTTTTTTTTTTTTTTTTTTTTTAATTTTGGATGACAGAATCAGTTTATGAAATGATCTTGATTGGCTAAGATGATGGAACCAACCAAATCAGATGAAACATTGGGAGGATAAATCCGAAGTCTTCCTTAGGTCTAAAGAATGAATTGCACCATTACCATTACCGTGTTACTATAGATACTTATATTATCAGTGAGATTCAAGGGTTTTAGCCAAGGGGAGGATTTATTTGAGTCAACCATGGATGTGGTTGCCAAAGGAAGCCAATGTAAGCTTTGGTCATCATAGTTCTCTAGTGTCTATAGACAGGAGGTTGTAGAGGACACTAACCACCCCCGTCAATACCCTTCCCACCCCTTGTCCTCCGTGTTCTGCCATTGGCTTTGTTTTTTTGTCTGTGGGGATTGTCTGTGTTTTTTTGTTTTTGTTTTTGTTTTTCTGAGATGGAGTCTTGCTGTGTTGCCCAGGTTGGAGTACAGTGGCGTGGTCTCGGCTCACTGCAACCTCCGCCTGCCGGGTTTAAGTGATTCTCCTGCCTCAGCCTCCCAAGTAGCTGGGATTACAGGCATGCACCACCACATCTAGCTAATTTTTGTATTTTTAGAGGAAGAGTTTCACCATGTTGGCCAAGCTGGTCTCAAACTCCTGACCTCAGGTGATCCGTCCACCTCAGCCTCCCACAGTGCTGGGATTACGGGCGTGAGCCACTGCACCCAGCCGATTGTCTGTGGTTTTGTAATCCAGTCAGGATGATTCCATCATCCTTGCCACGTGATTAATCAATACACAGCATTTTACTGGCTATAGGAATTGGTTCAGGGATGGTCATGTGACCTGGTTCGGTCTAATGAAACATGAAGGGCCATTGGCTGAAGGCTTTTGTAAATAAGGTACCTAGCTCTTCTGTGGGGGATTCTGGAAACTAGCCCTCTTTCTCACCTTGGATGCTGTGGTGTGTAGATACGAAGCCTGGAACCGCTACATTCCCTTTGCTATCACTGGGAACACCCACCAAAGGATGATATTGAGACCACGAAGGCATAGAGGACCTAGAAGGACAGATAGGGGACACCAAGTCCTGAATCACATCCCTGAATGAACCCTGTTCTACCTCCAGACCTTCAGTTACCCAAACCCACATAATTCAAGCCATTTTGGATTGAGTTTTCTGTTAGTTGGCACAGAGATGAGTCTTCGCTTCCTTGGGGAGAGACAGATTTGCTTAGAATATTGCATTTGCTTCTGGTCTCTGGCCTTTGAGAGGCACATTGAGGAGGTGCAGAGTGGCTGATGAGAGCCACTGGGCTGGAGAAGGGGATTGAAAAAGCGTCTGTCATGGGGTTGATGATCCACTTTTGGTTGTCGATCATGTTAGCATTCTTTTAAATGGAAAGCTTACGAAACACGTTTCCAAAAGGATACAGTTTGTAGAAATGCAGAATTGTTAACTTTTAAGAAGCACGTGTAGTGCATGAGATAAGATATTCCTGTAGCTTTCACTAACATGCTGGGGTTAGCAAGAGAAAAATTCCATGAAGGTACAGGATGATTTAAATAAAAAGAGGCTGCCTTGTCTAGTCGTGTGGGAGGGAAATCCAAACCCCAAAGTGTCCTCATTCCAGTGTAGAAACAGCCACCAGAGTGTTGTTTTCACAGGACGCTGTCACCGGGTGGCCCTTTGGGAAGTGTGGGCGACTCGTTGCAGAGATTTCCATCTGGGGGACAACACCCTAAGCACCAGTTCCTTCTTCCTGCTCCACTCCAGAGCATTGGTGGAAGGAGACCTCTGGACATTCCACAGCCTTCCTGTGGGCCTCTTCAGCTCGGTTGTGTTCTTTGCAGTGTTTTGGTGTTTTTTTTTGTTTTTGAGAAGGAGTCTCACTCTGTTGCCCAGGCTGGAATGCAGTGGCGCGATTTCGGCTCACTGCGACCTCCGCCTCCTGGGTTCAAGTGATTCTCCTGCCTCAGCCTCCCAAGTAGCTGGGACTACAGGCACCTGCCACCACGCCCGGCTAATTTTTTGTACTTTTAGTAGAGATGGGGTTTCACCGTGTTAACCAGGATGGTCTTGATCTCCTGAACTCGTGATCCAACCGCCTCAGCCTCCCAAAATGCTGGATGACAGGCAGGAGCCACGGCGCCCAGCCCCATTCTTTGCAGGTTCTAACATTTGTTTCTGATACTTGGAGCAACGAGAGTAGAGCCAGCAGCTTCATGCACTTGTACCAGGATGCTACAGAAACAAACAAAAGAAGTGAGCCGTGTGACTTGGGCAAGGACCTCCTGGGTAGCTGTAGGCTCATTTGCCGTAACACACAAACCTCAGAACACACTGGCTCAAGCGAGGTGGATGCCACTTTCCCTCACTTCGTGGCTGGGTGGTGGGGATGCGTGGGGTGAGTAGGCAGTGCTGTCCCATTATTGCCTTCTAGGGCAGGACCCAGCCCCTTGTCTGTCTGCTCTGCCACCCTCTGGGGGGCTGTCCTCGGCTTCCTGATGGAAGCTGGTCCTCCAGCACCCTGTCTTCATTCCAGCCTGCTGGAAGAGGGAAAGAGAGGAAGGGGAGGGAGAGCAATTTCCTTTAAGGAAGTGCAGTGGAAGACGTGCGTGTCATTTCCACTCATATCCCATTGCCTCAGACTTCATCATGTGGCCACACCTGGCTGGCTGCAGGGTATCCTGGGAAGTATGGTCTCTGGCTGGGTGATCACGTGTCCCTTAACTAAAAGGAAGTGGAGGATGGATATTGGCGACAGTTAGCTTCTCTGCTACCGTGCCTCAGTTCTTCCATCTACAGATCAATGTCCACAGGATCACCAACCATCCCGGCAGCTCTAGCCTCAGTGACTTCGTCTGTGAAATGGAAATAACAAAAGTACCAACCTCAGTGACACACAGGAGAGGGCTTTGCATGGGGCCTACACACAGTTGGGTACTCAAATGACAGCTGCTCTTACGGCCATTTTCATTCAGCCAATCAGCAAATAGGTTTTGGGTACCTGCTATGTGCCAGGAGCATTCAAGGTGCTGGGGATTCAGCAGTGAACAAACCAGACCAAAGCCCCAGTTCTCGGAGCTCAGCTTCTCGTGGGGCGACAGAGGGGCACACGTGGGGAGAACTATCTCCTCTCCTTTTCCCTGGTCCTCACTGCTACCACACATGGGATTTCCAAGTCAGGGCTCTTTGCAGGAATCGCCCAGATGGTCTCTTGCAGGAAGCCGCAGAGCCTAAGTGAGATTCATTTTTGCCCCAGTTGATAATTTATGAAAGCCACTTCATAAACACCAGGTAGTATCCCGTTTGTTACTCATTTGAGATTATTATTTTCTCCATTCTTTTTATCAGGGTTTTTCTTATTGATTGTAGCAAGTGGAAGTAGGTGTAGGGAGATAAGTTGTTATGGTGTCTTCAGAAATAAAAACTAACAATAAGCTGAGTGCAGTGGTCCATGCCGGTTGTCCCAGCTGTTGGGGAGCCTGAGGCAGGAGGATTGCTTGAGCCCAGGAGTTTGAGTCCAGCAATCTGGGCAATATAGTGAGACCCTCATCTCTAAAAATAAAAATAAAACAAACATTGAGATTATTCGGTGGGTATTTCTGAAGTCTCTGTCTTATGCTAGTTTGAATGCTAAATGATGGAAATACAGTGGAGACCACCATAGGGTTCCTGCCCTCAAGGCACTCACTCTAGAGGGGAATGTACACCAGCAGTCACAATATAGGGCTGTAAGAGGTTAGAACGGGTGCTATGGAAGCAGGAGGAAGAGGTACCTGAGCCACTTGTGGGGCAGGATCAGAGAAGGCTTCCTGGAGGAAATGAAATCATCACCAAACAAATCATCACTGTGACCACCTACCTTCATTATCGCCATTGTCACCATTGATGTCATTGTCATCATGCTCACTGTCATCATCACTATCTCCTTTGCCATCATTGCCATCATCATGCTGTCATCATGACTGTCATGTCATCTTCACCATCCTCATCACCATCACCACCTGCACCATCGCCATCATCGCCATCATCATTGTTGTCATCATCACCATTATTGTCACCATCATCATCTTCACTTCCCACCTCCTTCTCAATATCACCATCAGCTTCACCATCACCATCAGCATCAGTACCGTTGTCATCAGTTCCACCACCAGCATCATGGCGGCTAGCATGCTTGACCACCTTCTATGTGCCTGGCACCATGCGAAGCTTCTTGCACACATTGTCTCATTTCATTTCCACCATGACCCTATGAAGCCAAGTTGTTATTCTCATTGTAGAGCTGAAGAAAATGAGGCTCATAAAGGTTACACAGTTTGACCAACATCGCAGAGTGAGTTTCTCAGTGTTAGACTCAGGATTCAAGTTCAGGCTGTCTATTCTGGAACCTTATTTTACCCACCACCCTAGAAGGATGAGTGGAAGGTGGCCAGGTGGGCTGGGGTCTGACAAGGAGCCAGGAGCATTCTGGGGAGAAGGGAGATGCAGGCACAGAGCCACACAGAGACAGAGAGCTGGGGGCCTTTGAGGACCCAAAGAGGGTCTGTGTGGCCGGAGTGCTGCGTGTGAGGGATGAGAGATGAAGCTTGAGGGTAGGGCAAGGTCTGATCCTGCAAGCCCTGATTGGCCTTTTCTAGTATTTGGACTTCATCTTGATGACAACAGGAAGACCGTATTGAAAGGTTTTAAGTGGGAGGGGACCGTGATTGGCTTGTGCTGTAGGAAGGTCACTCTGGGCACCCAGTGGGCAGTGGAGCTGAGAAGGGGGAGACTGAGGCAGGGAGACACCATTTGGTGGAGGAGTTTGAAGCATTCATTGCTCCCACGAACGAGAGTCCTGGGATCATTAGCCATCCTCAGAGCTCCCTCCAGGTGCTCTTCTCCACCGTTACCCAGAGGATTGAATCAAGCTGAGTGTTCTCAGCTCTCTTTTCTCAAGACAGCTGCTCATCCTTTGTTTGGAACCCTGGGCCTGTGCCGATTTGCCTGGTAGCTTTCGAGAATGGCTTTCACATAAAGCCAGACTTGTGCTTTCTAAACAGTTGACCCTGTGTGAGGGCCGTGACCTTGCAGAATACAAAACAGGAGAGGTTAGATCGAATTCCTCCCCTGAATGCTGCTTGGACATCCTGCCCCCAGGGAGGCTGTGGTCTACCCAAGAGCAGATGTAGAAACCCCAATTCGACCAGGAGGCTGAATGGAGCCACTTTGTCCCGTGCTCCCCACTGCTGTCCTTCCTCCCCAGAGGCAGGAACGAGGCTGCCACATCCAGAGCTGAGGAGCATACTGCTGTGCTGGAAGGAGTAGGCCAGAACCCCAGCTCACCAAGCTGGCATTGGTGGTGCACAAGCCACCTAGTGGGGACAGGCAGGGGGCAGGAGACAGGGGACCAGCTCCCGACGGCCGTGCCGAGGGGCTGTGGGTGCCCAGTGGGCGTCCATCTGCAAGTAGGTTTCCAGGGTCTTTTGGCCACCTCTTCCATGACTTGGAATTTCTTATTGTCCTGCTCTTAAAGATTTTGAGGATCCCTAGTGAGTGGGGATCAGGAGTTCTGGGTTCTGGGTGTGGCTTTATTACCAACTCACTAGGTAGGGTTGGGCCAGTCCTTTCTCCTCTTTGGGCCTCAGGCTCCTTCTTATGAAACAAGGGATTGGCCTTAGGCGTTCTCTGAGGTCCCTCCCAAGTGAGCTCTATGTTCTCTGGAGCTCCTAGCACCCCAATGACACACACCAAATAGTTGCCACAGACAGATGGGTGGATGGGCTCCCTGAGTCCCACCTCCACCCACTCCTGAGTGGGTTGTTCATTTGAGGACTGAGACCCCAGGGCAGACCCGGAAGCCTGGAACACGTTCAGATGCCACAGATGGAGGATTTTTCTGCTTCAATTATCTTCTTTGCAGGTTTTGGGTTTTCAGACAGGGCTGGCAGCTTGGCTGAGCCACAGTAACCATTTCCGAGCTGGCTGGAAGCATGCATGGAGGACCTCAGGGTTCAATCTGTTGTTCTCCTTCCAGTGTCAAGAGTCTGAACGATTCCAAATACAGAGAAACAACCTCTCTCCAGGTTCCTTGCGGCCAGCCATCACGAAACCCTCGCACCTGTTCACCCTGCAAAGCGTGATGTGTCTGAACTATTTAAACGGTTGGGTTTACTGATTAATTTCTCCTCAGCCTCATGCCTGGATCTTGGGTGGCCGCCATCTGAGTGCTGGTGACTGATGTGGTGTCAGAATCCTCAGCTTAGGGTACGGACTCTCCTGTGTTGTGGAGAGCTGAGAAGACCAGGTATGAGGAGCCTCATTTGTGCTCTAGCTTTATTATTAAGTTAAGGGCGCCGGGTTTGGTGGCTCACGCCTGTCATCCCAGCACTTTGGGAGGCCGAGGCTGGTGGATCCACCCGAGTTCAGGAGATCAAGACCAGACTGACCAACATGGTGAAACCCCATCTCTACTAAAAATATAAAAAACTTAGCCAGGCGTGGTGGTGGGCACCTGTAGTCCCAGCTACTCGGGAGGCTGAGACAGGAGAATCACTTGAACCCCGGAGGCGGAGGTTGCAGTGAGCCGAGTTCATGCCACTGCACTCCAGCCTGGGCGGCAGAGCAAGACTCCATCTCAAAAAAAAAAAGTTAAGGACATATGTTTTGGCTATTCTCCAATTTCTACTTTTTATACCTTAATAAACACATTAGAGCAATGTCCTGGGTGACAATTTCTTGTTGATAAAGCACAAGTTTTGCCAGAAGACTGTCTCGGATGTTCCCTGTTCCCTGCCCCTGCTGGGTTTTTCACTGCTGGGTGGAACCTGAATGAATGTTCATTGTCCCTTCTGAGGACGCCTGCTCTGCACTTCTCCTGCCTGCAAAGACCACCGTGAACATGATGGCTGCTTCCAGACACTCAGGGCCCTTCTACCTCTGCTCACCCCAAACACCACGGCACTGGAGACAAAGCTTTTCATTTGCAGCTGCAGCCGCTTGCCTGTGATCATCTTTTTCCAGCTGGGGGTTTCATCTCCCTTTTACAACCTGGCTCCTGCTACCAACCTCCTGCAGTTTCTGGTGGGGACTTGTTAGAGTGCCCAAACAAACTTCTTTTCTTTCACACTAACAAGCTATCTGGACACAGTAGCGTAGTTACTAAGCAGAATTATCACTGCTCCCTTCTATGCCCCGGAAGTCCTGAAGCCCATATGCCTGTCTGTCCTTTTGAGGCCAGCGGGAGAGATGGGCTTTTGAGGACATGGCGGGAGAGGCTGAGGCTGGAGGACAGGCCGTGGGTATGTGAGCGGGGAATGGTGTTGACACCTGTCTCCTCTCAACTTCTGGCATTGATCATCTTTTGGTAGGAGCTGGGCTACCAAACTCTTCATCTTTCTTTCTTTTTTTTTTTTTTTTATTTTGAGATGGAGTCTCACTCTGTCACCCAGGCTGGAGTACAGTGGCACTATCTCGGCTCACTGCAAACTCTGCCTCCTGGGTCCGAGCGATTTTCCTGCCTCAGCCTCCCAAGTAGCTGGGACTACAGGCGTGCACCACCACGCCCGGCTAATTTTTGTATTTTTAGTAGAAATGGGATTTCACCATGTTGGCCAGGATGGTCTCGATCTCTTGACCTCATGATCCGCCTGCCTCGGCCTCCCAGAGTGCTGGGATTACAGGTGTGAGCCACCGCACCCGGCCTAACTCTTCATCTTTCTTACTTCCCAAAGCAGGAAAGGACTCTCTGAGTCACTGAGCAAGAAAGTCACGGATGTTTCTGGTCATTTAGGAGCAGAAAGAGGGGACCACCAATGTCAGTTTATAAAGCCCGAGAGTGCAGGAGGCAGCCACTCAGGAGACCTTGCTAAGGCAGGCTTCCCGACGCCTGCCTTCTCTGGCCGTTTTTCTGCTTGGGTACAGAAACCAGGCCAAATGCCTGGGGAACATTTAGCTTTTTGTTGTAAGGAGGGAAGAATTAGAAAGTCAAATGCTCCTATGGACTGGGAGCCAAGAGAAGGGGGCAGGGAGGCTGGCAGGGCCTTGAGGAGGCTTGGCCACTCTGAGGGTGGGTGCCCATCTAAGGCAGGCCTGGAGCTGGGTGGGCAAGAGCCCGGCGGCCTCCCTATGTCCTCCCCTCCATCGGGACCCTCAGCCTGGGCACAGCGGGGAAACGCAGGGCGTGTGAAGCTGACCAAAGGGAGATGGATTGAAAAACAGCCAGCTGAGGAGGGCACTAGCTGCCAGGCGGAGGAGTCAACAGTGCCAAGTGCAAGGTCTCTGGAGAGCTGCTTATGTCTGCCTACAATAACACCTCATTTATTTGGCATTATCAGAGAATGAGCTGTTTCCCTCAAGTGACTTTTCCTCCCCCAAACTTTAAGAATTGAAACACGTTATGTGTCAAACTTTTTATTATTATTCAATTGTGGTAAAGTATACATAACATAAAATGTACCATCTAAACCATTTTTCTCTATTTTTTAGAGACAGGGTCTCGCTGCCTCCCCCAGACTGGAGTGTAGTGGTAGGATCATAGCTCACTGCAGCCTCAAAACTCCTAGGTTCAAGGGATCCTTCTGCTTCAGCCTCCCCAGTAGCTGGAACTACAGGCTCAAGCCACAGTGCCTAATCAAACTGGATCCTACGTTTAACCACATTTTTTTGAGACAGTTTCTCTCTTGTTGCCCAGGCTGGAGTGCAATGGCACCATCTCAGCTCGCCGCAACCTCTGCTTCTACCTCCCAGGTTAAAGTGATTCCCCTGCCTCAGCCTCCCCAGTAGCTGGGATTACAGGCATGCGCCACCATGCCTGGCTAATTTTGTATTTTTAGTAGAGATGGGGTTTCTCCATGTTGGTCAGGCTGGTCTCGAACTCCTGACCTCAGGTGATCTGCCCGCCTCAGCCTCCCAAAGTCCTGAGATTACAGGTGTGAGCCAACGCACCTGGCCCGTTTAACCGCTTTTATGTGTACAGTTCAGTGGCATGAAGTACATTCACCATCATCACCGTCCGTCTCCAGAACTTTTTCATCTTCCTAAATTGAAACTCTATACCCCTCAAACAACTTCTTCCTGCCCCAAACTCTGGAAACCTCTAATCTACTTTGTCTCTAGGAATCTGAGTACTCTAGCTACCTCATATGAGTGGAATAGCTACCTCATATGAGTGGAATCATACAGTATTTTTCCTTCGGTGAGTGGCTTATTTCTTTCTTTCTTTTTTTTTTTTTTTGAGACAGAGTCTTCCTCTGTTGCCCAGGCTGGAGTGCAGGTGGCGCAATTTCAGCTCACCACAACCTCCGCCTCCTGGGTTCAAGCGATTCTCCTGCCTCGGCCTCCTGAGTACCTGGGATTACAGGCATGCGCCACCACGCCTGGCTAATTTTTGTATTTTTGGTAGAGACGGGGTTTCACCATGTTGGCCAGGCTGGTCTTGAACCAAGCCTGACCTCAAGTGATCCGCCTGCCTCGGCCTTCCAAAATGCTGGGATTACAGGCATGAGCCACTACGCCTGGCAACTGGCTTATTTCATTTAGTATCATGTCACCATGGTTCACCCAACGTGTGTGAATATGTCAGAATCTCCTTCCTTTTTAAGACTGAGTAATATTCCATTGTATGGATAGGCCACATTTTCTTTACTCTTCTTTTTTTTTGAGTCAGGGTCTCACTCCATCTGCAGCCTCCACCTGCCAGATTCAAGTGATTCTCATGTCTCAGCCTCCCACGTAGCTGGTATTATAGGCACAAACCACCATGCCTGGCTAATTTTTGTATTTATTTTTAGTAGAGATGGGATTTCACAGTGTTGGCCAGGCTGGTCTCAAACTCCTGGCATCCAGCGATCCACCAGCTTTGGCTTTCCAAAGTGTTGGGATTGCAGGTGTAAGCCATGGCGCCCAGCCTGGATAGGTCAATTTTTTTGTTTTTGTTTTTGTGAGACAGGGTATAACTCAGGTATAACTCAGGTATAACTCAGGTATAACCCAGGTTGGAGTGCAGTGATGCGATGTCAGCTCACTGCAACCTCTGTTTGCTGGGTTCAAGTGATTCTCATGCCTCAGCCACCCATAGCTGGGATTACAGATGTACGTCACTATGTTTGGCTAATTTTTGTCTTTTTTTTTTTTTTTTGAGACGGAGTCTCGCTCTGTTGCCCAGGCTGGAGTGCAGTGACACGATCTCAGTTTGCTGCAAGCTCTGCCTCCCAGGTTCACACCATTCTCCTGCCTCAGCCTTCCAAGTAGCTGGGACTACAGGCGCCCACCACCACGCCTGGCTAATTTTTTGTATTTTTCGTAGAGATGGGGTTTCACCGTGTTAGCCAGGATGGTCTGGATCTCCTGACCTCGTGACCCACCCGCCTTGGCCTCTGAAAGTGCTGAGATTATAGACGTGAGCCACCGTTCCCAGCCAATTTTTGTATTTTTAGTAGAGATGGGGTTTTGCCATGTTGGCCAGGCTGGTCTTGAACTCCTGGCCTCAAGTGATCTGCCCGTCTCAGCCTCCCAAAATGTTGGGATTACAGGCATGAGCCACCATGTCTGGCCTGATAAGCCACATTTTCTGTATCCATTCATCCATCCATGGACATTTGGATTGCTTCCAGCTATTTGCTGTTGTGAATAATACTATGAACATAGGTGCTACTCAAGCTTTCTTGACTAAGCTTGAATAACAACTTACTAGAAATATTTTTCTTATTCTAAATTTTATTTATTTATTTATTTATTTATTTATTTATTTATTTATTTATTTATTTATTTTTGAGACACGGTCTCACTCTGTTGCCCAGGCTGGAGTGCAGTGACACAATCACAGTTCAGTGTAGTCTTGACCTCCCAGACTCAAGTGATCCATCCACCTCAGTCTCCTGAGTAGCTGAGGCCACAGATGGGAGCCTCCATACTTGGCTGATTTTCGTATTTTTTGTAGAGATGGTGTCTTGCTGTGTTGCCTAGGCTGATCTTGAACTCCTGGGCTCAAGTGATCCTCCCGCCTCAGCCTCTCAAAGTGTAGGATTACAGGAGTGAGCCATTGTGCCTGGCAGTGTAAATTTTAAAACATTTAGAAAATGTGGACAAGTTGGCCGGGTGCAGTGGCTCACTCCTGTAATCCCAGCACTTTGGGAGGCTGAGGCAGGTGGATCACTTGAGGTCAGGAGTTTGACACCAGCCTGGCCAACATGTTGAAACCCTGTCTCTTCTAAAAATACAAAAATTAGCTGGGTGTGGTGGCGTGCCCCTGTAGTCCCAGCTACTTGGGAGGCTGAGGCAGGAGAATCACTTGAACTCGGGAGATGGAAGTTGCATTGAGATGAGATTACGGCACTGCACTCCAGCCTAGGAGACAGAGCGAGACCCTGTCTCAAAAAAGAAAATATGGACAAGTTAAAAGAAAAAAAATCACTCATTATCCCATTGTCCAGAGACACTTCTAGTATATGTACTATTTACATTTTGTTATATACACTTCTGTTTTACCTTTTAATGCATACAAACATTCAGTTTCTACAAACAGGATTTTATGTTCAAACATATACTATTTTGTAACCTGCTTTTTAAAACTTACTGATATCTTGACTCTCTTGCTGCAATGTAATTTTCATGACTGCTTGGCATCTTAGTACATGAATGTACCACAGATTCTGATGAGTTTCCCACTGTAGGGTCTGAAGGTTGTTTCGAGTTTCTTTCTGTTACCAATAGCACAGTGATGCACATTCTTGCAGCTAAACCTCTGTGTGTCTGTTTAGTTCTTTTTGGAGGATAGACTCTTAGAACCACATTTGGTGGGTCAGGGAGTATGTGTGTGTATATATATGTATATGTGCATATAATATATACATATAAATGTGTATATGCCTATTAAACATAGCTATATTAAAATGTGTGTATATATACATATTTTAAAACCCTTTAAGTCTTCTATACGTATTGGCAAATTGCTTGTCAGATAAGTTTTACTTATTTGTATTTTCATCAGCAGCATCAAAGAGTGGCAGTTTCTCTATAACCTCACTGAGGCTGTGTATTGTCCTTTATGAAATCTTTGCTAAATGGAATGGTAAGAAATAGCATATTGAAGCCAGGCGCGGTGGCTCACACCTGTAATCCCAGCGCTTTGGAAGGCTGACGCGGATGGATCACGAGGTCAGGAGTTCGAGACTGGCCTGGCCAACATGGTGAAACCCCATCTCTACTAAAAATACAAAAATTAGCCGGGCATGGTGGTGCGTGCCTGTAATGCCAGCTACTTAGGAGGCTGAGGCAGGAGAATCGCTTGAACCTGGGAGGCAGATGTTGCAGTGAGCTGAGATCACACCACTGCACTTCAGCCTGTGCAACAGAGCGAGACTCTGTCTCAAAAAAAAAAAAAAAAAAAAGAAATAGCATATTCGTTTTAAAAGTATGCATTTCTTTGAACATTTAAAATAATATGTCTGTTAGCCACTTGTGTTCCCTTTTTGGGAAATTGCTTATTCAGGACCTTTGTGTATTTTTTCCATTGAGGGATGAATATTTTGTTACTCATTTGTGAGCATTCTTTGAATATTGAGGATGTAAATTATTTGTTATTTCAATTGCAAACAGTTGTCCCAAGTTTGTCTGCTGCCTCTCAGTTTTGCTTCTGGTGCTTGTTCATGTGGAAAAATGCTTTTTAGTTTTATAAAAGTATTTTATTTTTAACTCCTGCTTTTGGTGTCATTTCTGTAAGAGGTTATAAGATATTCATCTACTTTTTAGTTCATCCTAGCACTTTCATAGCTTAATATTTTATACTTAAATCTTGAATCCATTCCTAAAATGATCTGATAGCTAATGTAAGGTGAAGAATCCAACCTTACACTTTGTCAGTGTTACCCTTCCCCTGACTCATTCGAAATGCTTCTTTGCCATGTGTTAATTCTCATTGGTCTGTTTGTTCATTCTCTTTGGTCTGTTTCTGGAGTTCCTTCTGTCCAATGATACACATCTGTGTTCTTTTGCCAGTGCCACACTGTTTTAATATTTTAATTATTTTAGGGCATGAATCCCATGATTACAAAATTCCTTGGCTGGTCTTTTGCATTTTGTTTCCAAAATGAACTTTAGACTGATGTGATCACCTTAAAAAATAATTCCTCTGTGTTTCTGATTGAAATGGCATTAAGTTTATAGATGAATGTGGAGGGAATGAGAATCTTTATAATTTTTTTTTTTTTTTTTTTTTTTTTTGAGATGGAGTCTCACTCTGGAGTGCAATGGCATGATCTCGGCTCACTTCAACCTCCGCCTCCTGGGTTCAAGCTCTTCTCCTGTCTTAGTCTCCCGAGTAGCTAGGATTACAGGCGTGTGTCACCATGCCTGATTTTTGTATTTTTTTAGTAGAGATGGGGTTTCACCATGTTGGCCAGGCTGGTCTTGAACGCCTGACCTCAGGTGATCCGCCTACCTCGGCCTCCCAAAATGCTGAAATTACAGGTGTGAGCCACTGCATCTAGCCAAATCTTTATAATATTGAATATTCTCATATGAAACTTTGATATGTCCATCAAGTATCCACATGATTTCCTTATCTAGGTCCCTGAATGTTTCTTAAGTTTATACATGGGCATTTTGAATTGTTTGTAGCATGGTGAATAGTGTCATTTTCCAGTATATTTTCCAATGGTTTGCTATTGGTATATATGAAAGAAACTGGCTTTTATGTATTTATTCAGTGACTGGCCTGGTCACTGAATAGGGGCTGTCTTTCTGGGTTTTATGAGTAGACCATCATAGCATCTTTTTTTTTTGTCTGAGACAGAGTCTCACTCTGTCGCCCAGGCAGGAGTGCAGTGGTGCAATCTTGGCTCACTGCAAGCTCTGCCTCCCAGGTTCATGCCATTCTCCAGCCTCAGCATCCTAAGTAGCTGGGACTACAGGTGCCCACCACCACGCTTGGCTAATTTTTTTGTATTTTTAGTAGAGACGGGGTTTCACCAGGTTAGCCAGGATGGTCTCCATCTCCTGACCTTGTGATCCGCCCACCTCAACTTCCCAAAGTGCTGGGATTACAGGCATGAGCCACCGCACCCGGCCCATCATAGCATCTTTAATAACAATAATTATGCCTTTTTCTTTTCTGCCATTCATTCTCTTTTCTTGTCTTCTTGCGTTGGCTACACCATTGAGAACAATTCTAAATAGTAGGGATGATAATAGCAGGTGTCTTTGTTTTAATTCTGACTTAAATGGGAATGTCTTTAGTGTTTCAAATTTCTCTGCTTAAGGAATGTTAAATGCAACTGAATCTTATTTTGGAGTTTCAGAGTCATTGGTAATACGTAATTGAAAAACATTCTGTCATACAGTCGTACCATCAGCAGTCAGTGGAGCTTATTTATCTACTTTACTTGCAGGTTCCAAGTTTTATTTTTCTCACTCATCCTCTCTCTTTTGCACTACTGATGCACTGAGACTTTCCTTGTTTCTCTTCTCTTGCTCCAAAGCTATTATTGGTAATTTCTGTTATTTTTCTCCTTTTTCTTTATATAAGCCATTGTTTTAATTGAGGCCATAATTTACAGACGTGGAAAACATTTCAAATAGTACAAAAATAAGAAGTCAAAAGTCAGAAATTCAAACGCTGCTGTAAGATATGTTTCTCTCCTATGTCAACCCTTGTTCACCCTGGAAAATGTAACATTTTGTACTCTTCCGGACCTATTAAATGCAGTGTGCTTCTATTTATGTTAAAACATATGAAGATATGCCTGGTACGGTGGCTCAAGCCTATAATCCCAGCACTTTGGGAGGCCGAGGTGGGCAAATCACGAGGTCGGGAGTTCAAGACCAGCCTGATCAACATGGTGAAACCTCATCTCTACTAAAAATACAAAAAAATTAGCCGAGTGTGTTGGCGTGTGCCTGTAATCCCAGCTACTTAGGAGGCTGAGGCAGGAAAATCACTTGAACCTAGGAGGTAGAGGTTGCAGTGAGCCAAGATCACATCACTGCACTCCAGTCTGGGCGACAGAGCGAGACTCTGTCTCAAAACAAACAACAACAATAAAAATCCAAACAAACAACAAAAATATGAAGATATATATTCACATCTGTCCCGTACCAGAACACAAATAGAAAACGCACTATTCGTGCAATTAAGTGCTTTTATCACTTAATATATTGTGGCAATCTTTTTGAATCAGCACTGTGGATTCCCTAGTATGCCACTGAATGCATGTAACATAATTTATTGAAACAGTCCCCTGTGTACCTAGGTTTCTCCAGATGTTCCAGCTGCAGTGAACATCCATGTAAATGTAAGTCTTTGTTCTCCTTTGCAAATTTTCTGCTCCTGATTGACTTACTCTGACCTCCCCCAAGAAAGAGAAATATTCAAAACTGAATGTAAACTAAGAATAAATAGGTTCTGAATGAGGATCAGATGATTCTATTGAGTAGCGTGAATGGGTTTTAGTCAAGGACTTCCTACCGTTATCGTGACTGTAGAGTGGATGTTTTGCTCAGTTCTTTATTGTCACCTGGCATCGTTTACTTCCAAGTTTGCTGGATAAATGATGCCTCCTGTGCCCATTCCCAGACATAAGGTTGATGCCACCCGTTCGTGTGACCCTGATGCGCCGTGTTTGTTACCTATTTATTCGCAGTTTCATTATCAGCGTCCCCTACCGGCTTACTGGCCTTCCCTGGCAGTGCAGGGTCTCCAGCAATGCCTGCAGCCAGGTGTCCTGGGAGGCACCTGTGCAGTCGGCAGAGCACTGTTCACAGTGAGCTCAACTGCAGGCCCTGGGAGGTAAGAGGGGATAGGTGAATGCCTTAAGGAGCCTGTGGAGCAGGTCTTGCAGGATGGCTGGGAAGGGTCATCGCAGCATATCTGGCCTGTCTGATGCTGCAGGTGGAAACAGAGACTGCTGAAACCATGGCACTGGCGAGAACCTCATCTGTGAGGTTCCTGTGGTGTCAGACACAGCCAGAAGCTGTCTTCATATGATCTGGACTGGAGCAGCCTGTGGGTGGATGCTGGGTGTTTCTAGCCACACCTTCACATGAAGAAAACAAGCACCCCCAGTAGCTGGGGTGTGGAGAAGAGAGAGGTTAGTGAGATGCTGGTGGGAATGTAAGTTGTGGGGGAGATTATGGTTTTTAGGGAGATAAGTAATTTTTCTCTCTTTTCCATTGGCCAGGACAACTTTTGTTTTTAACCTCTAATACTCATTTTCTTTCTGACTCCAAAAACAATGTATATTAATTTTAGAAATTTAAGAAAATATAGAAAAATAGAAAGATAATAACCTTAAATCTTTCCTTCTAGGGAACACACTGGTAACATTGAGCATATATTCTTCTGGTATATTTCCATTTTCGTTTTCCTTTATACTTGAATTTTTTTTTTTTTTTTTTTTTTTTTTTTGATAGAATCTCACTCTGTCACCGAGGCTGGAGTGCAGTGGTGCGATCTCGGCTCACCACAACCTCCGCCTCCTGGGTTCAAGCGATTCTCCTGCCTCAACCTCCTGAGTAGCTGGGACTACAGGCACATGCCACCATGTCTGGCTAATTTTTGTATTTTTAATAGAGAGGAGGTTTCACCATGTTAGCCAGGATGGTCTTGATCTCCTGACCTTGTGATCCACCCACCTCGGCCTCCCAAAGTGCTGAGATTACAGGCATGAACCACTGTGCCTGGCCAAATTTTTAAATGAAATGGAAGTACGCTTTGCATATTGTTTTGTAACCTGGGCTTTTTATTTGCTATATGAGAAACACTTTGTCCATGTTATTAACTACTCTATAACATTATTTTAATAGTCTCATTGTCCGGGCGCAGTGGTGCACGCCTGTAATCCCAGCACTTTGGGAAGCCGAGGCAGGTGGATCACCTGAGGTCAGGAGTTCGAGACCAGCCTGACCAACATGGTGAAACCCTGTCTCTACCACATACAAAAAATTAGCTGGGTGTGATGGTTCATGCCTGTAATCCCAACTACTTGGGAGGCTGAGGCAGGAGAACTGCTTGAACCCGGGAGGTGGAGGTTGCAGCGAGCCGAGTTCGTACCATTGCACTCCAGCCTGAGCAACAAGAGCAAAATTCCATCTAAAAAAAAAAAAGTCCCATTGTCTCTCACTTTATGAGTATAGAGTAATTTATTTGACCAAGACCTTCAGTTATTTCCATTTTTTTCCTTCCTTCCTTCCCTCTCTTCCTTCCTTCCTACCTACCTACCTACCTACCTACTTTCCTTCCTTCCTCGCTACCTAAAAAATTCTACAATGAACATCATAGATACATATTTGTATAGTTTTATAATTTTCTCATAATAAATTCCTGGAGGTAAAATGCCTGTTCAAAAGATAAGCACATTTTCAATTTAAATTTGTTCTCCAAAAAGATTTTATGTTTCTACCAGAAATATTATGAGAATATCTTGAACTCTTTCTTATGAAAAAATCTTTACCTATGTAATAGGCAAAATAATTGCTGCACGTTATTTCAAAAAATTAAATCACCTTTTTCTGAATTTAAAATAATATACATTATTTTAAATAAACAATGTGAAAAATATATAGAAGAAAAATGTGCTCAGTAATCCTTTCCACCTAGGGACAATGATAATTAGCATTTTAAAGTGTTTTTATTTTATTTTATTTTTAAATAGAAACAAGGTCTCACTGTGCTGCCCAGGCTGGTCTTGAACTTCTGAACTCAAGTGATCCTCTCACTTTGGCCTCTCAAAGTGCTGGGATTACAGACATGAGCCACCACCCCCAGTGTCATTCACAGTTTGATGGAAGATCTTCAAAACATTTTGCTTGATGTCTTATATATGCTGTGTGCATGTGTGTGTGTATGTGTGTGTGTGTATATGCATAATTTTTGTATAATTTTGCATGCATTTTACTCTCTGTTATTTGGTAACCTGCTTTTTCTGCTCAGCAATATGTAATGCGTATCTTTTTTTTTTTTTTTTTTTTTTTTTTTGGGTTTGGGTCTGTTTCCCTTGCCGGGGTGGGAGTGCAGTGGCATGATCTCGGCTCACTCCAAGCTCCGCCTCCCAGGTTCAAGTGATTCTCCCGCCTCAGCCTTCTGAGTAGCTGGGACTACAAGCGTGTGCCACCATGCCCAGCCAAATTTTGTCTTTTTTTTAGTAGGGACAGGGTTTCACCATGTTATTGGCCAGGATGGTCTCGATCGCTTGACCTCGTGGTCCACCCGCCTTGGCCTCCCAAAGTGCTGGGATTCCAGGCATGAGCCACTGTGCCCGGCCTGTCATATATATCTTATCTTGTCAGTAAGGACCATGTCATATGTATGGTACTACCTCATCATTTTGAGGATTGCTAGAATTCATGTAAACAATCTCCTTTGTCTTCCTTTTGATGCAAATCATTTTTTCCAATGTGATGTTTGCCTTTTATTTCTGTTTATAGGGTTTGTTGTTGTTGTTGTTTTAATGGTTAGTTTTTATGTCATCCTGTCAGTTAGTATCTTTCTTCATGGGGTTTGCGCTTGTCATTCTGCTGCCACACTGAAACTTTCTCCAGCCAATCTTCACTTTCCTGACCTCTTTTAGTTCGTGCTGTTCCTCCCTTTCTGGAGGGCCTTTCCTGTCAGTTTCCCGCTGTTGAGATCTCCTGCCGGTAGTTCAGAGTATCTTAAACTCCTCTTTCTCAATGCAGTTGCCTTGATTTTCTGTAGTTTCTATAGAAATGAAGTTGCCAACATTTTCTCTTTATTAAATTTATTATGTTCTGCCTGGATGATGTTAATACCTTACTTGTGGTGTTTATCACGTTTCATCTTATAGTTATGTTCATGTAGACCATCAGCTTTCTGAGGGCTAGAACCTTCTTCCACGTCTGTGACCCTGAGATTGTCTAACTCGATGCTTGTCATACAGTAGGGCCTCAATACATTTTTGCTGGATTGAATCAAACTGGATTTGGGTGGACCAAAGGTTCCAGTCTGGTTCGGGGAGTTGATTTGTGAGACTCTTAAACAAGACCAGACGTGGGTTACTCTTTGTTCCTCTACTGACTGTGGAATTCCCCTTGTTGTTTGAGATGTATGTCCCAAAGAGAAACTGTTGTTCCGAAGAATTGCACACTTTTATTTATGGCATTGTTGGCTTTTTGTATCTGCCACTGCCAACCTTGTGACGTCTGGCACTCTTGGCAGAAGTCCTGGTCCTTGGGACCCTGTTATGAACAAACACGGTGACTGAGAAGCAGACCAGCTGAGACTCATCCAGCCCAGGGCCCATGACAGCAACCTGGTCAGGTGGGTGGGGATTTTAACCTTGTCTTATACAACACAGCACAAGCCAGGATTACTTCCTAATCTCTGCCTTGCCTTCTTATTGGGGGATTGTGAACTGCACCTAAAACATAAGAGGTGGCCCAGTGTGGTGGCTCACACCAGCACTTTGGGAGGCTGAGGCAGTAGGATTGCTTGAGGCCAGGAGTTTGAGAGCAGCCTGGGTGATATAGGGAGACCCCATCTCTACAAAAACTAAGAAATTTGGCCAGGTGGTGCCTGTAGTCCCAGCTGCTGGGAGGCTGAGGCAGGATGATTGCTTGAGCCCAGGAGTTGGAAGCTGCAGTGAGCTATGATTGCACCCATCACTGCACGCCAGCCTGGGCAACAGAGAGAGAGAGACCGTGTCAACAAAACAAAACGTAAGAGAAAATAATAAACATGATCCAGTGCTCCACTTTGTTAATCATCAGGAAAACGCAAATTAGAGCCACAAGGCACTATCAGAGTGCCTAAAATGGGAAAAGATGAAGAATATCAGGTGTTGATAAAATACTCTGCTGGCAGGAGTATAAACATTTCAATAAAAAAGAGTTCTGTGGCTGTATTAGTCCATTCTTACATTGCTAATAAATACCCAAGACTGGGTAATTTATAAAGGAAAGAGGCTTAATTGACTCACAGTTCAACATGGCCAGGGAGGCCTCAGGAAACTTACAATCATGGCAGAAGGGGGAGCAAACATATCCTTCTTCACATGGAAGCAGGAAGGAGAAGAATGAGTGCCCAGTGAAGGGGAACCCCTTATAAAACCATCAGATCTCATGAGAACTAACTCACTATCACAAGAACAGGATGGGGGAAACTGCCCCCATGATTCAATTCTCTCTACCTGGTCCTTCCCACAACACATGGGGATTATGGGAACGACAATTCAAGATGAGATTTCAGTGCGGACACAGCCAAACCATATCAGTGGCTTCTTCTAAAGCTGACATATACCCATCTTATAACGCAGCAATTCCACTCCTGGGTATATACCCATTGGAAATGTGCCCATATGCTTACCAAGAGAGATGTGTTCATTGTAACACTCCTATAGTAGCCCCAAAATGGACACTAGCCATGAATGCTCATCAACAGTAGAATAGAAAAATAGCTTGTGATATGTCATACAGTGGAGTGCTACACAGGAGTAAGTATGAATAGCCTATAACTATATGCAACAAGTGGCCAGAACTCAGAAACATAATGTTGAGTAAAAGAATCCTGATGCATACTCTATGATTCCATTTATATCGAGTGCAAAACCAGGCAAAGCTAGCGTATGCTGTTGGCAGTCACAATATTGGCTACCCTGGCTGGATGGAGGGTAGTGACCGTGGAGGAGGTGGCATGAGGTGGCTTCTGATGGTGAGTGTGGGGGGGATAATGTTCTGGTTCTTGGCCTGAGGCTGATTCACATGGATGTGTTCAGTTTGTGAAAATTCCATGAGCAGTATGCTTTGTGAGCAATTTTCTGACCAATTTTATGTGTCAATAAAAAGCTAAAAAGTGATTGACAGGGTATATACTCAGAAGAATGGAAAGCAAGGACTGGAACAGATATTTGTACCACCCATGTTCATAGCAGCATGATTCACAGGAGCTGAGAGTTGGAGGCAACCTAAATGTCCATGGATTGATGAATGAACAAACTCAGTGTGGTTTACACATGTGATATGGTTTGGCTGTGTTCCCACCCAAGTTTCGACTTGAATTGTAGTTCCCATAATCCCCATGGTGTGGTGGGAGGGACCCAGTGGGAGGTAACTGAATCATGGGGGAGGTTACCTCCATGCTGTTCTCATGATAGTGAGTACGTTCTCAGGAGATCCGATGGTTTTATAAGGGGCTTTTCCCCTCTTCAGCCTATGCTTCTCCTTGCTGCCACCATGTGAAGAAGGACATGTTTGCTTCCCCTTCTGCCATGATTGTAAGTTTCCTGAGGCCTCGCCAGCCATGCTGAACTGTGAGTCAATTAAGCCTCTTTCCTTTATAAATTACCCAGTCTTGGGTATGTCTTTATTAGCAGCCTGACAATGGACTAATACAACATACAATGGGATATTATTCAGCCTTAAAAAGGTAGCAAATTCTCACACATGCTACAACTTGGATGAACCTTGAAGCCATTATGCCTGGTGAAAAAAGCAAGACACAAAAGAACAAGTACTAGGCTGGGTGCTGTGGCTCAAGCCTGTAATCCCAGCACTTTGGGAGGCCGAGGTGGGTGGATCACCTGAGGTCAGGAGTTCAAGACCAGCCTGACCAACTTGGCGAAACTTGTCTCTGCTAAAAAAATGCAAAAAATTAACCAGGTGTGGGGGTGGACGCCTGTAATCCCAGAGACTCGGGAGGCTGAGGCATGAGAATTGCTTGAACCCAGGAGGTGGAGGTTGCAGTGAGCCAAGATGGTGCCACTGCACTCCAGCCTGGGCAACAGAGAGAGACTCCATCTCAAAAAAAAAAAAAAAAACAAAAAACAGACAAGTACTGTGTGATTCCACTTATAGGAGACACCTAGAGTAGTCAGGTTCATACCGACAGAAAGCAGAATGGTGGTTGCCCGATGTCAGGGAAGCGGAAATGGAGAGTTCGTGTTTAATGGGTACAGAGTTTCAATTTGGGAAGATGGAAAAGTTCTGGAGATGGAGGTGGTGATGATTGTGCAACAATGTTAATGTACTTAACACCATAGAACTGTATACCTAAAAATGGTTAAGGTGGTAAATTTCTTATGCATTTTACCATAATACAATGATAGGTGATTGCAACAGATGGTTCCAAGTAATAACACAACATACACACAGACAAAGACACACGAGCAGAAGCAATGGGCAGTACAAAGCTTCCTGTGCTTCAGGACCTAGGAAGGAGCCCAGCAGGGGAGCTGTGAGGGCAGGGCAGAGCAGAGGGGTCTGGAAAACGTGGAAAGGACCCAGCGTGACCTTGGAGGTGGCAATAGGGTCAGCCCTGCTGGGCACAAGGCTGACCTGCAGGCCCGACACATTTGAGGGTGCTTGGTCCAGCTGGCATGAAACCGCTCTCTCTTGCTGGCGCATCAAAGCCGAATGTCCAACATCACGACACCCTGGTCTGGCCTTTTTCTGAACTTGCACAGCATTCCCGTCAGGTCCTGGAGACAGGGAGACTTTAGGCGAGGCGATTTGGCCCACGAAAGGGCAGGATTTCCCACGTGGGCTTTATTCTAGGGAGTGTGAGGTTGGCCACAGTCCTGACCTGACAGCCAGGGGCCTGCTGCTCATAGGACATTTCAGAGTCAGAGCCAGATTCCTCAACACTTATGAGGTGTTCCTGTGCCAGGCCGAGGCCCCCGTGATGGCAAGTGCCTCTGAGTGGGGCAGGGGTGGGGTGACCCCTGGCTGGGTCTCACTGTGGGAGCAGGCCGCTGGCCATGTCGGGCCTGTGAGAGACCCGGCAGTCCAAGGACCGGTGTTTTGTTTGGAGCGTCCACTTCAGAATGAAAAGACATGGTGTTAGCCCCCTTCCCAGCAGGGCCATTCCCAGAGAAGCTGCCCTCTGACACCTGGCCTTTAGGAAGCGCCCCCAGGAAGACCTCACACCTGGGCCGGACTTCCCGGGCCAGCCCCCTTGGGTCAGCTTGGTCTGCTCTGTCTGCCCAGTCCTAGGATGTCCAGCTTTTCTTCCTTTCACATTGCCCCACCCCAGGCTTATTCGTTAGGTGGCCTGTCGCCTCTCCGGGCCTTTTCTGAAGGTATCTGGAGCCTGATGTGTGTGTGAGTGGTGGCCTTAAAAGGCTTAGGAACTCTTGGGAGCTGAGAAAGAATGCTCCCAGCTGGCAGGTGGATGGAGGAGGCATTAATCCAGAGTCATTTTTCCTGCGGAGACGGCTTTGTTATAAATCTATCAAAACGTGGGAGTTCTTCAGTGTTCGTGATATTATCCCCGGCTCCTGTGGGGAGAGGGGTGGGAGTGAGGGCGCTTAGCTGAGAAACAGGATTTGCTTCTGAAAGATGTTTGGTTCCTTGAGATCTATTTTCTCTCTCTCTTTCTCTGTTCTGTCTCTGTCTCTCTTTCTCTCCTCCTTGACCTCATGCAGTTGATAGGGTACAGCCAATTTGTCACTGGTTCTTTAGGAACTGTGGGAATCCTCCCCTCCCCTAAATCCCCCCAAATGTGCGGGTGAGCTGGATAAGTAGGCAGCATAAAGACAGAGGGAGGCGGGTTGAAGGGAAGGGAGAGGAAGTGAATGGTGAGCAGACACACCCTGGTATTCTGATTGAAAAAAAAAGAAATGCCAGTCTTGGGTGGGGATGGGGAGTGGGGAAACCAAGAGACCATCTGGACCAGCTACTCCCAAAGCGTGGCCACCAACCAGTAGCATCAACATCGCCTGGGAACTTATTAGTGATGCAAACTCCTGGGCCCCATCCCAGACCTGCTGAATCAGAATCTGCACATCAAAGCTGGAGAAGCACTAAATAAACTATACTTCCTGGTCCAGAGATGGGAAGTGACTTGTCTGTGATCACACAGGTGGTTAATTGCAGAGAAGGACTTCCAGCCCACTACCTCACCTGCCTTGCAGGTGAGATGGAGCAGTCATACCTGACTCTTGGCACTCAGGATTTGTGCCTTGGCGAATCTGGTTGTGTTTTGTATCTTGGGGGCAGAATTTTTATGTGAGTTATTATCACTCAAAGATGGTTGAACTGTGAAGTTGTAGGCCTGCCTTGGAGTTAGCACACAGAGTGGAATATCCTATGCAAAATGGCAATTCTTGCTTTCTTCTTTTTTTATTTTTTTTGATACACAGTCTTGCTCTGTCGCCCAGGCTGGAGTACAGTGGTGCACTCTCAGCTCACTGCAACCTCCACCTCCTGGGTTCAAGTAATTCTTCTGCCTCAGCCTCCCAAGTAGCTGGGAGTACAGGTGCCCATGACTACACCCGGCTAGTTTTTGTATTTTTAGTAGAGACGGAATTTCACCATATTGGCCAGGCTGGTCTCGAACTCCTGACCTTGTGATCCGCCCGCCTCGGCCTCCCAAAAGGCTGGGATTACAGGTATGAGCCACCTTACCCAGCCCCAAAATAGCATTTCAAAACCTTTTGTTGTATCTTCGTTGTCACCACCATCATCATCATCACAGCAGAGATCCTTTATTTTGCACTTACTGGGATCCATACCCCATGCTAACTTAGGTTATTTCCTTTGTCACACCAACCACATACTGATCGCATTTAAAGCTGAAGAAGCCGAGCAGCAGAAAGATAACGTACTCATGGTCCCTCATCTAGATAAAAGAAGGGGTCCTGGCTAACACGGTGAAACCCCATCTCTACTAAAACATACAAAAAACTAGCCGGGCGTGGTGGCAGGCACCTGTAGTCCCAGTTACTCGGGAGGCGGAGCTTGCAGTGAGCCAAGATCGCACCACTGTACTCCAGCCTGGGCGACAGAGCGAGACTCCATCTCAAAAAAAAAAAAAAAGAAGGGGGGTGGAATTTGGGTCAAGGCCCCATGTGACCCCAGCAGCATACTTATTTACATTTGGGGTATTAGGTAAAACTGTATAGTACATTTGTATTTGTGACACTCTCCAACTCTCTGATTCTGAGGCAGAAGTTATCCTTTAAGTGCCAAATTTGTCTAGCTATTATTACCATATGTGAAACTGTTTTGAGACATTTTGTAATCCCAACACTAACGTCCATACCAATTTAATTTCCATATGCATTTTGTGTTTTAATTGTATTTTAATTAAAGACTGAAGTGGAAATTCTGTGCACCTCAGTCAGTTGAGAGAAAGGAATCTTAGATGCTCAGACAAAATGTGATTTATGCTGTTGCAAAAAATGTGAAAGAGCTGTGGACACTTACTCTCCAGTTATGACTGTTTCCAGATTATACATTGTAAGAAAGAAAAAAAGTTTGGGGGTGCGGGAGAAACCCTGTGTGGATGTGGAACCACTGAGTTAGACCCCTGGCTCATTCAGCTGGAAATAGGATATACAAGCCCAGGTTGTGGCTGAATTCTTTGAACTTCTCCACAGGCTAGGGTCATTCTGGTAATTGTTTTATTGTATTTTTAGCCTATAGTGGGTGGTGGTCAGCAAACTGTGGTCCATGGGCAGAATCTGGCTGGCCACCTACTTTTGTAAATAAAGTTTTATTGTCACACAGCCACACCCATTTGTTTAAGTACTGTCATGGCTGCTTTCACACTGCAGTAGCAGTGTTGAGTCATTGTGACAAAAACTGCATGGCCCCAAAACCCAAAATATTTACTCTCTGGTCCTTTGCAAAAAAAAGTTGCCAAACCCTGGCCTGATACGTTTTTGGATAACATTTCCTAAATTTTCTTTCTGCTGTATGTCATAAATGCTTGAAACCCATCTATTCACTGGCTCCCGCATTCATCAAACATAGTTTGATCACAGTGGTAAGAAATCTTGCTTAGCTCAGGGACTGTGGGCTCATGAGTAAAAAGAATGTAATCAAGGATTATAGGCTTGGCACAAAGAAATATTCGGTGAACTTGTGTAAGTTAGGGTTCTACAAATGACTGAATCCACTAATTCAAGGAGAAAGGGATTCATGCGAATTGGGATAACTCAGAATTGTTGGGAAGGCTGAAGAAAAGACTCTAGGCTGAGCTTTCAGGAACAAACTCCCCAACCCACTCCCTGAACAGATCACCAAGGGCTGCTTCAATCAGGAAGTCACAGAACCAGGTGGTGGGGCTGTTATCATGTAACCAGCCACAGAACCGTGACCCTGGCAGAGTCCACCCCGGAAGGGATGCCTCGTACCCTGGTCCTCTCCCTACTGCTTCACGTCGAAGTCTAATCGGCAGAGCCGGAGTCACATGCAGAGGCTACTGTGAGGAAGTTTGGGAAGGGTTTTCTGCTTTCCAGCCTTTGGATGCTCATCAGATAACCCACAGCCATCCCATGGTACAGGTCATTATATCCTGAAAGATAGAGTGTTCAACTCATTTACGGTTTACATTAAGATTCGAGAACTGAAAACATTATTCAGTAGACATAGCAAGTGAGACTGGTCCAGAATGCCAGGAAAGCAGATCTGGGATGGTGTAAAGGCATCCTCAGGTCTATCTCCAAATCCTGCCCATTCATCCTTCAAGACTCTGGTGCCACTCGTTCAGGAAGGTGTCCCAAGGCTGGCTGGTGGTCCTCTCTGTCCTCAGCATTGTTAGAACACTTTGTCTTATCTGCCCACTCTCCAGGAAGTTACAGTATTCTCCTTCACAGGATAGTTGTATCTTTCTCTTCAATATTTTTCTCTTTCTTTTTTTTTTTACGAGACGGAGTCTCCCTTTTTTTTATGAGACGGAGTCTCCCTCTGTTGCCCAGGCTGGAGTGCAGTGGCACGATCTCGGCTCACTGCAACCTCCACCTCCTGGGTTCAAGCGATTCTCCTGCCTCAGCCTCCCAAGTAGCTGGGACTACAGTCACACACTACCACCCCCAGCTAACTTTTGTATTTTTAGTAGAGATGAGGCTTCACCATGTTGGTCAGGCTGGTCTCGATCCTCCCAACTTGCTGGGACTATAGACTTGAGCCACCACGCCCGACCTGCAATGCTTTTCTTTTTGACCTTTTTTTTAAATAATAAGAGAACATTACCAAGTTTGAAATACTTTTCATTTTCCTTTTTAGTTCCATTCAATTTCTTTCTTCCCAGAAACAAATAGTATAGTCAGTTTGTTATCTTTCTCTATTTTTCACTTTTATTACATGTATGCATCTTTGCACAATCCAGAGTGTTGTCTGTGAGTTACTTTAAGTGATATTTTAGCAAATGTTCCAGTTCCTGACTTGCTGTGCTTTTAGATAGATCCATGTTACTAGGTAGAACTCAGTTTCATTCATTATAAGCAATATATGGTTGCCATTGTATAAACAAGCCACAATGTATCCATTTTCTGTTGATGGCCAGTCAGCCTTTCCCCAGTCTTTTCCTATTATAAACAATGTTGCAGTAAGCAGCCTTGTCCATATCTCCTGGGGTTATGAATGAGATTTCTCAAGGGTAGATACCAAGAGGCATAATTGGTCATTTCCAGCTTTACTAGATATTGTCAAATTGTTTTCCGAGGTGATTACAGCAATTCCCACCAGCTCCACATGGAAATTTTCATCTGCCCATATTCTGGCTGACACATGGTATTGTCAGACTTGTGTGTTTTTGCCATTCCGATGGTGTGTGGTTTAAATTTGCATTTGCATTGTTGATTTAATTTGCATATGTCTGATTATTGGTGAGGTTAAGCATCTTTTCATATGTTTATTGGCTATTTAGGTTTCCTTTGCTGTGACATGCATATTCATAGCTAGTGTGTGTCTTTTCTCTTGGGTTGTCTTTTTCTTATTTATTTGTTGGAGTTCTTTGTATATTCTGGATACAAGTCCTTTGTTGTATGTGGTGCCATTATTTTCTCCCAGTCTGTTCCTGTCCTTTTCCCCTGCCGTCCTTTGTATCCTCTGACCTGATTTTTGCTTCATCAAGTGCTTAAACGAATGCAGAATGATGCTTCCCCACCAGGTGCAACCTGACTCAGTATCCAGGATGTGTATCCATGAGAAAACTTGACCACATCCCTTGAGGTGCTGCCTGGTGAGGTGGGGTGAGCAGCAGAATTTCTTCTCCCTCCCCTACCTCCTTCCTCTTTTTTTTTTTTTTTTTTTTTGAGACAGAATCTTGCTCCGTCGCCTAGGCTGGAGTGCAGTGGTGCAATCTTGGCTCACTGCAACCTCTACCTCCCAAGTTTAAGCAGTTCTCCTGCCTCAGCCTCCTGAGTAGCTGGGATTACAGGCACTTGCCACCACACCTGGCTACTTTTTGTATTTTTGTTAGAAACAGGGTTTCACCATGTTGGCCAGGCTGGTCTTCAGCTCCTGACCTCAGGTGATCCACCTGCCTTGGCCTCCCAAAGTGCTGGGATTACAGGCCTGAGCCACTGCACCCAACCCCTCCTGCCTGTTTTCTATTTATTTATTTATTTAGAGACGGAGTCTCGCTCTGTTGCCCAGGCTGGAGTGCAGTGGTGCGATCTCGGCTCACTTCAAACTCCACCTCCTGGGTTCATGCCATTCTCCTGCCTCAGCCTCCCGAGTAGCTGGGACTGCAGGCGCCCACAACCACATGCCCAGCTAATTTTTTGTATTTTCAGTAGAGACAGGGTTTCACCGTGTTAGCCAGGATGGTCTTGATCTCCTGACCTTGTGATCCGCCTGCCTCGTCCTCCCAAAGTGCTGGGATTACAGGTGTGAGCCACCGTTCCTAGCCTCCTGCCTCTTTTCTATCTAGGTGTGCTCGCTTCCTAGGGTTGTTGTAACAAGTTACCACAAAGTGGGTGGTTTAATAACGCAGAAAGGTGTTTTCTCCTATTTCAGGACAGAATTCCACAGTCAGGGTGTCAGCAGAGCTGGTTTGCTCTGGAGGCTCTGAGGGAGAATCTGCTACTTGTCTCTCTCCCAGTTTCTGGTGGCTGCCGGGCAACCCTGGCATTCTTTACTTCTAGCCACACTATTCTGGCCTCTGCCTCTGTCTTACACGACCTTCTCCTCTGAGTGTGTCTTTCCCTTTTCTGCCACCCATTATTGGGTTTAGGGAGCACCCTAAACTCAGGATGATTTTTTTTTTTTTTTTTGAAATGGAGTCTCGCTCTGTTGCTCAGGCTGGAGTGCTGTGGCGCAATCTCAGCTCACTGCAACCTCCGACTCCCTGGTTCAAGTGATTCTGCTGCTTCAGCCTCCCTAGTAACTGGGAGGATTATAGGCATGCGTCTCCATGCCTGGCTAATTTTTGTATTTTTAGTAGAGACGGGGTTTCACCATGTTGGCCAGGATGTTCTCGATCTCCTGATCTCATAATCTGCCTGTCTCAGCCTCCCAAAGTGCTGGGATTACAGGAGTGAGCCACCATGCCCTCCCCAGGATGATCTTTTATCAAAATTCTTGACTTAATTACATCTGCAAAGATCCTATTTCCAAGTAACGTTTACAGGCAATTAGGTCATGGACATATCTTTTTTGGGGGTCGTTATTTGACCCACTACACTAGGCAAATGCTATGAATCTCAGAGAATAGCTAGCCTAAAAGTGAAGTGTAGGTGTGTGTGGTGGTGGTGGTAGGAGAGGTGAAGGGGGTGTCAAGGAAGAAAAATGCATCTGGGAGAAGCAGTTTCTTCTGGGAGGCACAGTTCCTCCAGAGAGGAGAGCCAATACAGCTGACTCTTAAACAACTTAGGGGGTTTAGAGGCACTGACTACCCCCCTGCAGTAAAAAATCTGGATATTTTTGACTCCCCCAAAACGTAACTACTAATAGCCCATTGACCAGAAGGCTTACTAATAACATTGGCAGTCAATTAGCACATAGTTTGCATGTTACATACTGTATTCTTACACTAAACTAGAGAAAAGAAAATGTTATTGAGAAAATCGTAAAGAAAATATATTTACTCTTCATTAAGGGGAAATGCGTCATCATGAAAGTCTTTATCCTCATTGCCTTCATGTTGAATAGGCTGAGGGGGAGGAGGAAGAAGAGGGGTTGGTCTCACTGTCTCAGGGGTGGCAGAGGCACCTGTAAGTGGACCCACATAATTCAAACCTATGTTGTTCAGTGGTTAACTGAACATTTTAGTTGACCATTGAACTAAAATTCAGTTGTCAATGGCCATTGTGGATTTTCACATTTTTCATCTATTGAGAGTCCCCAGAAAACAGACAATGGGGGTTCAAGGAAGATGCCTCTTGGGTGAACAGGTTACAAGCCAGGCAAAACCTAGCTGTGCCCATCAATCTGCCCCACTGCTGTGAAGCTGCATCTGTGGCTGTATCCTCTGCAAGGGAGTCTCCATGGGGCCAGGGACAGGATAGTCTGTGGGCAGCTGCTGTAGATCCTGCCTTTTTGAAGATAAGTAAAGAGAAATCAAGTACGTTTCTACAGTTATGGACTCTACAGATAATGAGGTTCAGCAATACTATTCCTTTCCTTCACCTATTCGTTAAAATTTGTGTAACCCCAAAATAAATACTCAGGGCCATTTCATGGTCATTCCCGATGAGCACAGAGAGGTGAAAAATTTGAGTTACCCGGTGTGCGTGTTCCCAGCGAGGTTATTTCAGCTCTCATAGTGTAAACAAGTGTCTTTTCAATGTCTGCTCGGTGCCACAATTTTCACATATTGATGCTGCTTTTTGGTGATTTTGCTGTTTAAAATGCACACCCCCGCCTTCCACAGTACTAAGGTGCTGTCCAACATCCCCAAGCTCGAGAAGACTGTGATTTGCGGTCAGGCATGGTGGCTCACGCCTGTAATCCCAGCACTTTGGGAGGCCGAGGCGGGTGGATCACTTGAGGTCAGGAGATGGAGACCATCCTGGCTAACACGGTGAAACCCCATCTCTACTAAAAACATAAAAAATTAGCCGGGTGTGGTGGCAGGCGCCTGTAGTCCCAGCTACTTGGGAGGCTGAGGCAGGAGAATGGCGTGAACCTAGGAGACGGAGCTTGCAGTGAGCTGAGAGCGCACCACTGCACTCCAGCCTGAGCAAAAGAGCGAGACTCCGTCTCAAAAAAAAAAAAAAAAAAAAAAAAAAAGACTGTGCTTTACGGAGAAAACATGTGTTAGATACAATTTGTTCAGGTAATAAGTTGTAGTGCTTTTGGCTATGAGTTCCATGCTGGTGAATCAGCGATATGTTTTGTATACAGAAATTTTTTTTCTTCTTTTTTTTTTTGAGACAGAGTCTTGCTTTGTCGCCCAGGCTGGAGTGCAGTGGCATGATCTCGGCTCACTGCAACCTTCGCCTCCCAGGTTCAAGTGATTCTCCTGCCTCAGCCTTCCGAGCAGCTGGGATGACAGGTGCCTGCCACCATGTCCGGCTAATTTTTGTATTTTTAATAGAGATGGGGTTTCACCATCTTGGCCAGGCTGGTCTTGAACTCCTGACCTCGTGATCCACCTGCCTCAGCCTCCCAAAATGCTGGGATTACAGGCGTGAGCCACTGCGCCGGGCCTATAGATGGTATTTTTAAAGCAGAAACACACATAAAACAAGGGTACATACTGACCAGTTTGCGAAAGTGTTGTAACTAAAGGCTCGCAGGAACTTAGCCCTGTATTTTCCCTGAGAGCAGTGGTTCATTATTTGCTGACTACTCACAGCAACTTGATAGAATGTAAATACCACAACTAATGAACATCAGCTGTATCTGAAAGAGCCCACTTCTGAAAATGATTATACAGCAAGCTCCAGGAGAACATGTCAGGAGATTGGCACCCTCTGATTGCAGGAAGACACTTCCTTTGGGCAATCCAAGCCGACTTTGCTCAGGAGAGGACAGTCCGAGACTAGAAGGCAGCAGAGTGAGATGTCAGAAATAGAGATGTCATATAGGGAAAGAGTATAGGAAAAAGCCAACTGTAGATTCAAAATCCATATGGTACAGAATAAGAGGCAGATTTTGTTCAAGGATGTTCACTGCAGTGTTGTTTATAACAGCAAAAAGAAGATGTCCAACAATGGGAGATGAGCTAAATAAACTCTAATGTAGACATAAAATGAAATATGTATGATTCAGGCCAGGAGCAGTGGCTCACACCTGTAATCCCAGCACTTTGGGAGGCCGAGGTGGGTGGATCACTTGAGGTCAGGAGTTTGAGACCAGCCTGGCCAACATGGTGAAACCTGTCTCTACTAAAAATACAAAAATTAGCCGGGCATGGTGGTGTGCGCCTGTAATCCCAGCTACTCGGGAGGCTGAGGCAGGAGAATTGCTTGAACCTGGGAAGCGGAGGTTGCAGTGAGCCGAGATCACGCCACTGCACTCCAGCCTGGGTGACAGAGCCAGACCCCATCTCAAAAAAAAAAAAGAAAAGAAAAGAAAAGAAATATATACGATTCAGCTATTCAGATATTGTATATTATTTATTGACTTAAAAGGAGTAAAGGAAAAAAAGCAAGATTCAAGTGTATGACCAGTCTGATACTTAAAAAAAAGTGCATGTGCTTACTTAGAAAAAGCTCTGCATGATTCTATTAAAGTATTTAGGCTGTATAAGGTATATAAAAGTTACTTTTAATTATAAAATGCATCTATTTCTGTAGTGTTTGAATTTTTTGCAAAATAATATATTGATGTTTTACTTGAGTTAAAAAAAGATAGAAGTGGAGGCCGGGCACTGTGGCTCATGCCTGTAATCCCACACTTTGGGAGGCCGAGGCAGGCAGACCACCTGAGGTCAGGAGTTCAAGACCAGCCTGGCCAACATGGCAAAACCTTGTCTCTGCTAAAAATACAAACATTAGCTGGGCATGGTGGCGGGCACCTGTAATCCCAGCTACTTGGGAGGCTAAGGCAGGGAGAATCGCTTGAACCCGGGAGGAGGAGGTTGCAGCGAGCTGAGATCGTGCCACTGCACTCTAGCCCAGGCAACAGAGTGAGACTGTGTTTCAAAAAAAAATAATAACAATAAATAAATAAATAAAAGTGGGATGAAAGATGTTACCAGTATAAACTGCTGGGCAGCACTTCTTCCTCTTTTCTCTCATAGCTCCTGGTTTGAAACTGCTTTTCCCATCTGTCTGTTCATCTCTGCCTTTGGATTGTGAACCGCCTGAGGGCAGTCTGTATTTCTAGAACCTGACACGATGGGAGACTTGTGTGAGATGCCACCTGCATTTTTCTTGGGTGGATGAGTGGTAGGCTTGGAAGATGGGGCAGGCAGCTGGGGCGCCAGGCCGGGGCAGCAGTAGAAAGTTCTACCCTGTGCAAACTCCTGTTCGTCAGTTCTTCTGTGACAGCTCCCCTCTCCTTCTGCCTCAGCTCCTTGAGGGAAAGGACTGTGAAAGTGGGTGAATGAAAAATTAGTGAACTTGAGCTCATTCATTTGGATGGAACAGACAGCACGTTGAAACCGATTCAGTAACTTCAAGCCTTTGAGAGAGAGAAAATTGTGAGTTCAAGGATGTTCAACTCTCTGGGGTGAGCAAGTAGGCAATGGAAGTGGTTTTGAGGTGTTCACCAAAGACCCGCAATGCTGGCGTCAGCCTCACATGCTTTCTCCAGGGTCTCCTGGGGATGCAGGCATCCTGCTCACCAGTTAAAGGCCTTCCTTCTTAGAGCTCATTGTCGGGAAGAGAAAGCCGGGCTCCTGGCTGGACCAGTGTCCTCATCCACGTGAGGTTCCTGGAGCTGGACAGATCCCGGCTGAAACCTGGAGAGGGCTTTGATAAATGCTCTAAACCCTCCCACTGTGTTCACTGGAGTTAATTTAAAAACCAGCTTCACAAACACACTCAGAGGCCTCAGAAGGAAAGCAGAGGGCAGGCAAGAGCCGAGGTCTGTGCCCTGACTCATCCTTCCACCTGGGGCGGGGACAAACGGCTCTGACATTTCCCGGGGCCGCAGCCCCCAGAGACAACGAACAGAGTCTCTGGAGGCGCCGGGGCAGCCTTGGATGGGCCTTGCTGCTCTTGGCCAGCTGCGCACGGTGGAGGAGGGCCGGCGAGGCCACAGCAGCCGCGGACTCGCCGTCTCCCAGGCCGTGGAGGAAGGGACTTCGTGTTTCGCCCTCTATGAACAGTTGGAGAATTTTCCTCTCATAAACAAAACAAACATGAGCCGAAGGGGCGGAGGCCCCAGGGGCAGGCTGGGTGGCCCTTTCCTTCAACCTCTCTGCATTTGTTTCTCCGGGGGCAGATTGTGGCAGCTTCTTAGAGCCCCAGAAAGCCGCCTGTGGGTGTCGTCATCTTGTTTGGTTAACCAAACACATTGCCTCTTGGTCCTGGCCAGGGCTCTGTTGTTCCTGGAGGAGCCACTGTGGGCCAGCTAGACCCTTGTCCACAGAGGCGAGTGACTCTGCAGAACATTCCATGGGGGTCGCAGAACAGGTGCCTCTTGACGTGGGCAGGCAGCGTGGTGGGGTGGACAGAGCCCCCAGGAGGGTCAGGAAGCAGCCACGGAGTTTTGAGCCACCCACCCACCCACCAGCTTGCTGTGTGGCCTTCACCACGTCTTTCTCATCCCTGGGCCTTAGCCTACCCATCTTTTGCTCCAGAAGTCGAACTGGGTGATTTCTGGGGTCTCTACTAGCTGTTTGTTTTTGTGACCTGGGGAGGGGCAGCTGTGATGGTGGAGGTCACCCTTCTGAGGCCCCCTCCTCTCCCTGCCCTCTTTCTCTTCCCACATCTCTCTCATTTCCCCTTATTTCACTGACAAAGCTTAAAATCCCAGGCCTTTCTGTAGATAGCAGGGCTGCGGAAGACGGTGCCTGCCTCGGCTTGAAAACCGGGCCCAGAAAACACTGCCATCCATCACGTTCTCATTGTCACCTAGAAAGGGCCCAGAAGGTCAGCTTCCAATTGCCTCTCAGTACAGAGCTCATTTGTGTTGCTTGGGGACTGACTGTCCTTTCACAGAACTTGTGGGAAAATACCTCTTCTCTTCTCCAGCAAAGGTGATGGGAAAGGTATTATTTAGAAGGTAGACAGGACAGAGAAGGGTGGAGGTATATTCCATTCTATGAAAGGACCAGTATGGGATTGAAATATTTGTAAGCATGGAGCACATCCTATTAACGGTTGATGTCGGATATCTTGTCTGCTTTCAGGAAGGATTTATGGCCGAGGTACAAGGGGTGGCTTTTGATATGAAAATGTGCATTGTGGCTCCCTGAATGAGGGAGGTGGGAGAGGGCTGGGATGGCCCCACTGGGCGGGGAGGGGCGCCTCCGGGAGCGACACCCGGGGAAGCTGCGAGGCGTGAAAGGGTGCTTTTAGGAAAGTCTGGATCAGACATGATGTTATAGGAAAAAATGCAGCGTCTAAGGAAACAGCGCGTGAATAGAGAGAAAGCCGAGAGACGGGGCAGGGAGGCAGAGAAGACATAAAGCAGATGGGTATTGGCAGCCAGGGGAAGGAGCTGCCTGGCGGCAGGGACCGCAGACTGGAGGGAGGATGGCAGAGGACACTCTGCTTCCCCGGGAAGGACCCAGCCTTGGGGTGGAAACTTGCAGAATGACTGATGACGCCAGTAGTTGGACATGTGCTCTTCAGGAGCATGAGGACAGGCGGTTCGCAGGGTCACTAGCCCGGGGTCTGCACCTGGACCAAGTAAAGCGTTACCTCAAGAAGCTTTCATGTGAGCCGGGCGTGGTGGCTCACGCCTGTAATCTCAATACTTTGGGAGGCCGAGGCGGGTAGATCACAAGGTCAGGAGTTCGAGACCAGCCTGGTCAATATGGTGAAACCCTGTCTCTACTAAAAATACGAAAATTAGCCAGGTGAGGGGGTGCACACCTATAGTCCCAGCTACTTGGGAGACTGAGGCAGGAGAATCACCTGAACCCAGGACGCGGAGGTTACAGTGAGCTGAGATTGCACCATTGCACTCCAGCCTGGGTGACAGAGCAAGACTCTGTCTCAAAAACAAACGAACAAAAAAATGGCCGGGCGCGGTGGCTCAAGCCTGTAATCCCAGCACTTTGGGAGGCCAAGACGGGTGGATCACGAGGTCAGGAGATCGAGACCATCCTGGCTAACACGGTGAAACCCCGTCTCTACTAAAAAATACAAAAAACTAGCCGGGCGAGGTGGCGGGCGCCTGTAGTCCCAGCTACTCGGGAGGCTGAGGCAGGAGAATGGCATAAACCCGGGAGGCGGACCTTGTAGTGAGCTGAGATCCAGCCACTGTACTCCAGCCTGGTCGACAGAGTGAGACTCCATCTCAAAAAAAAAAAAAAAAAGAAGCTTCCATGTGAACAACATGTCATCCCCTGCCTCCACCACCCCATTGGTGGGTGGAGGACAGAGTCCACAGTAGGAAAAAGAGTCTCTGCTTGTTGGAAAGGGCTGAGAGGTACCATCTGCCATCTTTTTGTCCCCCTCATGTTGGAAGTGAAAAGGGACAGGTGCCCTATCTCAGGGCTGCAAGCAATTTCTAGAAATGCTCAAGAGCGTGGCTCATGGGGCCATGCCACCTGGCCTCAAATCCAGGCTCTGCCGTTTTCCAGGTATGTGTGACCTTGGGCTCGCTACTGACTCCCTGTGCCTCAGTTTCCTCACCTGTAAAAGGGGGATGTCAGTGTCTACCTCAAAGCGATGTGAGGATGAAGTGTGTGTGTTTTTAACAGCTTTATTGAGATATAATCCACATGCCACATAATTCCCCCATTTAAAATATACAGCTCCGTGGTTTTCAGTATATTCAGAGTTGTGCAGCCATCACCACGGTAGATTTTATCACCCCAAAACAAACTCCACTCCCATCAGCACTCAGTCCCCATTTCCTCCCACCCACCCCTCTTTCCAGCACTGGACAACCACTCCTCTACTTTCTGTCTGTCCAGATTTGCCTATTTTAGGCATTTCATAGAAATGAAATCATATAATATGTGACCTTTTATGTGTGACTTCTTCCCCCACAATATCATATTTTCTGGGTTTATCCATTCTCAAGGTTGTAGCATCTATGAGTACTTTATTCCTTTTCATGGCTGAGTAATATTCCATCGTAGACCTATATTGAATTTTGTGTATTCATTCACCAGGTGAGGGACATTTTAGTTATTTCCATTTCTTGGCCATTAAGAATAATACTTGCTATGAGTATTTGTGGGTGGACATGTGTTTTCATTTCTCTTGGGTATATGCCTAGAAGTGGAATAGCCAGGTCATACCTAACTCTGTTTAACTTTCTGAGGAGCTGCTGGACTGTTTTTCAGAGTGGCTGTAACCATCTTATGTTCCCACCAGCCATGCATGCGGGTTCTGGTTTCTCCACATCCTTGCCAACACTTGTTATTATTTGTCTTTTTAAAAATGTATTAATTTGTTTATTTATCTTTCAGACAAAGCCTCGCTCTTGTCCCTCAGGCTGGAGTGCAATGGTGTAATCTCGGCTCACTGCAACCTCTGCCTCCCAGGTTCAAGCGATTCTCCTGCCTCAGCCTCCCGAGTAGCTGGGATTACAGGCACATGCCACTATTCCCGGCTAGTTTTTGCATTTTAAGTAGAAATGGGGTTTCACCATGTTGGCCAGGCTGCTCTTGAACTCCTGATCTCAGGTGATCCACCTGCCTCGGCCTCCCAAAGTGCTGGGATTACAGGCGTGAGCCACTGTGCCTGGCTTATTTATTTATTTATTAGAAACAAGGTCTCCGTCACCCAGGCTAGAGTGCAGTGGTATAATTATGGCTTACTGCAGCCTCAAACTCCTGGGCATGAGTGATCCACCTGCCTCAGCCTCTCAAGTAGCTGGGACTATAAGCATGCTACGCCACACCTGGCTAGGTTTTAAATTTTTCTGTAGAGACAGAATCTCACTATATTGCCCAGGCTGGTCTTGAACTCCCAGCCTCAAGCAATCCTCCTGCCCTGGTCTCCCAAAGTATTGGGATTAAAGGCATGAGCCACTGTGCCTGGCCTTGCTTTTTTTTTATTTTAGCCATCCTAGTGAGTGTGATGTGGTGTCTCACTGTGGTTTTGGTTTGCATTTCCCCGATGGCTAATGATTGTGAGCATCTTTTCACAGGCTTCCTGGCCATTCGCATATGTTCTTTGGAGACGTATCTATACAGGTCTTTTGCGCAGTTTTAATTGACAAATTAGTTCTTAGAAGTGCTTGTCTGGATGGGTGCAGTGGCTCACGCCTGTAATCCCAGCACTTCGGGAGGCCAAGGTGGGCGGATCATGAGGTCAGGAGATTGAGACCATCCGGGCTAACATGCTGAAACCCCGTCTCTACTGAAAATACAAAAAAAAAAAAAAAAAAAAAAAAAAAATTAGCTAAGCG
>NC_045449.1:9095428-9113322 GCF_002776525.5 Piliocolobus tephrosceles
AAAAAAAAAAAAGTGCTTGGAAGGAGTGCCTTGCACGTGGGAAATGCTGTGCAAGTTCCTATTAGGGAGAGTATCAAGACTTGGCAAGTTAGGTTTCTCTCCCCCACGTTAAGGATTTTGGGGGCCCTGAATAAATGTCCAACCATGACATTTTCTTTAGTTTTCTTCAGATAGTCCCCTACTTGGGGAGAGACTGGGATGGTTGCCGCCATCCCCCCAACAGGTCACAGTCCCACCTGACCCTTTCTGATCTGATTTTCCCCCGAGTCCCTGTGGTGGGGTACACCTGCTGCCCACATCTGGCTGCCTTTGGTGATGACTTCAGTGCTGCTTGGTGTCTGGATCCTGTTCATCTGCAAGCGCCCCCAAGAGGCTGCTGGTGGCAGTGTGGGTTGATGCGGGCAGAGTTGGTGGAGGCCCCAGGGAGACTCCCCAGCCCCTTCCCAGCGTCATACGACCTGGTCTGGTGCTTACGTCAACCCCATGTTGTTTTTGTACAGCAGGAAGCTGCTTGCTACCCAGGTGGCCATTCGGCTTCATATGAAGCTTTCCTTTCCATTTTCTTTTTGCTTAAAAATACTCTGGTTTTCCCAAGAGTCACTTCAGTCCTTGATGATTGAACTCAGCTCTGATTTGACCTGAGCATTTCAGGTACATCTTTGGCCCCCCTGGAGAGAGAAAAGCATCAGGGACCTCAAGGACTAAGCCTCAGGGTGAATGTTATCCCAAGTGGTGGGACCAGAATGGAGGGCTGCCCCTGTCTCAATACAGGGCTGTGTGGTGCGAGGATAAAGGAGGAAGCGGATGGACCCGTCGGGGGGAGAGCTGGATGTCATCATTAAAAATCCCTGCAGCCGCTTGTTCATGAAACCCCTCACTGGGGATGAAACTCCCATTTCCTCCCAAAAGATAGTTTTCTCCTCCTTTTCCTAGAGGCTGTGTACATTCAGGTTCAAGCTCCCCGTGACTTTCACTTCTTTTCCCCGGCCGCTCCCTCTCCTTGATGTGCGGGGGGCCGGGGCGGGGAGGTGGTAGCTGATTTTTCCTTCCACAGTATAGTATCTGGCAATTGCACCTCGTCCTGTTTTTGCTCTCCTCACCCATCTTCTCTGTTCACCCGTGCCTGCTCAGTGTGTGCATCCTCGGTGAGTTCCCCCGCTCAGCCCCGGTGCTCCTTTTCTCTCTGTGACCTCTGGGCAGTTCTGTGCATATGCAGGATTACTAGTATTATGGCACTGTGATTATTGGCGCTCACTCACATGCTCTCTGCAGAGGCCCCGCTGCCTCTCCCCACATTTTTTGTGCCTGTGAACCATGCAGCCGTCCGTACCCCACTCCTTAGAAATGTGACCTGGAGCGTACCCCACCTGGTCAGCTGGTCAGCTGCACTAAGGCCCCAGCCCAGGGGTGGCAGCTCTGGTCAGTAACGTGTTCGTCCCTGAGTGGAGCTGAACTGACCCCTTTGGATACCACAGCTGCCCTCCCACTTCCAACAAAGAGCCTCCCCACATACCCCCTTCTCTTCCCCGGGCAATCCAACACCTACTTCCTCAAATCAGTCCTCCTGTGACCTTTTCAGAGCTCTCGTTGTCTCAGCCACCTCCCCCAATACTCTCCAATGTGCCAGTGCCCTTCTTGATACAGGAGAGCTGGAATATGATCTGGTCAGTGCAGAGGGGATATTGTCTTTCTCTGTATGCATTTGGGGTTCTGGGGAGTTAGTTTCTGAGTTACATTTTTTTTGAAAGCAGCAACACTCCCCTAAACTCTAGAATCCTCTATAATTTGGTTCATAACTAGCAAATGGTGACTTGAATTCGAGGCTTTGGGATTGGGGCAATGTCTTTATTTCCCAGCGCTACTCTTGACCAGACTAAAGGGGTGGTACAAAGTTTGACCTAGTGGAAGGGTGGGTCTTGGGAAGCATTAAACACGAAGGAGTGGTTGGGTTGCTAAGGCATCCAGGGCCGGGCGCGGTGGCTCAAGCCTGTAATCCCAGCACTTTGGGAGGCCGAGGCGGGCGGATCATGAGGTCAGGAGATCGAGACCATCCTGGCTAACACGGTGAAACCCCATCTCTACTAAAAAATACAAAAAACTAGCCGGTCGAGGTGGCGGATGCCTGTAGTCCCAGCCACTCGGGAGGCTGAGGCCGGGGAATGGCGTAAACCCGGGAGGCGGAGCTTGCAGTGAGCCGAGATCCGGCCACTGCAGTCCAGCCTGGGCGACAGAGCGAGACAGTTTATCCCACCAGCCAGAGTGAGGTTGTTAATACCCTGTGGTGTGTCTATTGCCTGGCAGACCTTTTCCTATTTGCGTGTGTTTCTACTCTATGCAGTCGTACTTCTTTCTACTTAATACATTGTTGCCATCTTTCCACTCCATTAAATAGTCCGCTTTGTAGTTTTGCATGGCTGCATAGTGTTTGCATTGCGTTTCGTAGGTGTACCATGACTCAGTTATTCGGGCATTTAAACGTGGACATTTTGTTGTTTTCAGATTTTTTCCACTCTAAGCTTTGTTGGGCTGAGTGCCCTTTTAAGTTGATCTTTGTGCCATTCTCGGTGTCCCCTTAGGATAAATTCCTAGATGTACAACTGTACATCTTCAAGGAATAAGCACATGTTTAAGACTTTTGATGCGTGTTGTATTTTGCTCTCCCCAAAACCATACCAGTTTATAGAGTGTGAATTTTTTTCCTTATTTCCTCAGGTATATTGCATATTAATTACTCTAAAAAAGCTGTTGACCAACGTGGAAGATAAAAAGTGATATTTGATTGTTTTCATTGATTTGTCTTTGATAATTAACAAGAAAGGTTGAGTATTTTTCACAAGTGTGTATTTTGTGAATCACCCATGGGGGCATTAAAAAGTTTTACAAAAAAGATGAACACCTTCCATATGAAAGATAGTAACTTGTCATCCATCTTTTGTCCTACAGTTATTTCTCCCAGGTTATAACTGACTTTTAAAAATGTATGGTGCTTTTTGACATATAAAAGTTAAAGTTGTCATCGATCAGATATGTATTTTACAGTTTTTACTTTTGGTATCATGCTTCAGAAAGGCCTTCTTGATCCTAAGATTACATAAATGTTCACTTACGTTTTCTTCCAGTAATCTTTACAGTTTCACTTTTTACATTTAAATATCTCAGTACATGCTATGAAAGTAAAGTATAACTATTGTTCTTCTTGGATGGTTACACCACTTACTACCCTGTGTGTCATTTTGTCTCCATTTCCCCCCTCCCCCATTTCGGGGGGGTCTCATTTTGGACTTTCTGTTGTTTTTTTTTTTTTCTTTTTTCAGCTGAGGAAACCTAAACTTAGCAACTATTTTATTGAAATAGCAATATACCATAAAGTTGTGTTAAAATGAAGCCAACCTTCAGAGTTCAGTTTGCTGTTGCTATTATTTTTGCTCGCATCCCATTGTCAGACTGAGCAAAGAGTTTTGTAGGGTACAAGATCGCTTTAAAATACCAAAGCACAAAATAATTTGGGCAATAAAATATATTATACCAGACTACCCAGGCTGCAGCCTGTTTTTCATTGTTTTTAATTGTATCCATATCATATATTGGGCTGACAATTGCACATATTATGCTGTCTTTAGCAAACACAAGAGAGTCTAGAATCTCATACGTAGTTCATTCACAAAGAAGCAAAGCAATTTGTAGATGCTTTGCTTTAATGCAGTGGATATTCCCCCATATCTTTGTGTAGCAGATAAAGAATAGTTGTTACAAGAAAATTTATTTAAAATTTTGATTTAAGTATGATAGTATAAAGTCTTATTAATGTTAACATGAGTATTTCCCCTTACAAGTAGTTGGAGACAAGCAAAATCGTTTGTATAAAATAGTTTCTGTACTTTATGGTTGCTAAGAACATACTTACTTCTCTTTATCATATTTGATTCAAACTATCTAATCTGCAGTTAAGTTATGGGCCACTAGTCTACTCATTCATCTTATTCGAAATTTTGGAAGCAATTTTTAAAAGACTTTCCGCAGGTTGTACTTAATTCTTGCTTTTTGTTGTTAAACACACGTTGCCAAATGGTACTGTTTTCACCTGCCTTGTCTTATTTCCTCAGTCCCCTCCTCTGACCCATCTCTGTTCACCTGCCAAACATTAGACTTGTGAAAAAATTAGCAATGAAGAGCTGTCAATCAAAGCCTGGAAAATTCGAAGAACATTATTCTTATGTTTAAATTGGTGATATAAACGGAAATTTTCCTTGTATTTTGGCTACAATAAACCCTTTTTTGCCTCCCTGTTTTTTTTTTTTTTTTTTAAGTTCTAGGGTACATGTGCGTAACGTGCAGGTTTGTTACATATGTATACTTGTGCCATGTTGGTGTGCTGCACCCATCAACTCGTCAGCACCCATCAACTCATCATTTACATCAGGTATAACTCCCAATGCAAACCCTCCCCCCGCTGGACTTTCTGTTTGATTAAGTTTTCTCTTGGTTCCTATCACAGTTCTGGTTCTTATAGTCTCATGATACATTTTAGGATGTCTGGAGGCTTTGTGAGTGGTAAAACACCATGAAAAATGTGAAGGGTCATTCATGTTGTTATACTAGATCTTTGAAAACACTGGGAGCGTTTACTGTCCTCGCTGGTGAGAGTAGTCACCTGTATTTTTTTTTTTTTAGAGTTTTTCTTCAGGGATCCTGAGTACAGTGGCATTGTCTTCTGAACCAGCAAATGTTCAGGTCTTCTTAGCAACCTTTGGCCTGTCCCCTGACCCCAACCGTCGCGCAGTGCCTGCCACCTAGGAAAGGCTGGGCCTGTGTCACCAGGTCCCTCTGTTCCATGACCACATCTCATCATCACATCCATTTTTCTTAAAAATCAGCAGCCTCACTCTGCTGACTCATGTTCTCTGACTCCTAGACGCTTTTCTTCCATAATTGGGTGTGCCGGGCATAATCCTTGTTTTTTCCTTGCCGAGGTGGGAATTCAGGGTGGAAATGTGGCAGAGGACCTGGGGCTTCCTCACTCCGTCCCTGGGCTGTTGCCATGACAGTCGGTTGGACAGACATGTCATGGTGTGCCCTCCTCCCTCCGGCTTCTCTCCGGATTCCACTTCCTGAACTCTGAGCGGGCCTGTGGGTGGGAAGCCGGCTGGGTGGTCTGCCCACACTTCCAAGAGATGCTTGGCCACACCTTGTGCAGGGCCTAATATGGGCTTGGGCCACACTCAGACCACACTCAGCTGTGCTTTCCTTTCCGACAGTGATGACGATGATGACAGTGACGAGGACGGGGGGCTCTGATGGTGAACTGGGAATCCTACATAGGCCTCCTAGTGAGAAGTCACAGCTTAATTTACCGAGCACCTACCTAGTTCGTGCCATGTCATAGAGGATGACAGATATGCTGTGGGGAGTTAGTTAAAAGGAACCTGTTTTTTTTTTTTTTTTTTTTTTTTTGGAGACGGAGTCTCGCTCTGTCACCCAGGCTGGAGTGCAGTGGCCGGATCTCAGCTCATTGCAAGCTCTGCCTCCTGGGTTTATGCCATTCTCCTGCCTCAGCCTCCCGAGTAGCTGGGACTACAGGCGCCCGCCACCACGCCCGGTTAGTTTTTTGTATTTTTTTAGTAGAGACGGGGTTTCACCGTGTTAGCCAGGATGATCTCGATCTCCTGACCTTGTGATCCGCCCGTCTCGGCCTCCCAGAGTGCTGGGATTACAGGCTTGAGCCACCATGCCTGGCAGGAACGTGTTTTTGCAGTGCTTGTCCTTGCCTGGTCAGCCACGGCAGCAGAGCCAAGGGACTGAGCTCCCAAAACCCTGGGATCTGACGACATCAGTTTACACCCTGATCCGCCTCTGCTATGACACTTGGATGGATTGCTTAGCTTCTGTGTGCCTCAGTTTCCTCATCTGTAATACAGGGATAATACTTCTTGGAGTTGATATGAGGATTCAGTGAGTTGGCATGTGTGTGCATTTTACAGAGCCTGGCACATGCTACATGTTAGCAGTGACTCTTTGTTGTTATTGTGTTTGTGTGTTTCTTTTGTATACTTCTAGCACATGGGGAGCTCCATGAAGGCCTTTTATCCACCTTTTATTTTTTTGAGACAGAGTCTCACTCTGTCACCCAGACTGGAGTGCAGTGGCACAATCATGGCTCACTGCAGCCTCAACCACGTGGGCTCAAGTGATCCTCCCACCTCAGTCTCCTGAGTAGCTGGGACTACAGTTGCATGCCACCATGTTTGGCTAACTTTTTTTTTTTTTTTTTTTGAGATGGAGTTTTGCTCTTGTCACCCAGGCTGGAGTGCAGTGGTGCGACCTCAGCTCACCACAACCTCCGCCTCCCAGGTTCGAGCCATTCTCCTGCCTCAGTCTCCCGAGTAGGTGGGATTACAGGTGCCCGCCACCATGCCCAGGTAATTTTTTGTATTTTCAGTGGAGACGGGTTTCGCCATGTTGGGCAGGCTGGTCTCGAACTCCTGACCTCAGATGATCCGCCTGCCTAGGCCCCAAAGTGCTGGGATTACAGGTGTGAGCCACCACACCTGGCTGATTGGCTAATTTTTAAAATTTTTTTGTAGAGATGGGATCTCACCATGTTGCCCAGGCTGGAACCTCTTTGAGGGTTATTTATTTATTTAAGAGAGGGGGTCTCACTCTGTCACCTAGGCTGTAGTGCAGTGGTGCAATCATAGCTCACTGCAACTTCAAACTCCTGGGCTGAAGCAATCCCTCCACCTCGGCCTCCCAAAGTGCTGAGATTATAGGCGTGAGCCACCATGCCCGGCTCTTTCATCCTTTTTTATATTCGTGATCACGTGACCTTCTGCAGCGTGGATGCGCCATAGATGTGTATTAAGTGATGATACTGATGGGGGTTATTACCATCCCTTACCGTGCTGGGATCTTTATCGCATTATCTGATTTAATCGTCACAGACCCTTTACATTAAACGTTTTGTCTGTTTTACAGATGAGAAACCTGAAGCTCAGGGAGCTGAGGGACTTGTCAAAGGTTGTCTAGCTGACAAGGGACAGGGCCAGGCATGGTCCCCAGCCAACCTAGTTGCAGAAGCAGAGTCAGGATGACCGAATGGAGGATGCATGGGGTGGAGACAAGAGAAATCCATAAGAAAGAATTAGAGAACAACATAGCACTTAATAAACTGAATAAGATCCTGAGCAGTGGGTGACACAGACCTACCTCATTATCATTTGGTTTGCTAAGGAAATAAAAAGAGAGATAGGGCTGGGTGTGATGGCTCACACCTGTAATCCCAGCACTTTGGGAGGCTGAGGTGGGTGGATCACCTGAGGTCAGGGGTTCAAGACCAGCCTGACCAACATGAAGAAACCCCCATCTCTACAAAAATTATAAAAAATTAGCCGAGTGTGATGGGGCACACCTGTAATCCCAGCTACTCGGGAGGCTGAGGCGGGAGAATCGCTTGAACCTGGGAAATAGAGGTTGTGGTGAGCCCAGATTGTGCCATTGCACTCCAGGCTGGGTGACAAGAGCGAAACTCCATCGAGAGAGAGAGAGAGAGAAAGGGTTTGGAAAGTGCTGGGCACATCGAAGGAGTTTGAATGCTGCATTTGGTCTCCCCAGGCTGGCGCTCCTCCCTGGCCCCTTCTGCCCTGGCTCAGTGTGGCTGGCAGCTGTTGGGGAAAGGTTCTGGAAAAATCAGGGCTTGGAGTTTGGCTCTGAGGATGGGTAGGAGAGCTGTGGCTAAAGAGGAACAGGTGGGAATCAGCGGAGTCAAGCACAGATAGGGGGAACAAACCAGGCATACTGGGAGTCATGGCCTTGAGGGGATCCCAGTGTGGACAGTTACAGATATCAGCTCGAGGGCGCTGTGTTTGGCTGAGTTGGCCATGGGGAGCCAGGATGGTGTTTGATTGAAGGACTCATGGGCTCATTTTCACTTTGAGGGGAAAAGGGAGGCTGTTAGCAGGGTACCATGTGTCTCATGCATGTCCTGGGGAACGCCTGAGAGAGGGCAACCGTGCATGGATCAGGGAGGCCAAGGGAGGCCCCAGGGACGTGGGATCAGAGCAGTGGGCGGGAGTGAGATTGTGGGGAGAAGGACAGGGAGTTAGGATTTTATTCCAGGTATAAAGGGAAGCTAAGGGGGTGTGTGTTGAGCTGGGTGGTGGCATGAACCTGCTGTGTTTTAATAAGATTGTCCTGGTCGCTCTGTAGGAGGCAGGGGTAGAAGCTGGGAACAGCCAAGAGGCCTTGGAAGTTTTCAGGTGGGAGATGATGGGGGCTTGGCTGGAGGAGAGGTGATGGTGCGAAGTGGCCCCCCGTGAGATCCGTGTGGAAGGCAGTGTCACCGGAACTAGGTGGGTTGTTTGTGGGAGCCAAAAGAAGGAAAGCAATGACCCGTGAGTCCTTCTCAGGGGGTTAGGTGACTGAGGAGCTTGGTGCCACTCGTTAGAGGACACAGATCCTGTGATGAAGGCGGGCACAATGGCTGCCTGGTCCTTCTTTGTGGCACTGGGGAGCCTGGTGCAGCTGGAGTGAGGGGTGGTTGGAGTGGTGGCAGGTTCAGAGAAGAGGCCAGGCTCTGCTGCTGGGGAGCCCTGGACACACTCAGCGTCCACTGGGTGCTTGGTCTTAAAAGCCACGGTGGGCACAGGGGGCTGGAGAGGCAAGTTACCAGGTACCCATGCTTCCTGCAGCTCAGCTGGGGGAACTAGAAAGTCCTCTGAGAAAACATGTGCCACCACCAATGATTCTATTGATAGACCAGCCGTGAGTGGCTTGGGTTGGAGCTAATTCTAGGACTCAGAAAGAGAGAACTCAGGTTCCTCTAAAAGTATCCTAGGCTGGTTGGGCGTGGTGATGCATGCCTGTAATCCCAGCACGTTGGGAGGCTGAGGTGGGTGGATCCCCTGAGGTCAGGAGTTCGAGACCAGCCTGGCCAACATGGCAAAACCCCATCTCTACTAAAAATAGAAAAATTAGCTGGGCATGGTGGCACACGCTTGTAATCCCAGCTACTCAGGACGCTGAGGCAGGGAGAATCCCTTGAACCCGGGAGGCGGTTGCAGTGAGCTGAGATCACACCACAGCACTCCAGCCTGGGCGACAGAGCAAGACTCGGTCTTGAAAAGCAAAAATAATAATAATACAAAAATGAGCTGGGTGTGGTGGTGGATGCCTGTAATCCCAGCTACTTGGGAAGCTGAGGCAGGAGAATCACTTGAACCTGGGAGGCGGAGGTTGCGGTGAGCTCAGATCGTGCCACTGCATTCCAGCCTAGGCAACACAGTAAGACTGTCTCAAAAAAAAAAAAAAAAAAAAAAAAAAAAGCATCCCAGGCTGCCCTGACCTCTGCTGTTCCTGTGTTCCACCTGTGAAGCAGGGAGGAGTGTTGAGGGGTGGGTAATGATGATGATGCTTCTGGCAGCCAGCCCTGAGCCAAGGGAGCCAGTTGGAGGGAAAGAGATTGGGGCTTCCCTAGCCCACAGCTGTGCTTGGCCCATGCACTTCTCCTTGTCCCGGTGCAAAGCAGTGAGACTGGACCTCATCTTCTCCCATGTGCCCTCTTGCCTCACACTACCATTTTTGGACTCATTTTTTCTGTCTAAACCGAAAGCTGAACCTGGTGGTTTTCCCTGGATTCAAATCGTGGGAGGAAGACAACTCCAGGATCCTTGGCATACCGGGTGCCTGTGATGGGCCGAGGGAGACCCCTTGCCCCTTCTGAGGGGTTCCTGGCTCCATTCTCAGGGCCGCCTGGCTAGCGTTCACCCAACCCGAGTACAGAGTGTGGCAAAAATCAGAATCTTCGTAGGATTTCCATGCACCGAGAGAACAAAAAGAAATGGTCCCCGGAGTGAAGCAAAAAGCCCATTTGCGGTTTATCCCAAGTGTTGCAGAACAGAAGAAAGAGCATTTTAAAATGAATCAAGGGGCCTGCAGCTCCTTCCCCAGTGCTGCCCTGTGTAACCCAAGGCTGGGCCTGCATTTCTTTGCTTGCAGCATCAGGGGATTGGCTCTGTGATCCCCGAGTCCCTCTCCGCGGTAACACTATCCAAGGCAGCTCTCACTTTCGTTGCCTCGGCCAGCAAAAAGAGAGGGAGAGATTAACACCCTCAATTACGTCTTTGCAGAACTCAGACCTGAGGAAATTGAAAAACACCCAAGCCAGCGTGGGACTGGGGGTCTGCTGGGGACGCCATTCAGGGAATTGCTCTTTTTCCAAGGCTCCCGAGTGGCTGGGGAGGCTGGGCCTCCTCCGGCCTCATTAAAAGGTACTTTACCTGGAAAGCTCCAGAGCCCGGGTCCACACAGAGGGAACAGCCGAGGGGAGGTGGTGGAGCTGGAACGGCTGAGCTGCTGAATTGTGTCTCCGTCTGGCTCTGGTCTGAGTGCCTCGGCTCACTGGTCCTTATTTGCCTGATTGCTTTTCCTCTTGGGGAGGAAACGGTCCTTTTGAGCACCAGCATTCTGAGTGACAGACTGAGTTTCATCCCGTCTAAGGTTCCGTTCAGGCTAAAGCTTCTGCATATGTCATAAGGAAAGTGTAAATGAAATCAGGAATCCTCATCCTCGGCGTCTGCCTCCCCTGAATCTCCGTTTGCTTCTCAGTTATGGATGCCATTTTCCACACTGTCGCCTCCAGTGCCATTTGGAATGTGGATGACGCAGCAAGCAAGAGAGTTGCACGCTGTCTCGGGACCTCCCGGCTGCCGTCTCGCCCTCTGCAGGTGTGGGCGTGTGGTGCAGCCGGTGACTCCTGAGCCATCCTTTCTGTCTGGTGGTCCCAGACCTGGCAAGGTGTGGGAACGTGTGCAACTCGGGATTGATGAAATACGGAAAATCTCAGCCCAACAGAGTCTGAAAGCTGCGACTTCCCCAGGCCAGTGATGGTGTGTGGGCCTCTTCCAGCCGCCCAGGCATTGGATCTGGAGGAAGGGGCCTTATCTGTGAGTGGCTTCTTGGCATGTTGGTGATCAGGGACCCTGTGAAGTTATGTCTCGGTGCCTGAAAGCCATCGAGGGCTTGCTGGGACACGTGCAGGGAGCCTGGTGACACCTGGGTCAGGGTGGTCAGTGGCCGTCTCCCTGTTCTCTACCTGTTGACAGCAGTCAGCTCATAGGTGTGGGTTTCTCACCTCCCCGAGGCAGATGGTGAGGTGAGCAGGGCAGAATCTTTGCAAGAGGCCAGTGTGGGTTTCATCCCAGCACCGTGGGTCCCTCGGGCCAGCTCTCTGTGTCCCTGCCCCTCCGCCGTCAGGTGGAAATCATCCTGAGGACTAAGGGAGGTGGCAGGAGTCCCGTGCCTTGCTCGCAGGTGGTAACTGCTCAGGTGCACCCCTTCCCTCCCTTTCCTAAGTACTGGGGGAGGTGATTAAAGATCAGGTGTGAGACACTCCGTGACTGTCCCGCGGAGTTCACAGTCTTCTCTGGAGACGTCTTTGTTCTCCAAAGCCCCACCGGGGGTGGCCAGCTGCCTCCTGGGCAGCCTTCCCCTGGGTGCCCCTTAAACTCATCCACTCAGAGCCAGATCTGTCTGTTCTTCCAGACCCGCCCCCACTCTGGGTTTCTTCCTTGGTTCGTGACATCTCTTGGACACCCTAAAGACCCCAGGGTCATCCCAGACAACTCCTTCTTCCTCACATGCTGGTGTTCAGCCCCAGGTCGGCCTAGGGACCCCTCCAACGGTTTCTTCCTTCTCTCTCATTGCCCTACCCTGATTCAGGCCCTCAGCCCACATCTGAATGGCATCCCAAGCTCCACACCATCTCCCCACCTTGCAAAGCCTGGCGGCGTGATGGTCGTCCTGACCTATCACACGCATTCTCTCTTGAGTCTCTTAGAGTCTCCAGTGCTTTATTCTCAAGTTGCTACTGAGGCCAGACTCTCCTCCACCAGGGAGTTTGCTCTGTTCCCCCCCTGCCTAAGGCTGGGTTGTGTACACCCCTCGTCCGCACTTTCCCTAATTCTCGATGTGTGTTCCTTGCTCTTTCTCCTCTCTGCCAGGCACTCTTACCTCAGGGCCTTTGCACTGGCCGTTTCCTCTCCCGACATGCTCCCCCTCCCTGTGTCTACATGGCTCACATCTTACCTTAAGTTCTTTACCTTCATGTCATTGACTCAACAAGGCCTCTGTAACCACCCTATACAAAACCACACCTTTTCCAACACTCAGCACGCCCTTTCCTCCTCTCCTGCCTGATTTTTTCATGACACTTAGCCTCATCTTACACACTCTGTGGTCCCCTAATGTGCTGTGTTCATTGTTTCTCCAGTCACGAAAAACAGGGATTTTTGTCTGTTTTGTTCATTGCCACATCCCCTGTGCCTGGTGCATAGGCTTTTAAGAAATATTTGCTGAAGGAAGGAAGGAGGGAAGGAGGGAGGGAGGGATGGAGGAAGACAGGTAGGCATGTATCTTACTTTTAAATGGTCCGTTTTGGTGCTCTCCTCCTCTAGCCTCTGCCCTGCTTGAGGGCTGGGCCGTGCTTGGTTTGTCTGTATTTCGGCCATAGTATTCCCCTGATGCTTTTTTTTTTTTTTTTTTTTTTTTTTTTTTTTTTGAGGTGAAGTCTTGCTCTGTTGCCCAGGCTACTATGCAATGGTGCGATCTTAGCTCACTGCAACCTCTGCCTCCTAGGCTCAAGTGATTCTTCTGCCTCAGTCTCCCAAGTAGCTGGGATTACCGGCATGCACCATCATGCCCAGCTAATTTTTTGTATTTTTAGTAGAGATGGGGTTTCGCCATGCTGGGCCCTCATGCTTTTATTATTATTATTATCATTATTATTATTAAGACGGAGACTCACTGTGTTGCCCAGGCTGGAGTGCAGTGGCACAATTTCGGTTCACTGCAACCTCCACCTCCCGGGTTCAAGCAATTCTGCTGCCTCAGCCTCCCCAGTAGCTGGGACTACAGGTGCGTGCCACCACGCCCGGCTAATTTTTTGTATTGTTTTTTAGTAGAGACGGGGTTTCACCGTGTTAGCCAGGATGGCCTTGATGCCTGTTTGATGAATGACTGGTTGTCTCAGCCTCTGTTTCAATTCTCTGTCCACGCAGGAGTTAGACCATGCCACTTTGGCCTCTGAAAGGCTAGATTCCTGGCTGGTTTCTTCAGAACACTCATCCAGTCCCTCGTCACCTGGCCATGGCCTGAACACCTTCTCCTCTACGCCTCATGCTCACACTCTGGGCTCATTCTGCTGTCACTTTGGCTACTAACGGGCCATGTACTTCCATGAACATTACATGTTTCCACCTCCAAACCTTTGCTTCTTCTGTTCCGCCTGCCTGGAATGTCCTCACTCCTGACATCCTGGAAAACTCCTATGCATCTCTCAGCAGCCTTGAATCTTCTACCCAACGCACACCTTGTACATCCGTCTTCTCTAGCAGGGACCTGCTCCCTTTCTCATGCCTACTCCTTTGCTCGAATATGAACTTTTCACGTGCAGCTGCCGCACCCTGTTCATCTTTGTACCCTTTAGCCCTAGCACTGTGTCTGGCCTGAGGCTGTCCTGGATGTTTAATGAATCAGCAAGGAAAAGAATGACACGTCCGGCCGGGTGCAGTGGCTCACACCTGTAATCGCAGCACTTTGGGAGGCTGAGGCAGGCGGATCACCTGAGGTCGGGAGTTCGAGACCGGCCTGACCATTATGGAGAAAACCCGTCTCTACTAAAAGCACAAAATTAGCCAGGCGCAGTGGCACATGCCTGTAATTCCAGTTACTTAGGAGGCTGAGGCAGGAGATCGAACCTGGGAGGCGGAGGTTGTGGTGAGCCCAGGTCACACCATTGCACTCTAGCCTGGGCACCAAGAGCGCAACTCCATTTCAAAAAAGAAAACAGGAAAAAGAAAAGAATGACACGTCCACACTGATAATACAAAACTCCCTTTAACTGAGGGTCAAAATGAGCTGAATGTGGCCCGGCGTGGCGCCTGGAGTATTTGAAATGCTGTTGGTTCAGCATTCTGGCCAAAACCTTGCACGGATTGTAGACGCTCACAGCCTGAGATGAGGTCTCCTCCCCTCCACCTTAATGGCTGACCACACCTTCACCCATTACGAGCCGCCGAGAGCCCTGCCAGCTTCTCCCAAGCCCTGGGCAACTGTCTAGTCCTTCTCCTTTCCCTGTCAGGGATCTCTGACAGTGCACATCGCCAGCTGTCCCTGGAGGAGTCTGAGGGATGCCACTCACTGCCTTGGTCTGTTAAGAATCTACTGGAGGCCTCAGGGAAGGCAGCTCCAGGCTTCCAGAGAGGTCGTTTGGCTGTGATTCTCATTCACAGGACCTGTTGTGCCACGACCAGGAGGTCAAGTGCTCGCCTAAGAGCTTGCCGGGGAAGGATCTGGGCAGCCCAGCAGGAACAGGGCCATCTCTCCTCCTCGCTCCCAGGTGACTTGCTGTGTTTGAGCTGGTGCCTTAGGTTTACTCAGCAGTTAGTGTCTACACCTGTGGCAACCATGCAGCGTTGGGAGCTAGGGCCCGTGCGTAATTCTTGTCCTGGCTGGAAAGCAAATGGGCTGTGGTCTTCCATTCTGTGCAGGGACCTTCTCGTTGAATGTTTTTCTTTTCTTCTTTTGCTTTTTTTTTTTTTTTTTTTTTTTTTGAGACAGAGTCTTGCTGTGTCGCCAGGCTGGAGTGTAGTGGCACGATCTCGGCTCACTGCAACCTCCGCCTCCCGGGTTCAAACAATTCTCCTGCCTCTGTCTCCCAAGTAGCTGGGACTACAGGCGTGCACTACTACACCTGGCTAATTTTTTTTTGTATTTTAGTAGAGACAGGGTTTCACCGTGTTGGCCAGGATGGTCTTGATCTCCTGACCTCATGATTTGCCTGCCTTGGCCTCCCAAAATGCTGCGATTACAGGTGTGAGCCACTGCACCCAGCTTTTATTTATTTATTTTTTGAGACAGAGTCTCACCTGTTGCCCAGGCTGAAGTGCAGTAGTGTGATCTCGGCTCACTGCAACCTCTGCCTCCCGGGTTCAAGCAATTCTCCCGCCTCGGCCTCCCAAGTAGCTGGGATTACAGGTGCCCGCCACTATGCACAGCTAATTTTTTTGTATTTTTAGTAGAGATGAGGTTTCACCGTGTTAACCGGCTGATCTTGAACTCCTGACCCCATGATCTGCCCGCCTCGGCCTCCCAAAGTGCTGGGATTACAGGTGTGAGCCATTGCACCTGGCCCTTATTGAATGTTTAAAAGCCCCACTCATCTCATAAACAGGATCCCCTTAGAATACGTTGGCCAGGACCCGTTTGTTCCTGGGGCCGATAATAGCTCTCCCTTTTCCCCCAGAGGACTGATTTCTTGCCAGCCCCTCTTAGTGATAACTGGGTGCTCACTCTTAGTGATAACTAGGTACTGGGTGCTCACCCTCTCCCCCCAGAGCACTCCCTCCGGTGTCTGCGCCCGGCTGGGGTTGCACCTGCCTCTCTCTGTACCTTCCTGGAAAATTGGTGATTGACTAGATTGGGAGCATGGTCCTTGTAGATTAGAATCACCTGGAACTTTAACAGAACTACTCACATCAGGGCCTCTCTCCACACTAATTAATCAGAGTCTCTGGGGTGGGGACCACACTTTTTTGTGTGTGTGTGATTCTCTTTTTTTTTCTTTTTATACTTTAAGTTCTAGGGCACATGTGCACAACGTGCAGGTTTGTTACATATGTATACTTGTGCCATGTTGGTGTGCTGCACCCATCAACTCATCAGCACCCATCAACTCGTCATTTACATCAGGTATAACTCCCAATGCAATCCCTCCCCTCTCCCCTCTCCCCATAATAGGCCCCGGAGTGTGATGTTCCCTTTCCCGAGTCCAAGTGATCTCATTGTTCAGTTCCCACCTGAACAATGTGAGAACATGCGGTGTTTGGTTTTCTGTTCTTGCGATGGGGACCATACTTTTTAAAAAGCTTTTCAGGTAAGTCTAACATGTGGCTGGGGAACAGAGAACCGTGAGAATAGATGGGTCTTTCTGCTCTGGGCAGCCCTGAGCTTTCAGGGGTTCCAAAGGTTCAGGGCACAGATGTTGGCTGCCCATTGCCCTTCTAGGGACCCTTCTAGGTGCGAGGTGAACATGCAGAGACAGTCACTCATCACAGAGCCTGCTGAGTTTAAGCCTCGGGCCTGAGGTCTTTCCATGGCTGTTGCTTTCTAGGTATTTGCAGACTTGAAATGAACCTACCAGGGCTTCTCAATGAAGTGTCTTCCTCCTGCCCTTCCTTTGGTTCTGGGTCTTGAGAAAGGTGAGAAAGCTTATTCCAGAACTCAGTGGTCTTGTTTGGGAGGCCTGTCCCTGAGTTCCAGACCCAGGGGGTGCTGCCTCCTGAATGGACACCCCCATCGTCATGCACCGTGATATTTCCAACCCTCATACCCTGGCCAAATTCTCCGACTGCTGTACCTGAACACTGGTGTCCCCATCCACACCAAGGACCTGGTAAGGCACATTGTTCCCCAACTCCTGATGCTCCCGGCCCATCCTCCCTTCTCTACCCCATTCCTTTGTCTTTGCTCACCTTGCCAGTTCTTCCCATCTCCACCCTTATCTCCTATCTGGGCTGCCCTGTACTGGCTACAGGAGGGTCACTGTTCTGCTGGAAAAATGTCTGACAGCAGCTGCCACTTGGGTCTGAATGTGCCCCCCAGACACAGTGCCTCTTCGCATAGTCCTGAACCCGTGTCTGGCTGCTGCTCCCCGTGCAGCCTTCCTGCCAACCAGACCACACTAACGTTGTTCTCATGCACGGCTTCCTCTGGCCTCTGAGCCTTTGGACGTCCTTCCTCCTATTCTCGGCTTGTCTCCTGTTCCCAGCAATAGTTCCTTCGCCACTGTCGGGGTCAACCGCTTAGTCCTCTTGACCATCAGACTCTCCTAAGTCCCGAATGCAGAGGATTGGCTGAGATCCATGCTGCTTGGAGCCCACTGACTTCCCCCTGAACTGTAACAATGGCCCAGCATTGTTGGGTTCAGCCGGTGTGTGGAGTCTGCTTTTTCTGTAGAGACTGGACCCTTAACTTCTTCCTAGCTGTTGTCTCATCTCCGGGTTGAAGTTCTAGGGCTCCCTGGAGTAGTGGGACACTTGTCCTTAGAGCCCTTCCTTGGCAATCTGTTCTGGCTTCCAGCATTCCAGGGCATTGGAAGGGGCATTTAGGAGACCAGGGTTCTAGCCCTGAGTCTACCATTCACTCCCTGAGCTCCTCTTCACACATGTTGACTGAGCCCAACCCATACTCATGAACACTCCCAGCCCAAACGTGTCTGTATGCATGTGCCTACTCACTCTCCACACCCATCCTCCTCACTCCCGCCGGGGAAGCTCTAAGCCCATTTCCTCACGTCCCCTTGGTGCAATGACTCAGGCTGCTTTCTGGAATCTTCCTAGAGTCAGTCCCCACCGAGGGAAAACTGAGTCACAGCTCGAAAAGCTTGGGCAGGAAATGTTCCAGCACCAGACCAGCAGCGGGGGGCAGCAGAGCGCATGCTGCCCCGCACACCTCAGTCTTTACAAAACCAAACGGAGCCTAGCTTTACTTTATTCTGAAATGTTTCAGAGTAGAGGATAATAACACTGTGAAGAAAAGAGCATAGTGTGGCTGGGTGCGGTGGTTCACACCTGTAATCCCAGCATTTTGGGAGGCCAAGGCAGGTGGATCACCTGAGGTCAGGAGTTCTAGACCAGCCTGGCCAACATAGTGAAACCCTGTCTCTACTAAAAAAAAAAAAATACAAAAATTAGTCAGTTGTGGTGGCATGCACCTGTAATCCCAGCTACTCAGAAGGCTGAGGCAAGAGAATGGCTTGAACCCGGGAGGTGGAGGCTGCTGTGAGCCAAGATGGCACCACTGCACTCCAGCCTGGGCAAGAGAGCGAGACTCTGTCTCAAAAA
>NC_045449.1:9113722-9117499 GCF_002776525.5 Piliocolobus tephrosceles
GGAGTCTCGCTCTGTTGCCCAGGCTGGAGTGCAGTGGCTGGATCTTGGCTCACTGCAAGCTCCGCCTCCTGGGTTAGCGCCATTCTTCTGCCTCAGCCTCCCCAGTAGCTGGGACTACAGGCGCCCGATACCTCGCCCGGCTAGTTTTTTTTTTTTTTGTATTTTTTAGTAGAGACGGGGTTTCACCGTGTTAGCCAGGATGGTCTCGATCTCCTGACCTCGTGATCCGCCCGTCTCGGCCTCCCAAAGTGCTGGGATTACAGGCTTGAGCCACTGCGCCCGGCCTACCAGCTCTTAATCAGATTGTAATATTATGCTTCCTTTGTGTGTATGTGCTTCATTCTTTTATTATTTTTTTGAAGAAATTGGTCTTTATGAAGCCCTCCTCCCTGTCCTAGCCTTGCAAGCCAGGAACATACACTGTGGAGAGGACCAGAGGTCAAGCCCTCACCTCTCCTCCTGCCACAATTTCAGGCTCTTTGCAGTCGCAGCGTTCAGACCTTTCCTTCCTCACTCCTGCCCAGCTCCTCCCTCGTGGCAGAAAGAGGGAGGGCCTTGACAGTCAGCCCCCATCACTTCAGTGCACAGAAAGGGGTGTGCGTGGATCGTTGAGAAAAATACAGAAGACGACTCCTCACTCCGGATTCCTGGTGGTGGTCTCCATTTTTCCTATGCCATTTTCTTGGCCTGAAATTTCATTTTCTCCCCTCTTCCATACACCTTGCTCCTATCTATGCTTTAAGACCTGGCTCAGATGACACCTCCTCCATGAAGACCTCTCCGATGGCTGGGTTAGAAATCATCTCTGCATTTTGTCCCGTGTCGTCATTGCCTGGAATTTGAGTTTTGTTCGTGCATTGTCCCCCGCTCCTACCAGGCTGCGAACTCCCGGGGACTAGCGACCATGTCTCCTGTTGGTTCTGTATTCCCCCCCCTACGCCATGCCAGTTATGATGCGAAGCCGGTGGGCAGTGAATGTCTGCTGAGCGAATATTGGATTCCTGCGGTGTCCCCAGCGCCTAGAACAGAACTGGCATGGGGTGGACACAGTGAAGATTTTGGTGTGAATGAATGAACCAATGAACAGATGCACAGAGTGCCCTATGCCTGGGGGGAGGGGGCATTTGTCTGTACCTGTAAGAGTTGACGGGCGGCCTGGCATGGTGACTCATGCCTGTAATCCCAACACTTTGGGAGGCCAAGGCGGGTGGATCACCTGAGGTCAGGAGTTCGAGACCAGCCTGGCCAACATGGTGAACTCCCGTTTCTACTAAAAATACAAAAAAAATTAGCTGGGCGTGGTGGCACGTGCCTGTAATCCCAGCTACTTGGGAGGCTAAGGCAGGAGAATCGCTTGAACCCGGGAGGTGGAGGTTGCAGTGAGCTGAGATCGTGCCACTGTCCTCCAGCCTGGGTGACAGAGTGAGACTCCATCTCAAAAAAAAAAAAAGAAAAGAAAAACCCAGTTGACGGGCATTTCAGGCACTTCTGGCATTTCCGGCCTTCCCGGCTGGACTTGGCGTTTTTCCTGTGTCTGATTTCGGGAAGGAGGTGAATGTTTCGGGATGCCCAGGCCAGGGCCCGTGTGCCTGCAGTGAGCTCAGGGTGGGTTCTACCAAAGTCCTGCTGGTCCAGTCTTGAAGCGCAACCAGATGTGCTCTGCCTCCTTTCCCAGCCCAGCCTCCCCTGTCCCACCATGAGGTGAGAGCGGCCCTCTGAAGCCACAGGGCCTGCTAGTTTGCAGGAATCCCCGGCATGTCTTTTTTCCAGCGAGTGACTTTTAAGTCGTCTTTAGAATGATTGCTCAACTTGAAAACCCCTCTGGGCGGGCGTCTGGGGTGGTTTGGATCACTGCGCTGCATTTCATTCCTTTCCCCAAATTGCTCGTTATTTCATTTGCATAAATTTTAGTGGTGAGATACTGCCCCAGGCCTAGGAAGCTCAAATAGACCTCATAATGGGGCAGCAGAGACAAGTGGTGGGGGCTCCGTCTCTCCAGATCACGTGTCTGCGATGTTCTCAGGCTGTGTCCCAGCAGGAGCGGGCTTGGAAGAAGGACGAGAATGTGCAACTTCCAGGGGGTTGGTGTTCTGCGAGGCTCGGTGGCCAGACCCCAGATGCTGCCTCTCCTTGACCTCAGCCTGTCCCCCGACTCTCCGCACGCTGTCACCAAGTGCCCTGTGTGGATGGGAGACGGAAGCCAGACAGACCCTCACTCCCAGCTGGGCTCTGGCATCTCCTTGTCCGTCAATCCATCTGCACCTACTTATTGGGCATGCTGACAGCTGCGTGCTGGGTGCCGCGATGAGGCAGGGGTGGGGCAGACAGAGGAGTCAAAGACTGGAGGAGATAAGGCCAGGCAGCTGCGTTAGGTACCAGGGAGGGGCAGGGCTGTCAGGGCTGGGGAGTGGGGGATTGGTGAACCTGGGACCTGTGGGCTGAAAATGGGGGCTTGAAGAGAGTCTGGGTGGTTGGTTAGGACCCCTCTACGGGTGACCTTCTCACAAGGTGGCTCAGGGTCACCAGTCCCCTTGGTCCTCCGGCTGCTGGGTGGGGCCTGAGTGGCTGGGGCCTCCAGCAGTGAGCAGATATATCCAGGGCTCAAGTCCCCTCCGACATCCCTGAATGTGCTATTCTCCTATGACCATTTTCCAGTGTGGCATGTGGTGGGGGTTGGGAAGGCCATCCTGGGGCAAGTCTGTGGACACCATGGAGGAGGGGATTTAGTTAAAAGGTCTTTGGGGGAAAGGGACTAAGTAGGCAAGGCCCAAACATAGTCTTTCGTGGAGGGGCTCACGGGGGTGATGCCAATCAAGGGATTGGGAAGGTTATGGGGGCCTTGAATGCTGAACTTGGGAATCTAGACATGTCCTTTGGGCTCTGTGGAGCTGGGGCAGCTTTCTGATCAGACAGTAAATGAGGTGCTTTAGGCCTGTTGACCAGCTGTGGAGCAGGTGCAGGAGGAAGGAGTTGGGGCAGGACCAGGCCTGATGCCATGGGGGTGTAAAGTGGGCAGAATGAGGGCAGAGGGAGACCCTAACAGGAAGTCATAGCTGGTACCTTCCCTCAGCTTCGTTGGCTCCTTCTGAGGCAATGCACCAAGCAAAACCATATTTCACTGAACCCTGGCATGGTCCAGGCACAGAGCTTGCTGGGACCCACAGGCTTCAGTTCCAAGAGAAGGAGTCCACGCTGCCCTCTGAGGCTCCAGTTTTCCAAAGATTTCCTCATCATCTCCAGAAACTCAGTTAATATAACACCTCTCAGTGCTTTCCAAGAGCCTGCTATGAGCCCAGCTTGCTTTTAACTTCAGTGAGAGAATAGAAGAGAAAGAAGACATGGCCCTCGTCCTCAGGGACTAACCATAACTATACGCCATGGAATTTACATTAAACATTTTCGGACTGTGACTCACAGTAAAAATGTATTTACGATTATGAATTATTATCTAGTACATTCATCTACCTACCTACCTACCTACTCTCTTATCCATGTACTCTATCCATCCATCATCTATTCATCCATCCATCCATTCAGCCATCTATCCATCCATTCATCCATCATCTATTCATCCATCCATCCATTCATCCATCATCCATCCATCTATTCATCCATCCATTTGTCTGTTCATCCATCCATTCATTTGGCCATCTATCCATCCATTCATCCATCTATTCATCCATCTATTCATCCATCCATCCATTGATCCATCATCCGTCCATCCTTTATTCATCCATCCATCCATCCTTTATTCATCCATCCATCCATTCAATCATC
>NC_045449.1:9117509-9175768 GCF_002776525.5 Piliocolobus tephrosceles
CATCCATCCTTTATTCATCCATCCATCCATTCAATCATCCATCCATCCGTCATCCACTCATCTATTCATCCATCCATCATCCATCCATTCATCAATCCATCATCCATCCGTCCATCCGTCCATCATCCATTCATTTATCCGTCTATCCAAAGTAAAAGTTTAATCAACCCTTACTCTGTGGTCCACTCTTATACTTTCAGTTTGCTTCTATTTTTTTTTAATACTATCCACGATTCACTAAACTGGTCTCATGACCTGCAAATGAGTTGTTAGCTGCAGTTTAATAAGTGGTGGCCACACTGGAGAGTTGAAGCCAGCAGACATACACCAGTTGTCAGGTTACCTAGGAGAGCTGTTTGCTCCTGAAAGACTGTCGGGTGGTGTGAGCTGTGTGTGCTCTGGGCCACCAGGAAAGGCAGAGGTCATTGTGAGGACCGTGGCACAGAGCAGGAGCTCTAAAGTATGAATGGTGTTACCTGCAGTGCAGTCTCTGCACCCCCTGCCCTGGTGCTGTGGCAGAATGGGTGCTTTGCCTCTGAAAACAACAGAAGCAAAGCACAGGCTGAACTATTTGAAAAATAAACAAAAACATAAACTTGAAATTAATAACTGCACCCCTGAGCTGGCATCTGTTGAGTTCCCCAAAGCAAAAGCAAAGTTCATGGAGGTGACCAAGTACCGAAGCCAGATGTGCGTGTGCAGGTGTGGGTCAGACCCCTACGACAGTGAGCCCCTGTTTGACAGCTTATGGGACTCAGGAGGCCAGAGATAAAGGCAGGGCTTCCCCCACCCCCAGTGGGAAGTCCAACAGGAGATGGCCACGCAAAATCTCAACCCTAAAGGACTGCACTCTCGACGTAAGGGCCAGTGAGAAATGAACCTGTCATGCAGGAGGGGAGAGTGAAGAGACCAGTGCGTTCTGACCTTTGTCCTGCACAGGAGGGAAAAGGTGGTCCCTCCCTAGAATTCATTACCACCAGCCAGCTGTCAGGCAGGCTGAAAGCCCACGTTTGTGACCCCTGTGCCAGTTGAAGATGATGGTGACTTGGACTAGGGAAAGAAGTAGCGAGATTTGGGAGAGAATTAAAAGTAAGCAGCACTTGGTGATGGATTGATTAGGTAATGGGGTCAGGGGAGTGGGCGGTGACAGTGGTGACTGTGGATTTCCAGCTTGCACGTGTGGGTAGATGAAAGCATCGTTTCCTGGAAGACAACTGGATTTGGGAGGGAATATCATGGCTTTGATCTTAGACACCATTAAGTTTGAAGTGCTTTTGAGCAATCTGAGATGTGGGGTGGGTGGTTGGATAGACACATCAGAAGCTCAAAGAAGAATTGGGGACTGGAGATATAAATTTGGGAGTCATTTCTCCCTGAGAAGACAGATCATTGAATTGGGGGAGATTACCGAGGGAGATAGCGAAGTAAGAGGAGAGAAGGCCCAAGTGCAGCTGGAAGAACGCCAGCTTTAATGAGTGGGGAGAGAAGGGCAAACATGAAAGGGAGGCAGCCCTGGAGGAGGAAAACCAGGCATATGTGCTGCCAGGAAAGTCAAAGGAAGAGAGAGCTGCGGAAGAGTTGCGGTGAACCCCGTCCAGCCTGCCGAGGGGCAACGGGGCAAAGAAGGCACACCTGAGTGGGCGGAAAAGTGAGTGGAAGACAGAACCATGGAAGCTGGGGAGAGACAGTACCTAGGGAGACGTGGGGTTGGAGGAGGCCTTGCAAAGAGGTGAGCAGTCTGAGCGTGTTAACTAGGATAGGAGTTGGGATGAAAGAGGACAAGAGGAAGAGGCTGTATGCGTAAGAGAGAAGGAAGAGGTGATGGTTTATGTTTCCTGAAGAGGCAAGAGGGGATCAGACCCAAAACACAGTTGGGGCTGGGCGCAGTGGCCCACGCCTGTAATCCCAGCACTTTGGGAAGCTGAGGCAGGCAGATAACTTGAGGTCAGGAGTTCAAGACCAGCCTGGCCAACATGGTGAAACCCGTCTCTACTAAAACTACAAAAATTAGCTGGGCGTGGTGGTGGGCCCCTGTAATCCCAGCTACTAGAGAGGCTGAGGTGGGAGAATCGTTTGAACCTGGGAGGTGGAGGTTGCAGTGAGCTGAGATCGTGCCATTGCACTCCAGCCTGGGCGACAGAACCAGATTTCATCTCAGGAAACAAACTAACAGTTGGAGGAATAGGCCTAAATCGGGGAAGAAAGGTATGCTGGCAGAGAAGATGTACAACCTGCTGCACATCTTACACAGTGGACGCATGCAACCTGCTGCTGGCCACACCTTCACCAGGAGGCTCAGGCTTAGCCAGCAGCAGGTGGCCGGGGTTCTTGTCTGGCCGCTTCCTTTTCTTCTGAGAATAGGAGGTAAGGACACACCTTTGGAGTGTGGACCTGGAGAAGGAAGATGTTAGGGGGTGGGTGGAGGTTTGAAGAGGGCAGGGAAGGTTTGAAATAGGGAGGTGGGTGAAAGTGACAAATCTCAAGGATCGATTTATTCATTCATGGACTTAACAGATATTACTGGGTACCTACTATGTGCCAGGCACTCCTCTAGGCCCTGGGGTTAATCTGTGAACCAACCAACCAACCAGCCAACCAGCCAACCAAAAAGTCTGCCCTTATGGAGCTTACATTCTAGATGAGAGAAGCACAGTAGATAAATTAGTATAGGAAGTATGCATGTGCTATAATACAACCAACAAAATCAGTATGTAAAGTATGTAGATGCTACAAGCTGATATAATGAAATCAATACGTAAAGTCCGTGTCTGCCGTTAGGTGATGTAATACAATCAATATTTAAAGTACACATACACTCTAAGAGGTTATGTGCAGTGAAGAAAAGGGAAGCAGAGGAGGGTGTGGGTTTGGTGTTTTAAGTGGCATGGTCAGGGCAAGCCTCGCTGGGAAGTGACAGATGGGCTAAGACCTGGAGGTGATGAGGGGTGAAGGGCGGTTATCTGGGGAGACTGGTGGTCATGGTTTTCTGGAAGTGTCCATCTGCCCTATGTAGCTTTGTGGAAGGGCTGTCTGTCTGGACGGGAGTAGAGGATAAAAAGGTAGCGATAAAGGGCCACAGACTCCAGAGCCCGGGGCCCTGGTTTGTTTATTCAAGTGGATGCTGTTGAATGGCAGCAAGGGGAGGAGTGGAGAGAAAGCAGAGGCATGGCCAGGAAGCTGGGAGGCAGGAGCTTGGCACGAGGGGCACCGGCCTGAGCCCTGGGTGGGGAGAGGGATCCCCTGGGAGCTCACGGGGGTGCATTTTGCTGGGCTGTAATGTAAGGGCTACATGGCACCATCTCTAGGGACTCCATCATGCCCTCCATCCCATATATCTCAGCTGTTTTATTTGCCTGCAACAGGGGAATGTTGAGACATGCCAGGCCGCCTGCACCTTCTCCAGCATCTTCACTTTGCCGTGCTCTTTTTGGTTTTTGCATTGCCTTCTCTGTCTTCTACCTCATGATCAAATTGTGGCTCTCTCTCCTGAATTCCGTGTAAACAGAGAGTAAGGACAGTCTAGGGATGGGACTCTGCTGGTGACAACTGTTTTGGCTTCTCAGAGAGGTGTCCTTCCTTCTGTGTGGTCCTTGACTGCATTCTAGGTGGTTTCGGTTCTGGGAAGGAGAGGTTGTCACAATAAGAATCTCTTAAAATGGTGGATATGGGTCAAACCATGTCACACCTGTGCTAAAACAGTCTGTCTTAACTGGGAGATCCCTTTGCAATGAGCTAGCTTTACTTCCTCAGGGACTGAGGTCTGCAGAGGCCGAGGGTCTCCCCTGGGTCACCCTGTTTGTGATGTTCCCCTGGCATGGGATCCTAAATACACCGTTACCTGCTTTCTTTTTTTTTTTTTGAGATGGAGTTTCACTCTTGTTGCCCAGGCTGGAGTGCAATGGCACAGTCTCGGCCCACTGCAAGTCCACCTCCTGGGTTCAAGCGATTCTCCTGCCTCAACCTCCCGAGTAGCTGGAATTATAGGCGCACACCACCACGCCCAGCTAATCTTTGTGTTTTTAGTAGAGACAGGGTTTCACCATGTTGGCCAGGCCAGTCTCGAACTTCTAACCTCAGGTGATCCACCCATCTCGACCTCCCAAAGTGCTGGGATTACAGGCATGAGCCACCGCGCCCAGCTGTTACCTTGTTTTATATCCATCTCCCCATAATGAACCCATCCAGTGCACAGACCCTCCTATAGCCGCATGTGTCCAGCATCTAGTAGGTCTCCCGTAGCTGTCAGGAGTGACCATCGTAACGTCAGCTGCCGTTCCCCTGGATCAACCGCTGTTGACAGCTGGGCACCATTACTGTCCTTATTCCTAGATAAGGAAGCTGAGGCATAGGGGTGACCAAATATACCCAAGGTCAAGTGCACAGTGCTAGCCTGAGACACACAGGATTTTAACTCCTGCATCAGCTCTTGGCTCCCCTTTGTCACCTCCAAGTTGTACTGAAGCTGAGGCTGAGGTTCCCAGAGGGTGTGGGCCCTGGGCTAAGTATTTTATGGCCCTTATCTCATCTGATAAGAGGGTGCTTGTAATTACTGTTCTTTCACTGCATAGCAAAGAGGACAAGGAGAGATTGGGTGACTGGCGCAGGCCGCACAGGTGGATGGAAGGCTGGAAGAGGCCCCCTCTTAGCACCGCTCTCCCCTGCCTCCCTACCTCAGTGGGGTTTGCTGACAAAACAAGCAAGCACATGGAGGAAATGCGGTCCAACTCCTGCCTAATGAATCCCACTGTTTCAGCCTGTTTGCATTTGTCAAATTAATTTGCTTTCCAGACAGAACCACAGACCAGTGTCCCTGACTCCTCAAGAGTGGGAGGGACCCCAGGACCCCCTGGAGAGGCACACTGAAGGAGGCAGACACACTGGTCTGTGGTCTGTGCCCCACAGCTGTCTCCAGCTCCAGGTCCAGGGAGGGCCAGAAGGTGGAGGGGGGCACCGGTGTCGAGGACAGTGCGCCTCCCCCCAAGGCTGGCCGGCTCCCCAGCTGAGGCAGGCGCATGAAATCCGAACTCTGGAGGGAAATTTACTGCACAATAAAGGACGAATGGCCTGCTTTGGGGACAATTAAATCCACATTACTGTGGAATTACAGAGGACGCCCGGGGAATGAGCCACATCCACAGCAGCCAGGAGCACCAGGGCCAAGACATGTGGGGCGTTCACATGTGGGTTCCCTCCAACCCCGACTTGTACTAGGAACCTGTCTGGTTCCCAAGCCCCCTAATTTTAGGGTAAGGAAAACATTTTCAAAGACTACCTGAGGGGAACTAATGTCATAAAACAGCCCCCAGCCGGCCCAGTGTGTATCTTAAATAGAGCTATTCTGGTCACAAAACCGACGGAGTCACAGGGTGGAGGTCTGGGGAGAACTAATCCCCCACCGCCCCATTTGCAGCTGGGGGAGAAGAAAGGGCCAGGCTTCTGAGCAGAGTGGGCCAGGTGTCCAGTCCCTGTCACTCCCGTGAACTGTGTGAGCCCAGCCAGGGCCTCGACATTCTCATCTGCGAAATGGGGATGAGAGTGCCATCCTCACCCAGTGTCTGTTCAGCCCTCAGCGTCTCCATCTTTTTTTATGTTCTGGCTTCTTTTAATGAGATGAAAGTACAGTTGTAAAGTGTGGGGTGTTGGCCAGGCGCAGTGGCTCACGCCTGTAATCCCAGCACTTTGGGAGGCCGAGGTGAGTGGATCACCTGAGGCCAGGATTCCGAGACCATCCTGGCCAACATGGCAAAACCCTGTCTCTATAAAAAATACAAAATTTAGCCGGGCGTGGTGTTGGGCACCTGTAGTCCCAGCTACTCGGGAGGCTGAGCCAGAAGAATCACCTGAACCCAGGAGGCAGAGGTTGCAGTGAGCTGAGATCAGCCACTGCACTCTAGCCTGGGGCACAGAGCAAGACTCTGTCTCAAAAAAACAAAAAAACAAAAAAACCAAACAAACAAAGCGTGGAGTGTTTAGAAGAACAGATGTGTTTGTATTCATTTTCCATCCAAGCCTTTGCGGGCTGGAAGAAGATAAGGAGACTGTTTCTTACGAGTCACACGTTGGGCAGCTTGAGCTGTCTAGGGTGTGGGAGACCCTTGCGAGGCCCTCGTGCCCTTTCAAGCACATCCATCAGTTCTCTTCCTGCCATGCCTTCAGTGGTGGTGCAGGCATGTATGGACAGAGACAGGAGGGAAACAGCTGAGTAAGGTGCAGGGAGGAGACACTAGGATCCAGGGTTCATGAGGAGGTTTGAAGCATAATGACCCAGGGGTGCCTGGTGCACAGAGACTGCTCCAGGCGAGTCATGTGTCACTGTTACGGTGGCTGAGTGGAAGTGGCAGGTGTGAACCACCCCAGCTTTGAAGGCTGTCCTCAGCTCCCACCTCCTGCCCTCTGCTCATCTCATTGTTCTCTGCATTTTCTTTCTTAGAGCTCCCAGAAGTCCCTCACTCCTTCTCGGCCCAATTTGGGGGTGAGGTGTCAAGGAGAGGACCACCTTGCTTGGTCCTCAGTCCTGAAACAAGCAGCCAATGCACTCCTACCTCCCATCGCCTTCTGCTGGTGACCAGGGCTGGAGGGGACCTCTAGGTCTTTAGACACACCCGGAGGCTCCTGGCAGCCGTGCCCTCTGGGTGTTGAGACAGAGGGAGGCGGGACAATGTCTCTGACTGCTAGTGAGCGAGGGATTTGGCCCGTGCTATTGGCTTTCAAAACAATTTGAAGGAGGAAAGTGAAGGGGCCAATTCACCGCAGGACTCTCCTTTCCTGGTCAGTCCCTTGTTGGATTCTTGCCTGGGAGTTTCAGAGCCAGCAAGCCACTGAGGTCGTTTATTGTCCCCATATGTGGAGGAGATGTCCAAAATACTCAGTAGCTGGTATTTCAGCATCAGTGTGGAGATGTTGGCCATAGACAGCTGTCTTGGTACTTCTCTGTGGAAGATCAGTCTGCCCTAAAGCTTTTGAACCCCAAAGGCCTGTTCAGAAGACGTTCAGCTGCAGAGCCACTATCTCTCCACGAGGAAGAGCTTGTAGTTGTCCCCAGGCTGTTTTCCCTGGCTGTACCAGATAACTCAGGACATCGTTCCAGAAGGACCATTTGGATTCTTCCCACATTTGCCCACAGGGAAGCTCTACTGCCCTTCTCCTTCCCACGTGCATGCACAGTCCCTCCCCGCAAGGACTCAGGGTCATTTGCAGACTGGACATCCCTCCCACTAGCTCATGTGTAAGAATATTAGCAAGGCCATTTGGGAGGCCGAGGCGGGCGGGTCACAAGGTCAGGAGATCAAGACCATCCTGGCTAACATGGTAAAACCCCGTCTCTACTAAAACTACAAAAAAAAAAAAAAAAAGAAAGAAAGAAAATTAGCCAGGCATAGTGGCGGGCACCTGTAGTCCCAGCTACTAGGGAGGCTGAGGCAGGAGAATGGCATGAACCCGTAGGCAGAGCTTGCACTGAGCTGAGATCGAACCACTGCACTTCAGCCTGGGCGACAGAGCGAGACTCCGTCTCAAAAAAGAATATTAGCAAGGCCAATGCTAGCCTCAAACCTGTAAGGATCTGACATCCCAGAGGAGGAAAGTGTGTCTTCTAAGGCTCTCCGAGTTGGAAGGGACTTGATCCGTCTAGTTCCACCTCCTCCCCAGAGCCAGAGTCTCCTGTACCGTATTACTCTATTTGAACGTCTCCAGAGATGGCAAAATGACTCTCTCCCAGGGGTGGCCCATTCTAGCTCCTCTGGCCAGCTGGAATCTGCTATTCCCTGTCTTATCCTCTGTTTGATGGTAGGCCACCTAAAATCTTTCATTATAATCTCATAGACACTTTACTGAGCTCTAAATGAATTGTACCTAGTGGTTTGATTAAAATAACTGGATTCAGAATTGGGGTTCAGATTTGGATCATTTTCACCACGAAGCATATCACGATGAAAATGGCTTTGTCTGGGTAGAGATTTGGGGGCACTCTGACCATACTTGCCTTCCTCCCCCTTGTGTCTCCTGGAACTGGAGTGTGATTGGTTCCACATGGCGATCTTTGCATGTGAAGTCGGGGCATGCTAGCGAGTGACAGGGTCTCTTGAGAGGCTGGGTAGGGGCAGGGGGCATGGTCTGTCTGCTTGGCATTGACGGCCCTGCAACTGGAAAGCAGTTTCTGGGTCATCCGATGGACAGGGTCTTTTCCCTTCCCGTGAATCTCCACGTGCTCCTGGGTACAGAATTTCTGTTCTTGTTTAGCAGATTGAGAGAGGGAAATGATAGGGAGGGACAAGCTGGTGCTAAGCAAATAGGAACTAAAGAATCAGACAACCCTTTGAGTTAAGAAAAACCCACACAGGACTCTTCTCTCCTGGACCTGTTGAGTTGAGGAGCCCTTTTAACCTCTTCTAGAAATTGTGGAGTCTGAGGACATTAGAGTGGCCGTTGATAAAAAAAAAAACCGTTGCGTGAAATCATACATCTTAGGCACAGCACAAGCTGGATAGGGATCTGGTGTGTGCTGGAGGGAGCGCTGCCATGCCAGTCTTGGGACATACTTTTACTAAAAATGATTCGTGCAATTCAGATATTCAGATTTAACTGGGTGTTCTGTATTTTTATTTGCTCAACCTGGCAACCTGAGTTTACTTGGAGAGTGAATTAGGAAACTGAGAAGGCGTTTTGGTGTTGTCCTGGAGTGGCCCATTGGGACACTGGTTTCTTTTGGGCACATGGGGGTCCGGTGTGCAGATTGAGACCCTGGTTTTACCCTGTCCCTGTTCACGAGCAGGAAGCTCGATCGTTGGTCACACGGGGGTCTGGTGTGCAGTATCGAACCCTGCAATAGTTCTGGCTGCAGTCTGGGCTGGTCTCTGGAGCTTACAACCCAAGTCAAAGTTAACTAAACAGATGAATTAAATAAATGTCAAGCAGGGAGGGATACAGCCCATGGGGGTAGTGGGGAACAAAGGGCTGTGGAAAGTGTCCCGGGAATTGCATGTTTTGCTGCTTGGTGTCAGGAGAACAAAATCAACTGCAAGTCATTAAGCGTCCCTTGCGCCAACCTCTCCCACTGCCCTGGAGTCCCGCCTTGAATCCAGCCTGGCAAGTGCCTGGCTTAGAGACGGGAGCCATTACAGATGGGAAATGCCTCCAGGGAGCCAGGAGCCAGGCTTGGCCGGCTTGGCTGGCAAAGCAGCCCTCATGTGTCCATTTCATAAAGCACAGGGAGTGTGTGCACCACCTCTGGGGAAGAGAGATTGGAGGGAACCCCCCCTCAACACACACACACCCTGCCGCCACCCCCCGAGCTGCTAACCAGACACCTGGGCAGGGCGGACAAGTCACAGAGCAAAGAGAATTTCATGGCAACAAAAGCTTCCGGGAGAACTTTGCTCAGACAGCCTCTTCCAGTTTGAAACTTCTCTGCCTTCAGGAATGAATTCCAGCAGCCACAGGGTTTTATCAGGCTTCTTTCTGCCTGAGACCATGTCACCCTCACCGTGCTGCTGGGGGTCTGGAAAGAGCTCTGAATTAGTTTGGTGAAAAGTTAGTCACCATTAACGATTGCCAGGTCCCTGGCAACATCTCTTTGCTTCTTGGGACCTTGTTTTTCTTATCTCTTCTTCTACAAGAGGGTAAACTAGGAAACCCTGGAAGGCTGCACCAGCCCCAAGACCCTGGATTTGCCCTTAGAACACTGTCCCCCTTCCTTCTTTTGCTGATAGATCTGGAGCTTGGAGAGGAGTGGGTGGGATGGGGTGAGGTTTCATGCAGGGTCCTATTGTAAGGAAGGAGCAGGGCAAGGTGCTGTGGCGCACACCTGTAGTCCCAGCGCTTTGGGAGGCTGAGGAGGGTGGATCACTTGAGGTAGGAGTTCAAGACCAGCCTGGCCAACATGGTGAAACCCCATCTCTACTAAAAACGCAAAAATTAGCCAGGCATGGTGGCACACACCTGTAATCCCAGCACTTTGGGAGGCCAAGGAGGGTGAATCACTTGGCCAGGAGTTTGAGACCACCCTGGCCAACACGGTGAAACCCCGTCTCTACTAAAAATACAAAAATTAGCTGGGCATGGTGGTGGGCGCCTGTAATCTTCAGCTACTTGGGAGGCTGAGGCAGGAGAATCGCTTGAACTTGGAGGCAGAGGTTGCAGTGAGCTGAGATCACGCCACTGCACTCCAGCCTGGGCGACAAGAGTGTGAAATCCCGTCTCAAAGAATACATAATAAATAAATAAGGAAGTAAGGAGCAAGACCTCCAGTCTCTGGACCTCCATTGTGAAACTGTTTTTGTCCTGACAGGCAAGAAAGTTTGCATCTCATAGACAGTGGGCAGCCATGGAAGGTTCCAGAACAGGGCAGTGACAAATGAGGGGAATGTCTGAAGAGGGGTTTGGAGTGGAGGGCTGGTTGGAGGTGGAGAAGGCGTAGAGGTGCGCAGGGCACATAGAGGGCCGGGCTGAAATCCCCAAAGGAGGTGGTAGGGAGAGCACCCACCCGCTGCCTGGGGCAGAGGCTCGGACTGGAACGTGGAGGGAGGATCTGAGGAACGCAGCAGACAAAGAACTGATGACTGCTCAGGGCTTACCGAAGCCTCCTCGGCATTTCCTCCAAGAGAGGGGCTGGCCCGCGGGGCAGGCAGAGAGGAGGATGTTTGTACGGGAGGAGCCCTGAGTGATTCTTTTGCAGCAAGGGCCTGGGAGATGTTCATTAGGAAGGGATTGTTTCAAAGCCTTAGGGGGAGGCATGGCAGCCAAAAAAGGACAGGGGATAGAAAAGGCTAAGATGTTTACAGAGAAAAAAAAAAAAAAAGACAGTGGAAAAAATGACGACAAGGTCAAGCAGATTTGGGGGATGGCCCCCGCTGTCCACTGTGGGGGGGGCTGGGTGCCCGGCACAGCGGGAGAAAGAGCCACAGGGCCTAGGCTGTGGTTTTTGGAGAGCTGAGCCTGTGACCTCCGTGTGCTTAATCCTGCCCGTGGCCCTGATCCCAAACCCCACGAAATGCCCTCTCCTGTCTGTTCACCGCCAGCCTGTTTGATCAGTTGGTCTCCCCTGGACATTTCTGCTTGAAGAAGGAGACAGGACTCACCGGACTTAAGACTTATCTGCCCCCCACCCCAGTCCCTTCCCCTAGAAGCCCAAGAGGGTCTGGCTGCGGGGCGGGAGGCAAACTCCTAGCAGCCCTTTTGTCTGACGTCTTGACAAAGGGGCTGGGGCCTTTCCCAAGCCCCACAGGTGTGAAGAACTTGTTACTGTAGTGTTTATTCAGCCCTATTAGTGGCCTGAAGGACTGTTGACAGAAGGCCCCTTTGTGTTCAGACTTGGCTAAAGCTCCCTAAGCCCTGGACAAACACAGGCCACTTATCTCCCGGGACTTTATCAGAAACCATCTTAAGCCTGTCTTTGGCAGGCCAGGAACTCCAGCCTCCCATCCCACTCCGACTGTGAGTCCAGGCACTGAGGTTCCAAAACGCTTCCCACTTTCCTTCATTTTTCTTACCACCTTGATCCACCCCTCTTCCACGGCATTTCTGGTATCAGAGATAAAGCACAGGTGGTGGGGGGAGGGGGAAAGGAGGGTGGACAGAAATTTTGTTTTCAAATTGGACCCTAAAAACGAAATGGCGTGGCCCCGCAGGCCTGTTTCTGAAAGAGAGACTTAAGAGAAGTGTGTGGGCTCCTCTCTGGGAGAACTTGGCTTCAGGGGCCTCCAAGGCTGACCACGGAGGGTCCCTATTGAGAGGTGAAGCCAGCTGGACTTCCAGGGCCCAGTGGGGAATTGGAAAACTCTTCTGTCTTACAAGAGGATTGTAAAACGCCCCAATGGGTGCTCGCTCTGTAGCTAGAAAGAGGATTGTAAAATGCACCAATCAGCGCTCTGTAAAACGCACCAATCAGTGCTCTGTAAAATGCACCAACCAGCGCTCTGTAAAACGCACCAATCAGTGCTCTGTAAAACGCACCAATCAGCACTCTGTAAAATGCACCAACCAGCACTCTGTAAAATGCACCAATCAGTGCTCTGTAAAACACACCAATGAGCCTAAAAGTAGCCAATCACGGGGGGGGATTGACAAAAGGGCACTCTGATAGGACAGAAATGGAACATGAGCTGGAACAAATAAGGGAATAAAAGCTGGCCACCCCCCACCCCAGCCAGCAGTGGCAACCCACTCGGTCCTGTTCTGCAGGGTGGAAGCTTTGTTCTTTTGCTCTTCACAGTGAATCTTGCTGCTGCTTACTCTTTGGGTCCGTGCCACCTTTAAGAGCTGTAACACTCACCGGCAAGGTCCACGGCTTCATTCTTGAAGTGAACGAGACCACGAACCCACCGGCAGGAACCAACACTGGACACACTCTTGCTCATTGCCCTCTGCTAAATCCCCCTGCTATGCCACCACATGCCCAAAGGATAGACTCCTTTCTTCTCCCCCAAAGTCGTTTCCTCTGCCCAGTTCCCTGGAGAGGATCCTGCACACCCATTCTCTCTGAAAGACCCAGGTGGTCATCAGTCCTGTGGGCTACACCCCTCTGATGGTTTCCCTGGAAAGGCTCCCATACCTCCACTTGCAGCAAGGGAGAAGCCTGCAGGATCCTGTCACCACCACCCCAGGGCCATGGCGAGTCCCAGCTGTGATCTACCTGCTGCCTGGAGGTGGTCTGAGTGCCCTTTCCACAGCCCTGTCACCTGCTTGATCCAGTCCCACCCTGAGGCTTCTTTACAGCATTACCTAGCCTGGAGCACCCCACTTCTGAACTCCAGGGTCCCCTCCCAAAGGCCTCCATGCTGATGTGAGTCTGTGATCTGTCCCCTACCCTGCAGGAGTTTTGAGTATCATGAGTTAGACTTTTAGGGCCAGAAAAGAACCTAGAAATCATCAGACCCAGATGTCTTCATTTTTCAGATGGGAGAATGGGCTCAGAGGGGCCCCATGGGCTTTCGAGGGTCACATACCTGGGGGAGTCGTGGAGCCAGAGCTAGAGTCCAGGCTTCCCACATCAGGCCCAAGCTCTCTTTCCTCTCGCTTGCTTGTGAGGTTGTAGCCATTGTGTAGCCATTGTGTTTGATCTTGGTTAGTAATAGTTACACTCGCCTACGCCCTGCCTCTCTACACTGTGAGATTCTAGGTTCTTGTCTTCCGGTAGCTTTTTTCTCCTCCTCGTGATCTAGACTAGTGGTTCTCAAAGTATGGCCCTTAGATGGGCAGCGTCAGCACCACCTGGGAGCTTGTGAGGTGCCCATCATCATGCCCCACGTACAGCCTCAGAGTCAGAAACTCTGGGGGGCGGCCACGCACGGTGGTTCATGCCTGTAATTCAAGCACTTTGGGAGGCCTAGGCGGGTGGATCATCTGAGGTCAGGAGTTCGAGACTAGCCTGGCCCACATGGTGAAACCCTGTCTTTACTAAAAAAATTATCCGGGCGTGGTGGTGGGCGCCTGTAATCCCAGCTACTCAGGAGGCTGAGGCAGGAGAATCGCTTGAACCAGGGAGGCAGAGGTTGCAGTTAGGCAGGCAGGTCACCTAAGGTCAGGAGTTTAAGATCAATCTGGGCAACATGGTGAAACCCCGTCTGTACTAAAAATACAAAAAAATTAGCCAGGTGTGGTGGCGGGTACCTGTAATCCCAGCTACTTGGGAGGCTGAGGCAGGAGAATCGCTTGAACCTGGGAGGCAGAGATTGCAGTGAGCCGAGATCCTGCCACTGCCCTCCAGCCTGGCGACAGAGCAAGACTCCGTCTCAAAAAAAGAAAAACTCCGGGGGTTGTCTCAGCTCCCTGTGTCTTAGGAGGGAATGCTGGTAAATCTGTGCACCCAGGCTGGAGAAGCATCACAGGTTGGGGCCTTGAGAGGGGTGTGGTAGCTGCTTGAATTAATAACCACAGCTCAAGAGAAGGAAGAGGGGGCCGTGGTCTGTTGAGAGAGGAAAATGCAGCAACGCCAGCCCTATGGCAGGCGTGCTTCCCACTCAGAGCTGGGCGCTTCCAAAGTCTCCGTTCACGTTTGTTGAATGAAGCAACGAATGGGCAGTCAGGCAGAAGCGCGTCCTGTTGGGCGTCCTTGTGGCATCTTGAAGTGCCACATCTTCCCTCACATGGTCTCTGGGACTCCAGAGAGTCCCATGAGACATCCTTACCTCGCCTGGCTCTCATACCCAGCGTGGACTGACTCTGTGTTGACTTTTCTTCCACACAAGCGAGTTGTGCAGTTCTTCTGGCCGTATCTAGGAGAGGTTTGTCAGTGGTTTTTTAAATGGTTGAAACGAGGCATCCTCAATGAGTGCAAACCCTAGAGCCTTGAGTGGAACCAACTACTCCTGTGTGATGTCCTCACGGTCCTCGTAGGGGTCGTCCAGTCTCGTGACTCCCTCTGGCTGGTCACTGCTGCGTTGTGTCCGGCTGGCTGATGTCTCCAGTGACGAACTTTAAGCCTGTGTTTGGGGGATAGTGGTGGACCTAGGAGTGAAGCCACAGCGGCAGCAGCATTAACCAGACTTTAGCATGCCCAGTATCTCCACCGACCCTGCCAGGGCAGGGACCATGGCTGTTCTGCTCACTGTGACGTCCCCAGCACCTTGCATGGTGCCCAGACTGCACCAAGTAGGGGCTCAGTAAATACTTGTTGAATGCTTCGATAAATTCACGCCCTACCAGATCTGCTAATAGTGAAGTAAAACCGAAGTCTGGGCTTGGATTGTTTTATAAATGTATGTACGTGTATGATCGTTTCTCTTATGCCCAACTCATCTGTAGACACAAAGGACTGTGAGTCCCAGAAATGCCTGGCCCAGTCCTGCCTCGGCCCCTTTCCCTAAAGGAGCCCTTTGCGAGGTTGGCTCAGAATGATTCCCAGGTGTGGGCAGGAGTTAGGTGTGTGGGCAGCCAGGGTTGCTCAACCCAGCCATTTCAGGAGACGCTGAAAATGGGGCTCAGGAAAACACACTGGGGGCGGAATACCTAAAATTTATAAACAAGAGTTGAACAATTTCTAAATAAATAGCATACCAAATGGAGCAGCAAAGTAATAAAGGAAATACAGACTACCTCAAAGTCTTAAAAATAACTCTCAAGTATTTTTATGATTCTGAACCAGTCATTTAAGGAGAAGTTTCTCTTGAAACCAGGCTTCTGCCCACTGCCCCATCACAGACCCCTGCAGTCAAACCTCCCTTCACCTCCCTGCAGAGGCTCTCTGTCCACACAGTGGGTCATGTCCCAACTGGTTTCTTTTCCGTTGAGTTTCAGTTCCATCCCTCCCCATCAGAGTCCGCATTTGCACAGGATCCCCAGGTGACCGCAGGCACGTTATGGTTGGGGCAGTGCTGGCAGAATATGCCTGACTTTCCTCAGGCCCTGTCCTCTCCCCATTGTTCCAGAGAGATTCAGAAGAACGGCCTCCTTGAGTGTTAGTCTTGACAGCTCTGGTCACCGTTGAAAACAGTGCAATTACTAGACCACTGTCCACTTCCCCCTGAGACAGGAAGCACCCTGGTACAGGACTCCATCTTGCCTGCGTCTGTCACACCAGCACCTGGCCCTTTTAAAGGCTTCAGTCAAAGCTTTGTTGAAGGAGTTAATGACAGTCACCTCCTGGAGCAGCTTTCCTCCCCTGCCCTCTCCTCTCCTTTCCTTTGTGGAGTTTCGCTTTTGTTGCCCAGGCTGGAATGCGATGGCATGATCTTGGCTCACCGCGACCTCTGCCTCCCAGGTTCAAGTGATTCTCCTGCCTCATCCTCTCGAGTAGCTGGGATTACAGGCGCCCACCACCACGCCCGGCTAATTTTGTATTTTTTAGTAGAGACAGGGTTTCTCCATGTTGGTCAGGCTGGTCTCAAACTCCTGACCTCAGGTGATCCGCCCGCCTTGGCTTCCCAAAGTGCTGGGATTACAGGCGTGAGCCACCGCGCCTGGCCCTCCTGGCGCAGCTTTCTAAGCCTCAGAGTTTGCACTTAGAGGACAGCATCTTAGGCTGTGGGGAATAAATATTTACATACCCCAGAGGCGGCGGGCGTCATGATCTCCCTAACCCAGGAATTCTCAAACTCAACACCGTGGACATTTGGCAGACTCCGTTTGGGGGGGACTGTCCTGTGTATTGTAGGAAGTTTAGCAACCTCTCTGGTTTCTATGCCCTGGATGCAAACAGCCCCTCCCTCCCCAGTCGTGATACGAAAAATGTCCGTAGACATTGCCAAATGTCCAGTGGGGGACAAAATTGCCACTGGTTGAGAACCACTGCCCCATCTCCCTCAGGGAATTTGTGAATTGCACATGCTGAGTAGGTCTCCTGGTCCTTACCCAGCAGCCATGGACTTACCTAGCAGAGGAGCTGGTGAAGGAAGCAGCGCCCGCCCCTAGCCCTGCAAGTTTTTGCCATGCCCCAACCTGCTCATGTGGCCTGGACATGTGGAAATGTGTCAACAGTCATGACAGATCTGACAGGAGTGCCTGTCCCAGTGCGCAGGCAGCCAACGGCTGGGGCCTCCAGCCTATGATGGTGCCTATGTGAGTTTTTTTTTTTTTTTTTTTTTTTAATTTTTATTTTTTTGGAGAATTCAGCTATTATGCTACAGAGATAACATGGTCAGTCTTCTCAAGAGAACCACTCTGAAAGGGAGAGGACATGGTGATCCTGTTTGCTGGAGGGCTGCCGTGGGGGTACTGGGGGGGCCCAGACCAGAGTCTCTGAGGAGACCCATCACCAAATGGCCTTCTTGCCCCAGTGAGAAGCCCCTGGGCCATGTGAAGTCTGGGGGAGTCAGGACCAGAGTCCCTGAGAGACATGGTCTGGAAACTGCTCACCAATGACAGCTAGATGCTTTCTGGGCCTGGTGTAGTCCTGACAGGATTGAGAGTGAGTTCGTCAGGGGCCTTTTGGGGCGGGCCAACACCTATGGTTTGGTAAATTCATCAAAAGCAATGGATACAGATTCAGTCTCTGTGGGCAAGGGCACTACTCAGAGTTCCAGAAAGGGTCCAGGGGACTTAGATGTGGGTTTTTCTCTCTGAAGCACAGCAGTCTACTTGAGCAGACAGAGGATAAATTGATGAGTTAAAGTAGTTGAAAGCAACAATCAGATGTCACAAGGCCACGCCTTGTCAGGGAGTGGTTCAGGCAGTAAATCCTCTGTCTGCCCTACCTGTCTAACTATCTAACTGTCTCTATACATTCCTGTTTGCCTGTCTACCTGCCCACCTACCCATCCATCCATCCATCCATCCATCCATCCATCCATCCATCCATCCATCCATGCATCTGTCTACCCACTTATCTATCCATCCATTTCATGCATCCATTCATCCTTCCATTCATGCCATCCACCCATTCATCCACCCACCTACCTATCAACTCGATCCATCCATCCATCCATCCATCTATCCATCCATCCATCCATCCCTCCCTCCCTCCATCTATTCATCTGTCCATCCATCCACCTTTTCATCCCTCTATTCATCCATCTATCCATCCATCCATCCATGCATTCATGCATCCATCCATCCATGCATCCATCCATCCATGCATCTGTCTGCCCATTTATCTATCCATCCATTCCATGCATCCATTCATCCTTCCATTCATACATCCATCCATCCTTCCATCCACCTACCTATCAACTCCATCCATCCATCCCTCCCCCTCTCCATCTATCCATCCGTCCATTAATCCACCTTTTCATCCTTCCATTCATTCATCCATCCATCCATCCATCTTCTCTCTTGTTTGCTTTCTCTCTCTCATTTTCACAACAAAAATGAATGAAGGCTTTCTGTGGGCTGGAGGATATAAGAGCAAACACTATCCCTTCCTCAAGAAACCAACACAGTTAACGAGAGATTAGTCCCACTTGATCAGATAATTTTCTGACATGAGTTTGTTCCCTCCATTAGATGGGGAACCCATGGATAGTTGAGAGTGCATTGTCCACCTGTGTATCTCACATAGCCTGTAGCACAGAACTGGGCACATAGCTAGAGCACTGTGAATATGCACTGAATTGATCTGACCTGGGGGAGTGAGAAGGGGTTGGGCATTTCCAGGTTGGTGGGAGAGGGAGAGGGGCAGAAAGGCAGGAATGTTGAGAGGTAAGGAGTGGCCACAGGCATGTGTTGAAATAGGACTTAGAGGACTTTTTGATGGGGGAAGAAAATAGGAACCCACCTCTTGGGCCTCTCTCCCTACTGGGTTTCTGGTTGGAAAGTGGCGCCTCTCCCCCTCCTACCTTCCTTACCCTCGTTATGCCCTGGGTCTGAAATGCAGCCACATGTGATGTATCCTTGGTGATCCTCACATGATAGCCAAAGAGGGGCACAAAGCTTGGGGTGTCTTTGGGTGGCTGGGGTACCCCTGGATAAGAGGCAGAACCTCAAAGGTCTAGGCAGGGCTTCTGTTCTTGCCCCTGCTGGTCCCTCAGAGTGTCTCTGCCGCCCCCAATCCCCTTTTCTCTGGGCTGACCTCTCTGTTCTCACAAAGCTGCCCTTTCCTCCCTGCCTTGAAATCTGATAATGAAACTAATACCCAATATTTTTGCCTCCAAGAGATGCAGGAGATAAACAGGAAGGCATGAAGGATTAAGGTGTCTCTCCGAGGAAGGGACTGGGGACAGGCCGGGAGTTGGGTGACGCCTCTCTGTGGAGCTGAGGGATCCAGATGTGAGCTGCTTCGCCCAGTGCATTTTTCCATCTGTGCAGAGAAAATAAAACAAAGAGAAAAGAAAACAAGCTGTAAAATACTTTGCAGAAGTCTGAGCATGGGCATTTGCCACTTGATGTCTCTTGACAGCTCCAAGAAGAAGGGGAGGGAAGGGACCCCTGCCTTTTGATGTTCGCCTCAGAGTTTTCTTTTGTGTGACCAGTTGTTTAGGAAAAACCTTTTGTTGGCATAAGGTGCATATGGAAGAGAGCTACCAGCCCCCAGCTTCCTCTTAGGGTGGGAAAAGTGGAGGTTGAGCTCCCAGACGGGGCTCAGAGGTTAGGGCAGCCCCTGCTGAGAAATGCAGAAGGAGGACGTTTGCCTCCAAGAAGGATGGGATGATGCTGTTACCAGGCCTTTCCTGGTACAAGGGAGGCCTGAGGAAGTGAGGCCCGGGTGATCCTTCCAGAACCCTGTCCCCAGGCAGGTGTTCCAGGTCCTGTGATTTCTGTGCTTGTAACAAAGATCTAGATTCTGACTGTAGTCTAGGCCAGCTGTTACTTCCAGTGATAAGGGTCCTTTCCTCTGAGCCAGTGAACCAGGAGCCAGAAGGCCTGGGTTCCCATCCTGGACCCCCCATTTACTGGCTCTGTGGTCCTGGGCTGGTTGGTCATTTCCCCTCTCTGAGCAGGCCCCTGTCACCCTTGTCTGGCAGAGTGAGTCCAAAGAGAGTGAGTGTGCGCAGGCGTGACAGCGTCTATGGGAGGGCAAGGTGCAGCTGCAGCCTCTTACTTTGCACCTGGTTGAACTCAGCCCTGGGGACACTTGCTGGAGGACACTTAGCAAGGCTCTGGGACTCATCCCCTGGTCTAATTTGGCTTCTGGCTGCTTTCAGATTTCAGGGTAGGAGCTGTCTTTTCTCTAGCACCCCCCACTGCTTTCTCTAGAGCCCTGTCCACCTCTATTTGTAAATGGAATGACTAATGGGTGAGTGACTTGGCAGTGACTCTAGGAAGAGCACTTAAAGAAGCTTGTCCTAACATCAGAGAGAAAAATTAAAGAGGCACATGTTTTTCTAAAGATCACAAATTAAAGTAACATGTGAATGAGAAACTGTTAAAAATATTTATAGCTTATATGGCGGAAAAGACAAATGATGTTTAATCCTCCCACATAAGATCACTAGACAGCATGAAAAAAAATCCACCTTATTTGAAAACTGGGCAAATGGCATGAACAGGCAATGCACAAAAAAGAAATATAAATAGAAAAACAATACATGGGGAAATGTCCAACCTTCCTAGTAATCAAAGACACGCAAATTAAAATCGTGTGTGTGTGTGTGTGTGTGTGTGTTTTCTCTCAGACCAATTGGCCAAGATTTTTAAAAAAGAATGCTGATACCAAATGCATATTATTATTTTCAAGCATGTGGTAAAATAGGAGCTCTCATATCCTGCTGGTGGGAGTATAAGCCATACAGCCTCTCTTGAGGGCAGTTTGGCGGTTTGGAGCCAATGTTAAAAACATGTAGAAGGGCCGGGCGTGATGGCTCATGCCTGTAATCCCAGCACTTTGAGAGGCTGAGGTGGGCAGATCACAAGGTCAGGAGTTCGAGATCAGTCTGGCCAGCGTAGTGAAACCTCATCTCTACTAAAAATACAAAAAATTAGTCAGGTGCAGTGGCAGGTGCCTGTAATCCCAGCTGTTCGGGAGGCTGAGGCAGGAGAATCGCGTGAACGTGGGAGGCGGAGGTTGCAGTGAGCCGAGATCATGCCACTGCACTCCAGCCTGGGCTACAGAACAAGACTCCGTCTCAAAAAAAAAAAAAAAAAAAGTAAGTAATAAAAATATAAAAACATGTGGATTCAAAATTCAACCCAGTAATTCCATCTAGAGAAATTTGCGCTACAACACTCATCAGAGCAGAGCACAAATATGTATGTTCAAAGGTGGTTCAAGGTGGTTACCTTTACGTTCAAAGGTAGTTAACATTTATAATAGTGAAAAATGGGAAACGGCCTATAGCTGTCCAACCCTGGGAGGTCCTTCTTTTAAATGCCTCCACTTCCGACTCCAAGGGGTCCACTATGCATAGCATACAATGCAGTGCCAGACGACTTTTATTTTTTGGTTTTTAATTTTTGTGAGATAGGGTCTCACTCAGTGGCTCAGACTGGGGTACAGTGGTGGCTTATGGCAACCTCCACCTCCCAGATTCAAGAGATTCTCCTGCCTCAGCCTCCCAAGTAGCTGGGATTACAGGTGCAAACCACCATGCCTGGCTAATTTTTGTATTTTTTAGTAGAGATGAGGTTTCACCATATTGGCCAGGCTGGTCTCAAACTCCTGACTCCAAGAGATCTGCCCACCTCGGCCTCCCAAAGTGCTGGGATTACAGGTGTGAGCCACCATGCCCAGCCCAGGCGACTTTTAAACATCGTGAAGAACAGTATTTGACACGAGGAAATGTTCATTATTATGAAAAAAAAAAAACCCCACAAAACTAGATGTATAAAAATATGATCTATGTTTTCCGTGTCTGTAGGAAAGAATTAAATAGCTCCACAACTGAACAAATGTTAATTAAAGCCTAAAAGGAAAGATCTCTGCAGCAACTGTGGTTGGTGGAAATAGGAGTGTATTCCTTTCTCTTCCTGCTTTTGTTTATCGAGTGCATGAATTAAATATATATTTCTTAGGTTGGGTGTGGTGGCTCACGCCTGTAATCCCAGCACGTTGGGAGACCAAAACAGGCAGATCTCTTGAGCCCAGGAGTTCAAGACCAGTCTGACCAACATGGTGAAACCCTGTCTCTACTAAAAATACAAAAATTAGTCAGGCGTGGTGGTGCAACATGGTGAAACCCTGGTTCTACAAAAAATACAAAAAAATTAGCTGGGCATGGTGTCACATGCCTGTGGTCCCAGCTACTCGGGAGGCTGAGGTCGGGAGGATCTCATGAGCCCGGGAGACAGAGGACTCAGTGAGCCAAGATCCATGCCATTGCACTCCAGCCTGGGCAACAGAGTGAGACCCTGCCTCAAACAAAAAACAAAGCAAAAATCCCAACATGTATTTCTTCAGAAATTCCATCAAATGTGATTTAGAACACACTGAGCATGAAACCATGTTGTAGAGTGAACAAGAAGAGGCTAGACCTGTGCTGGAGTAACCCTGGGGTTGGAAGCCTAAAGAAGAAGGCAGGTGACAGGCAATCGTGATGTGGCGCAAGGAAAGCTGTGTGAGGCCATGCTGGGTGCCCATGCCAGGCTTGTGGGGTGGAGCGGGGCTGGGAAGTAACATTGGAACCAAGACCTGGGGTATGAGAAGGAGGCAGCCAGATAAAACAGGGGTGTCCTGGGAGGAAGGGAACAGCATGTCCAAAGCTCCAGAGAGGCAGGTGAGGGGTCCTCGCACATGGCTCTAGAAACAGACCAAAGTTTGGAATCGCTGGAGCATAAAGAGTGAGGGGCTGGAGGACGAGGCAGGACCAGCTTATTTGGAGCCCTGAAGGCCATGCTGAGTGCTTTCAACTTGATCCCAATGGACGCCCTCAGGTTGGTGCTTAGAAATCCTGCTCTGGGCTGAGTGTGGTTGCTCATGGCTTTCAGCCCAGCACTTTGGGAGGCTAAGGTGGGAGGATCACAAGGTCAGGAGTTCAAGACCAGTCTGACCAACATGGTGAAACCCCGTCTCTACTAAAAATACAAAAATTAGTCAGGCGTGGTGGTGCGCACCCGTAATCCCAGCTACTGAGGAGGCTGAGGCAGGAGAGTCACTTGAACCCGGGAGGCAGAGGTTGCAGTGAGCTGAGATCGGGCCACTGCACTCCAGCCTGGGTGACAGAGAAAGATTCCCATCTCACAAATAACAACCAACAAACAAAAAGAAATCCTGCTTCTGCTGATTATGCAGAGGGGAGCCTGCGAGGTTCAGCTCAAGCCACAGGGAACCTGAGGGCAGGATGGTAAGGAGTGAATGATGTCGGGGAGGTGACTCTGGGTTCGAGTGGAGACCCCAGAACTGGAACTGGAAATACTGATTTGGGAGTTGGGAGCACAGAGATGATGAGTGTTGAAGGAGACAGACCAGGAGGGCGTGGGGGTGGGCGGGGAAAGGGAGCTGAGTCCTGGGCAATGCTCGTGGGGAGGGAACAGGTGGAGCAGAGCCATCGTGGACGATGTGGGGGTCCTCTCCCCAGAGCAGGGCTGGGCAGCCTCCGGAAGCCAGCCACGTTGAGGTAGGAAGAATGATGGTGTGCAGGCCCCAGAGTCCTCAGTGGACGAAGAGGAGGGGGAAGGGGAGGCCGGGCTGGTGGCAGGAGCCTCAGTAGTTTGCTCAGCTGCTACAACAAAGTGCCACGGGCTGTGGGCTGAAATGCTAGACGTTTACTTCTCCTAGTTCTGGAGCCTGGAAGTCCAAGATCAAGGTGTCGGCAGGGTTGGTTGCTCTGGAGGCCTTTCTGCGTGGCTTGCAGATGGCTGCCCTCTGGCAACGTCCTCACGGGATCTCTCCTCTGTGCACATGCTTCCCTGTGTCCCTCTGTGTCCTCATCTCCTCTTCTTACAAAGACACAGTCATACTGGTGTAGGGCCCACTCTGAGGGCCTTGTTTTAAGACTCTATCTCTAAATACAGTCACATTCTGAGGTACTGGGGGTCACGGCTTCAACATATGAATTTTGGGAGAACCTCAGCCGTGGTACTGTTACGTGCCCAATACATGCTTATGGGTATAAACAGGAGGAGCCGAGGAGGAGCTCCTGGAGCCCAAGTCGGCCTGCCTGGCTGTGCTAGTGGAGAAGGGAGCAGTTGAGGGGTGGGGTTTCCTTCGGTGCCCATAGGTGCCTGTCCTCCCCGCACCCCTGCGGCTGACACCTCTCTCTGTCTTCCCCTGCAGCCTGCAACTGCAACCTGCATGCCCGGCGCTGCCGCTTCAACATGGAGCTCTACAAGCTTTCGGGGCGCAAGAGCGGAGGTGTCTGCCTCAACTGTCGCCACAACACCGCCGGCCGCCACTGCCACTACTGCAAGGAGGGCTACTACCGCGACATGGGCAAGCCCATCAGCCACCGGAAGGCCTGCAAAGGTGGGCGACGCGTGGTGGGCGGGGGGGCTGGGGAGACCCTGGGAACATCAGTCCTCCTGCTCCTTCCTCGCTTCCTTTTCTATTTTCTTGCAGTCTGTGTACAAATTGGCATTACTGAGGCTCTCTCTCTCTCTCTCACACACACACACACACACACACACACACACACACACGCACACAAAGGCTTCCCTGGTATTTGGAGGTGTAAGCCAAAACAAAGGGGCGATGGAGACATGGCTCAAAGGAGAAGAAAGGAGAAGGTGTGACCCCCTACAAGGGTGCAGGGCTGCAGCCGCCAACACCTCTCCCTTCCCTCCCCCACCTGGGCTGCTCCTCTGCACAGGTGTGCTGCATACCAGAGGGCCGCCAGTCATGTTCTCCAGGCTTACCGTCGGGACAAAGGACTCTCTTTTACCAAATGCACGCAGACGCACTTCTTTGGATGTGTGCGCACCGCCCCTCACTCCTCCACCCCCAAAACACACACACACACACACGCGCACACACACACGTACAGTCACAGTGAGGTCGGCAGTTTCAGGGGCAGGATCTCAGAAGGAACATTTAATCCATCTGCAAATAGCTTTACTTCTCAGGACCAAAAAAAAAAAAAAAATTAAAAGGAGACGGGAGACTCTATTTTTGTTCACGGAAGCAAGCACTAATGTTTTAACTTTCTGCTGTTTGTTTTTCTCCTACCAACAAAAATGAAGCAATGGTCAGATGATTCAGAGAAGCTGATGAAATGCCAGGGAATTCAGTGATGCTGGAGGGTGAGAAGTGGGGCCCCCCACCCCACAAAAGCTTTTGATAATTCCAGGAACCAGGGCTTTCCTGCTCCAAAACTTATGGCCTAGGGCCAGGGCCTGCCATGAACATGGCTTCCCAAGAAGATATTTACCTCTGAGAGCTGGTGGGCAACACCTCAGCATGGGTGGGGTCCTGACCTGGACTTGTGCAGACTCTGACACGGCAGGGTCCCGAGCCATGGCAGACAGGCCCAGGTGGTGCGCTGCAGGAGAGAAACCCTTCTGTGCCCACTGCTTAGCGTGTGGATGAAGCAAAAGTATCATCTTCTTAACAGGAAATCCACCAGATGTTGGGTACTTGTGGGCAGGACTGACTACATAATTTGTAGGGCCCAGTGCAAAATGAAAATAGGGGGCTTCTAGCACTTTGGGAGGCCAAGATGGGCAGATCACCGTAGGTCAGGACTTCAAGACCAGCCTGCCCAACATGGTGAAACCCCGTCTCCACTAAAAATACAAAAATTAACCGGGCGTGGTGGTGCACGCCTGTAAACCCAGCTACTTGGGAGGCTGAGGCAGGAGAATAGCTTGAGCCCGGGAGGCGGAGGTTGCGGTGAACCAAGATCGCACCACTGCACTCCAGCCTGGGTGACAGAGTGAGACTCTCAAAAAAAAAAAAAGAAGAAGAAGAAGAAGAAAGGAGGAGGAGGAGTAAAAGAACGTACTTCTCAGGAGAAAAAAAAGAAAGAAAGTAACAAAGTAGGGGGCTTCTTATTCCAAAGCTATTAAGAATTTTGAAACAAGGACAGCAGAGTTTCAACCAAGCTGGTGCCCTTCTGAGCCCGGGGCTCATGAATCCAACCCAGCCCTGCTTATGTGGAACACTTTTCTCAAAATAAAATAAACAGGTTCCCAGTCTGTCTCCTCCAGGAGAAATCCCTTTGACTCCAAATGCACAGGCGTGAGTAGAGTGGCTCCCTAGTTCAAGCAAGGTGTCCTTCTGTGTCCGTGGACTTACGGCTGCCTCTGGTGGTTGCCAAGAGAAACATGAGCAGAAAGGTAGCTGGGCTGCTTCCACGTTTTTAAAAAAAATCACGGTTTTAGGTGAGAATCCCCCAGAAGACTGAGCAGAGAATGAATGGGAAGGTGGCCCAGGCAAAGGGGCCCGAGAAACATCTGCAGTGCCAGGAAGGTGTAACCAGGACAAGCCCCGGGAGAGATGGCTCTGGGCTTGCAGAGAACATAGTTGGAACGTCTCCAGCTCCTTTGCCTGTGCCCAGAGTGTTTGCTGTCTCTCTTTTACAGAAGAAATTGAGGCCAGGGGTCTTGTAAACAGCTGGCTTGCACATAGATTTCTTGGGAGTTCAGCCAAGAAACTGTACCAGCAGCAGCCACTCAGGTGGGCAGTCCTGTGCCTGAGAGGGAGAAGGTCTGGGTGAGAAAGGGCACTGGTCCCTTCCTGTCATGCCAGTTTCTGCTGCCCGATTAGAAATGTATGTTTCCGCCGGGCGTGGTGGCTCAAGCCTGTAATCCCAGCACTTTGGGAGGCCGAGACGGGTGGATCACGAGGTCAGGAGATGGAGACCATCCTGGCTAACCCGGTGAAACCCCGTCTCTACTAAAAAATACAAAAAACTAGCCGGGCGAGGTGGCGGGCGCCTGTAGTCCCAGCTACTCGGGAGGCTGAGGCAGGAAAATGGCGTAAACCTGGGAGGCGGAGGTTGCAGTGAGCTGAGATCGGGCCACTGCACTCCAGCCTGGGCGACAGCGCGAGACTCCGTCTCAAAAAAAAAAAAAAAAAAGAAATGTATGTTTCCCAGAGAGGTAAGAAGGGGCAGGGCCCTGGTCACCTCCACCTACCCCCTGTTGCTGTGGGTAGGGACAAGAGCTATTTGCAGCCTCTCACCACTCAGACTGAGAGATGTCAGGAAGCCACAGGGTCCCAGGAACCCGCAGGCCATTCTCCAGGGCTCTGCCACTCTGGCTGAATGGCATATTATTGCCCACCTTCCTTTACTGGTTTCTAGGAGGGTCAGATGCAAATAAATGAGGATGTGTTCTTGTTTTATGATTTCCAACACTGTGGCCAGCCTAGGTGGCTGTGTTTTCCTTCCCAGCCCTGTACATCAGCTGCGTTGGCCTTGGTGGGAACCCCGGGAGAGTAAATCACAGGATGGGAAAACCTACGGATGGATTCTGCTCAGAAAGACACAGGCAAATTCTACTGAGGAAATGTGGCAGGAAAGGCTGGGACTCTTAGTGCCTCTTGACTGGGGAGGAATGACAGTGTTTCAAGGAAACTGCCATCTGATTGGTGAAGAAAGACAGTGCTTCAAGGAACTTGTCACCTGATTGGTGACAGGAGACTATGCTTTAAAAAACATGCCACCTGATTGGCAAGAAAGACGGCACTTTGAGGTTTCTGCTTTCTGATTGGTGAGAAAAAGCATTGCCCGGAGGTCTCTGCTTCATGATTGGCGAGAAAATATCTGCTCTCTGATTAGTGAGGAAAAATTTGACTCAGGAGGTCCAGTCATCTGATTGGTGAGGATAAGACATCTCTGGAAAGTCCAGATCTTTCCCCTCAGCTTTTTCCTGGTGTCAAGCTCTTACGGGAGGTGGGACACTTCCCACCAAAAAGAGACCCTGAGATCTTGGTGGGAACCATCTTTAGGAGAAGTTCAGATGCCAGAGGGATGTGTACCCTTGAGATCTTCACACAGGGGTCTCCCGGTCAACCCTCTTCCATCACCACCACCAGGAGCACCTCCTGCCTTGTGTTCCCAGGGCCAGATGGTTCAAGGAAATGGTTCCTTGGGTGGAAGCACTTTTCCCCCAGTATTTGATCTTTGACAGTTTGCTCTCAGAGGTTTCTGAAGTTTTGTAGATATGGTGCTGCCCCCAGGCTCCGGCTTTATTTTATTTTTTATTTTTTTGAGATGGAGCCTCGCTCTGTCGTCCAGGCTGGAGTGCAGTGGCGCAATCTCAGCTCACTGCAACCTCCGCCTCCCGGGTTCAAGCGATTCTCCTGCCTCAGCTTCCTGAGTAGCTGGGATTACAGGTGCGTGCCACCACAACCAGCTAATTTTTGTGTTTTTAGTAGATACGGAGTTTCACCATATTGGCCAGGCTGGTCTTGAACTCCTGGTTTCAGGTGATCTGTCCTCCTTGGCCTCCCAAAGTGCTGGGATTACAGGCATGAGCCACCGTGTCTGGCCGGTTAGGCCCCAGCTTTTGAGATTGACTTCCCAGAGCCCCACCATAGGCCTTCAGGTAAGGGCTGCATTTCTTTGCTTTGTTTCAGATGAATTTCACAGGGGAAGAGGGGCAAAGGGCAGGGGTTCTTGACTCCCAAATTGGCTTGGGAACGGCCTCTGGGGCCTCTTTACCCCTGACTTCTCAGAGCCTGGGCAGGGAGCCGAGGCCACCCATATTCTGCTGGTGACTGGCTGACTAGGGGACCTTGTCCGGTGTTGAGCAGGGTTGGACCCAGACAAGAACAGCCTAGAGTAAGGGCATCAGATTCCAAACGTTACTGTGTAGTTGCCCCATTTGGGAAGTTTCGTAGCAACAAATTTGTTGGGTTATTTCTCCCCTCCCCTGGTTTAGAAGCAAACCAGAGCTGGCAGGGTTGGCGCGTACAAAGGACTGTAATAAACGTACCCAGGGAACAGGCGGCTGCACTCTCCAGCTATTCAGTGCGATTTCACAGCACTGGGACGGCCTCTTATGGTGCGAGCTGTTGTCCTATATAAAGTCAGATGAGATAAATATCTCCCTTTTCTCCGCTGAATTGTTTGTGAATGATACTCGTCTTGGAATCTGTCGAAAGACAGGAGGTTTCGTTTACCATTTGTCTTCTTTATGGAGTTTGGGGGCTGTTTCTCTTTAGGGCAGGCAAAGACAGCCGAAGATGACGTTGCTATTTAACCATTTCAGCCCTGTCCCCGTTGATAACAATATTAATTTATCATTTTCCCAAACCATCTGTGATGGATAAAGACATTCCAGGAGTCTCCCGTGAACCGAATTGTGATGAGAATTCAGAAATTAACCACTGCATCCAGCATCCCCATACAAAGGGCCTGCATTCCATCTCACTGAGCTGCCTGTTTCCTTCTCTCGTCTTTCCCCGCTTCGAGCCCACAGTTCATGTGGTTGAATGAAGGCTAGGAAGGTGCTTGAGTCCCAAGCAGGAAGATGCAATAATTAGCCAGGGCAAAAGCATGCAATCATCCTCACATGTTTGCCAGGACATTCTTGCTACTTCCATCCACCCCTTATTTCTTCCGGCAGCTCAGTCAAGAGTTGCGGAATAGGGAGGAAATGAACACCACAGTCTTGCCCCCTCTGTTTCCCTGGGGCCACTGTGTGCAGGCAGCGCCCCATGACTTTCTCATTCGTGATTCTCCACCTTCACCGTATGGTGTCATCAGCAGTATTTGTCTGTCACATTATTTGCCTGTAACTTAGGCTCTGAGTCTCACCCTTGGCTGCATGTTGGAACCACTTGGGGAGATTTGAAAATACTGCCGCCTGGACCCTCCCCCAGAAATGCTGGTTTAATTAATGGGTCCAGATGCGATCTGGGCATTGGGAATTGGAAAAGCTTCCCAGGAGATTCTAATGTGTTACCGACACTGAGAACCACAGAGAATAAGAAATGAGGATGGTGAGTCGCTCTTGGTGGCATTAAGGGAAGACTTGTAGGCAGCCTAGACCCCAGGTTTATTCTTTTGAGGACAGAGATTGATCATCAGTGAATTTAAATGTTTTTTTTTTTTTGATTCTCTTGATGAAAACTGGGAGGGTGGGCATTTAAATTTTTTAAATTTAAAAACCTTGGTCGGGCGCGGTGGCTCACGCATGTAATCCCAACATTTTGGGAGGCCGAGGTGGGTGGATCTCCTGAGGTCGGGAGTTTGAGACCAGCCTGACCAACATGGAGAAACCCTGTCTCTACTAAAAATACAAAATTAGCCGGGCGTGGTGGCACATGCCTGTAATCCCAGCTACTTGGGAGGCTGAGGCACGAGAATTGCTTGAACCCTGGAGGTGGAGGCTGCAGTGAGCCGAGATCGCGCCATTGCACTCCAGCCTCGGTAACAAGAGTGAAACTCTGTCTCAAAAAAAAAAAAAAAGAGTCTTACAGGGCAAGGCTGGGAGCTTAGCTAGTGCAGCCTGATTAGGGCACAAGATCAGACAGTCCTCAGTGCCAGATAGATAGTGCATGCATGTGTGTGTGTGTGTGAATATGTATATTTAGATCTGGTCAATTGTGGATTTATTCACAGCACAGCAAAGTTCCCGGGCCCCCACCCTTCTTGGCTTTCCTGACTCTAAGGCATCATCCACCCACCCTGTAAAAGCCTCAGGGGCACCATTTCAATATGTGAGTCCCTTGTCACATTTCTGTTACCTGTATTTCCATTTTCATGTTTTTTTTTTGTGGGGGCGGGGGTACAGGGGAAAGGGTTGGTCATCTGAGGCAGGAAGGTACTTAGTGGCTGGAGTGGCTCCAGCTTTGAGGACAGACACCCCAACGGAAGGAGTGGCCTTCATTATGGCCAGGTAAGGTTAGTACCTACTGGGAGAAACTGACACCTTAGATACTGCATTAGGGAGAGAGAATTCCCACTGGAAGAGTTTCACTGCAACTGTGATCTGTGTGGATGTATCTTTTCCCTTCGGAGACATGGGCATCAAAAACCTTACCTACATATTTGTCTCCATGTTCAAAGTCTATAGGGTATCAGATAAGTCTGGTGACCTCTCTAGACCTCAGTCTCCTCATCTGTGGGATTATGTTCAGGCTGCTGGCCTCTGAATCCCTTCCAGCTTTGACATTCCACATTCCACCTGCTTCTTAAGTAGTCAACCTCTTAGGAGAACCTAAGGATACAATAGGACGATTCTTTGTAGCAGTGAAGTGTGTGATCTGGTGACTCAGAAAAGCTGGTAGAGCCAGGAAATTAGGTGGAGGTGGTTTTATTGTAGTCTTTATAGATTATTGAATAAAGTCTTGTGACTCGGCCCATGTGGCACACTGTGCCAAACGGAATCTTCCTGGCCCAGCTGTGCTTATTCCCTGGGCGTCCTTGGCCAGTCCACGTTTTCACCTCCCTGGATGTGAGTTCGCTCATCTCTCAGGACCACTCTTACCTCCAGATGCCACATAGAAATTCCTGGAGGATTGGCTGGGCGCGGTGGCTCACACCTATAATCCCGGCACTTTGGGAGGCCGAGGCGGGTGGATCACCTGAGGTCAGGAATTCAAGACCAGCCTGGGCAACGTGGTGAAACCCCATCTACTAAAAATACAAAAATTAGCCTGGCGTGGTGGCACGTGCCTGTAATCCCAGCTACTCAGGAGGCTGAGGCAGGAGAATCGCTTGATGGGGGCAGAGGTTGCCATGAGCTGAGATCACGCCACTGCACTCCAGCCTGGGCTACAGAGCGAGACTCCGTCTCAAAATGAAAAAGAAATTCCTGGAAGATTTCCAGGGGTCCCTGTGTTTGAGCAGAAAAGGCTCCTGATTATTGAGCTCCCCAAATTAATGGAAGTTCTGGGTTTGGCCAGAGCATTAAGGGAATTTTACTTGAGGAAATGGCGTCTTTCAGGCTTTTGTTGCCAGGAGAGCACTTGTGGGGCCGGGGGCGGGTGGCACGGGGGTAGTAAACAGGTTTGGGATGCAGAGCTTTGAAAAGCATGGAACTTGGAGTTATTCAGATGAGAGTCCAGGTTCCACCTCTGGAGGCAAGACACTTACTCTTGGGAGCCTCCGCTTTCTTATCTGCAAATGGGGATCATAGCCCCTCCTCCCTCCTAGGGCTGTGGTGCAGATTAAATGAGATGATGTGGAGGACGTCCTGGCATGTAGCGTGCATTCCACAAATGGCAGCTCTTAGGATTATTTGTGCAAGTCAGGGAAAACAGAAAAACTAGAACCCACTGCCATTGTCGGCACACACACAAAGCAGAGACGCTTCCTTTGACGCTCTGGTTGCTTTAGTTCTTTCTGTGAGTGGTGGCCCTCGGGAGAACCGGCCCCTCTTGCTTGAAGGGCTCAGCTCCGGTGTGGACTTGGCAGCCAATTCCCACGGGACTGGGCGGGGCCCCAAGGATTGGCCCTAATGCTGTTGCACACTCTCAATAAAGGATTTCCATGCTTTGGGAGCAAAGATGGCAAGTCGAAGGGCAGAGATGTGCCCGACAGCTGCTTGTGGAGACCCAGCAGAGAGAGGTGGGGGCGGGCTGTGCACATCCAGATTTGGCTCTGGAAGTGCCAAGAAAGACCAGGCAGCATCTGAGGGACTCCTTGATTGGACTGGGACTTAGGGCTGATTGGAGGCCTGAGCTGGCCTGAGCTGCCTCATTTGTGGCACAGACACAGGACCCAGGTTCCTGCTCCTCCCCCACTGTGTCATACGGCCCTACCTTCCTGCCCCAAGCTTGTGTGACACACACACACACACACACACACACATATACACACACACATGGAATCATTTGCAAGACCTGTGCTTTTCTCCTTGGCTGTAAAACAGGTGCAGGTTGACTACAGTTAACTAGATCACGGAGTGTCAAATAACCCAGTTTGGGATTATGGGACTCCTCTCCCCCCTCCACTTCCTGCCATCTGTACCTTGATCCGAAAGTGGCAGGGAAAGGAGAGGTTGTGCAACTTGAAACATTTATTCTTTTGTGCCTCATTAGCAACTGCGGGGGCAAAGGAAAGCATAGCTTCGGAGGAGGTTGACACAGACAGCTGAAATGACGTTTGGGGATTATCTTCAGATTTCAGCAATCCTCCCTCCCTCGTTAACACAGAGAATGTAAGAGTGGAGAGTGCAGGGGCTTTGGATTGCAGATGACCTAGGATGTGAGGGGACTGTCGCCCCGCCTGCCTCCTCATTCGTTCCTCCGGATGTGCAAGGGGCAGCAAAGTGCCCCCTCTCCCCACCAGGAAAGGACGGCAGATTGGCCTGAGTTACCTCCAGATTAGCAACAAGATTGTTTGTTCATTTAATTCAGCACATGTTTGTGTAGCACTTACTGCGTGCTGGACATGGGCCCTTGGGCTTGCTTTTTGATGGGGAGTTGATAATGAACAAAGAAGAGAGAGATTGATCATCAATGAATTTAAATATTTTTTATGATTCTTTTGATGAAAACCGGGAGGGTGGGCATTTAAATTTTTTAAATTTAAAAATCTTAGCTGGGTGTGGTGACTCACGCCTCTAATCCCAACACTTTGGGAGGCCGAGGCGGGCGGATCACCTGAGGTTGGGAGTTTCTCCATGTTGAAACGGGGTTTCTCTATGTTGGTCCACCGTGCTCGGCCAGGCTCATCTTTTAAGAAGCTACAGATGCGGAGAAGATACTTGCACATCCCACATCTGATGGAGGACTTGAATCCCAAATATGTAAACAACTCTCAAAGTTGAAAGAAAAGAAGAAAAAGGAAGATAATGACGGATTGTGGCGAGTTACATGGAGGAAAGCAGCAGGGCGGAAGGAGAGAGTAACTGGTCAAACTACTGCGAGGTGGCCCTGGAGCGGCTTCCTGCGAACAGGACATCTGAGATGAGACCTGGGGCGTGGGGAGAAAACAGCCACAAGGAAGCTGAGGGAAGAACATTCCAGGAAGAACCAAAGTCTGGAAACAGGAAAGGGCTAGGTGGGCCCTTGGTCAGAAGAGAAGAGAGGGAGAAAGGGGTGGGTAGTTAGCTCCTTGGTGTCTGAAGAGGAGGCAGGTTCCATACTCAGCACTGGAAGGCTGGAAGGAGAAAAGTGATCTGACTGATGTATCATGCTCACCATTTTTTTTTTTTTTTTAGACGGAGTTTTGCTCTGTCGCCCAGGCTGGAGTGCAATGGCATGACCTCAGCTCACCACAACCTCCACCTCACGGGTTCAAGCGATTCTCCTGCCTCAGCCTCCCGCGTAGCTGGGATTACAGGCATCCACCACCACACCTGGCTAATTTTGTATTTTTAGTAGAAACGGGGTTTCTCCTTGTTGGCCAGGCTGGTCTCGAACTCCTGACCTCAGGTGATTCCCCCTGCCTCGGCCTCCCAAAGTGCTGAGATTACAGGTGTGAGCCACCACCCCCGGCCAGGCTCACCTTTTAAGAAGTTCCTTCTGTAAGACAAGCTACAGACGAGAAGATACTTGCACATCCCACATCTGATGGAGGACTTGAATCCCAAATATGTAAACAACTCTCAAAATTCAACAACAAGGAACAAACAACCCAACTAAACATGGACAAAACACTTGAACAGAAACATCGTCAAAGATGGGCAGATCACAAATAAATACATGGAACGCCCTTAGTCATTAGGGAACTGCAGGTTAAAACCACCATGAGGGCTGGGGCGGTGGCTCATGCCTGTAATCCCAGCACTTTGGGTGGCCAAGGGTGGTGGATCACCTGAGGTCAGGAGGCTGAGGCAGAAGAATCACGTGAACTCGGGAGGCGGAGGTTGCAGTGAGCCGAGATTGCACCATTGCACTCCAGCCTGGACAACAAGAGTGAAACTATATCTCAAAAAAAAAAAAAAAAAAAAGGAATTTATGCACATGATAAAAACCCATTCACCAAAAAAGTGAATTTTATTCTATGCAAATTAAATAATAGCAATAAGAAGAAACTCCTTCCCTAGGGCTATCTGACACTGTGTCTTTGGGCCTCCTCGTTCCCCATCTCCCATACCTCAAAGCTCTGAACTCACTTAGAGACCAGTCTCCCTGGGTCAGCACTCCCTCCGGTCCCCTGGCCTCGCTGTCTACCCCGCCTCCAAAAGCTCTGCCTGTCTGCTGTCTTCGCTGCCACGGTTACATTAGGTCCCCTCCATTCCAGAACACCCTGCTGGCTTTCCCATGTTTCTTCTCTCGGTTGCCGATCCTTCACCCCTGTTTTGGGGAGTGGAGAAGAAATGGGTGCCTGGACACCTCTTTGTGCCTGACATCATCTCTCCAGTGTCACCTCTAGTGGGGGTCCCACCAGGCTTCCCCCAAGAGGCCTGACACCCACAAGAGATACGGGGACCTGGGGAGCCTCTGGATCCTGCTTTTCTCTGAAGATGCTGGCCCTCGCTCTCTCTGCGGACTGTCCTCACTACACCAAGCATGCTGCTGCAGTCGCCCTCCCTGACCTCCACAGCAGCCAGAGAGCAGCCAGGCCCACACAGTGGGGCCTGTCCACAGGGCCCCATCTACCCCCACTTTCTTTGTGGATGGTGTCCACCTATGCAGACTGGTCCTACTCAAAGCAGAGAAGGCTGTCTCCCCCCAACCCAGGAGGGCCATAGGCAGGTGCAGCCCTTGGAGTCACATGGAGCCTCACAGTAGGCTCCAGGGATCAGCCCTCCCTGGGGAAACTTGACAAGATTTCCACATTCACTGCTGGGGCAATGTCCCGGGATTCAGGGCAGGGTGGTTTCTCTGTCTGTTGTGTTCCTCTGTCCCTTGGAAGTCTTGTGAGGACGAGGAAGGGAGTTTCCCATCAGACTTTGGGAGGGATGCCTTCAGCACCTGCTGTGTGAGCCCTTTCTTCTTCTGGACAGGAACAGAGGGCATGTCCTGCATGCTGTACAGGTGAGGAGGGGGCTGCTGAGGGGGCAGGGCTCCTGGCAGAACCTCTTACTGCAGGTCTCCCTTCTCTGAGCCCATGCCAGCCTTCCGAGGGCCGTTAGGACCTGCAGCACTTCCTGCTCAAGGCCTCTGCCAGTACCCTTTTGAGAACAGCCCTCAGATGGTCTGTGAGCTGTGAGACCTGTTGAGAATCAGAGCCAGCAGGGGCTCTTGAGATCACGGAAGCCGAGAGCTGCTCTGCTGGCCTGCGGGGGTTTTGGGGGCCCTCAGAGACAAGGCCTACCATGGAGAAGGTTTTCCTCCTCCCACAAAGCTGGTGACTTCCACAGGGAGCAAGGGGATGAAAGAGTTCATTGGTGGAGTGGTGGGGCAGTCGTCCTTCTCATGAGTACAGGACAGGCCTGGGAGGGCCCTGGAGAAGAAGATGCTTGCCTGAGGCTCCACACAGGTGTGTTAGTCAGCACAGGCTGCAGAGTGCCTCGGACTGATTGGCTTAAACAACAGAAGTTTATGTCTCATAGTTCTGGAGGGTGGAAGTCCAACACCAAGGTGTCAGCAGGGCTGGTTTTGTTCCGAGAAACATCTGCTCCAGGCCTCTCTCCTTGGCTTGCAAATGACCGTCTTCTCCCTGTGTCTTCACACGGTCTTTCCACTGCACTCATCTGTGTCCTGGTGCCCTCTTCTAATAAGGACACCAGTCATGTTGGATCAGGGTGCACCCCAGTGACCTCACTTTAAATTAATGAGCTCTTTAAAGCCCCTATTTCTAAATACATCCAACTTTGAGGTACTGGGGATTAGGGCTTCCACATCAGCATGTGTGTGGCAGGGAGGACACAGTTTAGCCCATAGCACAAGGTCAGGCCAGAAGCTGAACTTCAAGACTAGCCAGAGGCCTGGGTGGTGGCCGTGGTGGTATCTGAAGTGAGGGTGGAGGCTGGGGCTGTCCTGTCTCCCCTGTCCTACCTGAAGCTGCTCCAGAGGGGCTCATGCCAAGCTGGCTTTCCTGTCCTCCATGGGCACATGGCCTTGGACTGCTGCCATTTGAAGATTCTACCTGACCCCAAGAGCCCCTGGAGCCAGAGTCCTCAGGAAAAGTAGCCAGACCTCTGGATAGGAGCCCAGGACAGACTTCTGGAAAGCCTCGGTATGTGCTTCAGTGGAGAGGGTGCCAGGCTCAGGAGTACGTGTCCTCCCTGGCAGAGCCCAGGAGCCTCAGTGATCCCTTCAGAGAGTGTCAGGGGAGCGAGGAAAGGCAGCTACTTGGGCACAGGAAGCTGAGGATGAGAACCACCTGCCATCCAGGTCAACTTTGCCAGGGCTCTCAGAAGTCCCTAGGTACCCCCTCTCTTCACCGACAAACCAAATCTCAACAAGATTCTGACACCATGCAGGCGGGTGCTGGTGCAGGCAGGGCCAGCAGTAGGGTGTACGGAAGACCTGCTGTGCCCTGCAACAGGAGCCCTTTCCCCTGGCCTCTTGCCAAGACACTGAGGAACAGCAGCAGAAGGGGCAATGGTCAAAGGGTGGGTGCTGCCACCCTGGTTCCTTTGGACTCAGCAGTTAGACAAAAACCTTAGCCTGTTAAGTTGTAAGTCACTTCAGTGGGACTTTAGAGGGAGACCCCCGTCCTTACAGATGAGCCACCGGTGGTCCAGAGAGAGAAAGGCACTAACCTAGGCTCACTGGGAGGGTGGAGGCCAGACCTGGATCCCCTCTTACCTGTCTGAAAGCACCTGGGTCACCTGAACTGTCTGTCCCTGTCTCATGACCCAGAGCAAGGACCGCCTGGGTTCTCTGCTTCACTGGGAGGCTCTCCAGCCTGCCGTGTTCATGGGAAACCTGATCCTGCCGCATTCTCAGGGACCTGGGCTTCCGTCTGGCCTCACCTTTCTCTTTATGGAAAAAATCCCCGGGTACATTGTTTCCCATGGCCAGGTGCTGCCTGCTCCGTACACACGGGGTGACCTGCCATGGAAGAGATTGACCTCCCTCTGAAAAAAGTGGCTGACTTCCAGGGACATGGGAGCCACCCAGCGGCTTCCTGTGGTGGAAGAAATTCTGACCCAGACCACGTTCTCAGAGGAATTAGGGAGGCTCTCTCTTTGTCTCCCTCACCGGACCGCCCCCCTCCCCTGCAAAGGAAAAGACCTCCACTCACCTAACTTCCACCTTCTTCCCAGCTCACTCCACACCCCCCCTTCCCTGCCTCACGTGGCCCTGTGTGTCTGTGTCTGTGTCTGTGTGTGTAGCTTTGTGGATCTGAGTATATGTCTGTGTGTGGGTGAGTTTGTAGGTAAGAATCTGTGTGTTTGTGAGTCAATGTGTGTAGATGAGAGGGAGGGAGGGAGATTTAGTAGGAGCCTGTTTGTACCTGTGTGTTTCTGGGAATATGCGTGAGTCTCTCTGTGTTAGTAGGAACTTTTTTTTTTTTTGAGATGGAGTCTCGCTCTGTCGCCCAGGCTGGAGTGCAGTGGCATGATCTCAGCTCACTGCAAGCTCTGCCTCCCAGGTTCATGCCATTCTCCCGCCTCAGCCTCCTGAGTAGCTGGGACTACAGGTGCCCACCACCACGCCCGGCTAATTTTTTGTATTTTTAGTAGAGATGGGGTTTCACCATGTTAGCCAGAATGGTCTTGATCTCCTGACCTCGTGATCCGCCCACCTGGGCCTCCCAAAGTGCTGGGATTATAGGTGTGAGCCACCGCGCCTGGCCTAGTAGGCATTTTGATGTGTGTGTGTCTGTGTGTATTTCAGGGTCAAGGGGCTACAGTGAGGTGACTTTGACCTTCTCTTCCTCAGGGCCAGGGCCTGACCCTTCCCTTGGCCTCAGCCAGTCAGAGTCTCCCTTTCCAGGCCATAGTGTGGCATTGTCATCTGTCAACTCTGCCTACACCTTGAAACTCACCTTTTGCACACAGGGTATAATGGGGGCCATCTCGATTAGTGAATTTTTAGGAAAAGTTCTTACTCTGGAGTTCTTTGGCTGGGGATTGAGAATGAATTCCAGGCAAGTCTGTTAGGATTGCACTGGTACAGGTAACAGAAAAGCTACTTCGTATTACAAGATAGGAGCTTATTTCTCCTTGCAGAACAAGAAATACGAAGGGGGCCATTTAGAAAGGGTGGTTCCCTCAGAGATCCAGGCCCTTTCTACCTCTCTGCACAGCCCCCGGCCTTCTCCTGCAGTTTTCTTTGCCGGTCCGTGGTCTCCTCTGTGCCGTCATGCACATTTCATAGGGCTGTTGCGAGGACCAAGGGATTCGACGCATATGAGAGAGTGTGGATGTGATAAGGAGTTTGCAGGAGTTGCACGGGGCGGCTACTGCTGAAGAATACTCTGCCTTGGGCAGACCCTGTAGGACCCTGATTGCCTCCCTTCCTAGAACAATGATCTGCTGGTGTGGAAACACAAGTCAGCCTGCTGCCTCCATAAACCAGACAGATAGGTCAGATTCTTGAAAAATCTTAGGAGAGGGATTTGGAGTGATTTGGAAATGTTTTGGTCCTTTTGGAGGAGGAACACATTAGCAGCAAGCATCAGCTTGTGTTGAACCAAAGGGTGGGCCCTTAGGAAGCGCCTGCTGCACACAGCTGACACAGTGGCCCTGCCGTTACCCAGGACGGCCTCACTCCGCCAGACCTCAGCTGGTGCCAGCCCAGGCAGCTGAGCAGGTCACCAGCTGTCAGGGGCCGTGGGGCAGAACAATGCACCATCCTGACTCTACCCAGAGTCCGCTCTGGGTCGGCTGCTGCCAAGATAAAGACCACCTGGGCCAATGGTGGTGTCCACGTGTGACTTGGCTCTGAACGTGCAGGGACCGAGCAAGCTTTGGTGACCTCCCTTCAGCCAAGTCCAAGGATCCAGAAGTTACTGGTCCACAGCTGTGTTCCATCAGCTCGGAGGGGAGAATGTCTTGGCATGAATCTTAGGATTACCAGCTGGTTAAGGGAGGTCAGCCGGCCTGAGCCCCCGATGCTCATGCCTTGCATCAGGGGGCTTCGAAGGCGGTAGGAGCCTGTGCTGTGGCCCTTTGCGTTCACACGGCCGACTTAGAGGCACTGCCCATGCTCCATCTCCCTTCCTACCATGGACGAATTGAAGAGGCCATAAGGAAGGGTCAGAGGCCGTCTCCAGCCTCCCCCCCTCCCCTCCTCCTCCTCTGCACGCCTCCGTGGCCCATCAAGGCTGGATCTTTTCTTACTGTTGAGTGAAAAAGACAACAGAGAATGACCTTGAATTTAGGGTACGTCTAAAAAGACGATTACCTAACAAAAGGCATTACTTCTGGCTGGGCACAGTGGCTTATGCCTGTAATCCCAGCACTTTGAGAGGCCAAGGCGGGCAGATCACCTGAGGTCAAGAGTTCGAGACCAGCTGGCCGACGTAGTGAACTCGTGTTTCTACTGAAAATACAAAAAATTAGCTGGGCGTGATGGTGGGCACCTGTAATCCCAGCTACTTGGGAAGCTGAAGCAGGAGAATCATTGGAACCTGGGAGGTGGAGGTTGCAGTGAGCTGAGATTGTGCCATTGCACTCTAGCCTGGGCAACAAGAGTGAAACTCCATCTCAAAAGAAAAAAAAAAGGGGGGGGCCTTCTATCTATGAGAAGTAGTAGCGAGACTGGAGCAGTTCCATCTGCCTCACAGGCAGGGAGCCCTGTAGGCTGCCCCTGTGCCAGGGCCTGTGCCCGTACCCTCATCCCACCTGACGGGAGCACCCCTAGTCCTGGGACCCTCACTCCAAGTGATTCCAGGAGCTTTTGCATGTCCAGACACAACTTCAACAAACAATTCCTCACATTCTTCTCCTTTCCACCTTCTTTCCTCCCTCCTCTTCCTAATTATCCTCATTGGCCACTCCTGGGCCTGAGGCTGGCTGGGCTGGGAGAGGCCGTGTTTTGAGCCACAGACTCCCGTGCTCACGCCCAGCAGTGCTTGCTGGGAAGTTCTAATCTGGCTCCTTTAAACTGCTCTCACCTGCGTTCTTGGGTTTTTTTCCTCCTTTTGGAGGAGGAACACATTAGCAGCCACCAGGAGACACCTGGAATTGCTGCAGGACGCCTTGCTGCAGACGACTCCCCACCTCCAGCCTCCTGGGTGGGGTGTGGGCAGGACATTTGCCTCCTTCCTTCGGTCTTCCCCTTCCCCACCGCTCTGAGGCCACCGCCTAGCTTCAGGGAGGCAGGACTTAGCAGGGAACGCTGGCGTCCTGTGCCTACAGGTATAGCTGTTCTTGCCCGGAGTGTCTGTGTTGGCGGGACATCCTCCTGAGGTCCTGTGGCTACTCTCTTACTGGAATTGGCTCCTTAGGACACAGCGACAGAGCCTCCGTGAAGCATGACGGGGTGGGCCACCCTACTTCTCCACCCTTTCAAGCCCAGGAGGAAGGTGGGGGGCCTGCTCTGTGGAGCCGTAGTTGCTGGCCTGAGAATCCCAGCCTTGCTTCACCTCCCAGCCTGGCTGTTCCCTTCCTGTGAGGCTCTGGGAGTTTCCTTTACCTCTCCTGTCTTTACACATTTAATCAAGCCTTTAAACTAAATGATCACTGTGACCCTTTCTAGTGCTACAGTGTGTGGGTTTTGTGATTCAGAAGGCTGCCTTGGCTGCCTGACTGCAAAGCAGGGTCGGGGTGGGGGGCAGCAGCTGGGGGAGCCACCCCTCCCTGTGACTCCCTCTAACCTGGCAAACCCCAGAGCTTCATCAGGCCTCAAACCCCACTCCTCCCGTGCCCTAGGTCGGCAAGAAAACTTGGGGGCGGGGAGCTGGTCGAGGACGGAGTGAAAACGCGTAGGCTGACCCTGTCAAGGGAACGTGTACCCTCAAATCCCGACTCCTCCACCCAGGCGCGATCAGGGCTGCGGGCTCTGCCTTCCTGAGAAGGTATTTGAAAGCCTTCCTCCTGGGCTTCCAAAGGGCTCCCGCTCTTCACTGTCCTGCTGCCAAAGCAGTCTCTTCAGGTCGGTCCACTTTAGTGTTTAGTCCCCGTTTCCAGGTAGGCGGGTGGCCAGTGTCACAGCTTCCGGAGTGCATTTGGGCTTGGCTGGGCCTGCTCTCCCTTGCTGCTCTTCCTCTAGGGCAGTGTCCATGGAGGCACTCCTGGGTAGGGAGGGCTCTGGGGGGGGGGGATGCACTGGCCCCTTCCCCCATGTCTGACCCTCCCATTTTGTGTTCTCTGCAGCCTGTGATTGCCACCCCGTGGGCGCCGCTGGCAAAACCTGCAACCAAACCACCGGCCAGTGTCCCTGTAAGGACGGCGTGACGGGTATCACCTGCAACCGCTGCGCCAAAGGCTACCAGCAGAGCCGCTCGCCCATCGCCCCTTGTATAAGTATGTGTGGGGCACCAGCTTTTCAAGTCTCTGGCTTTGTGGGGGACAGTGAGCTTATGAGGATGCTACTCACTGACGTTCAGTGGGTTCTTTTATTTTTGAGACGGAGTCTCACTCTGTCGCCCAGGCTGGAGTGCAGTGGCATGATCTCGGCTCACTGCAACCTCTGCCTCCGGGGTTCAAGTGATTCTCCTGCCTCAGCCTCCCGAGTTGCTGGAATTACAGGTGCATGCCTCCATGCCCCGCTTATTTTTGTCTTTTTAATAGAGTATAGGATTTCACCATGCTGGCCAGGCTGGTCTTGAACTCCTGACCTCAGGTGATCCGCCCACCTTGGCCTCCCAAAGTGCTGGGATTACAGGCATGAGCCACCGTGCCTGGCCCGTTCAGTGGGTTCTGTCGTCAATGTGCATTCCTGCATTCAAGGCCTCATGCTCATTGAGTCCACGTGGGAGACCCCCCCCCCCCCCCCGCAAGCTCATAGAAGTTCTTACAGAAGCCACTGGGGGCTCAGCAGAGCCAGCCTGTCTGAGGCTGTCTATCTCACAAACTGGGTCTCCTGTTTCTGGGGGAAAGCAAGCCGCTGTCCTCAGCACTGGCTCCATTCTCACTGTCCACCTGGACCCTGGACCCTGGATCTGGGGTGGGTCCATTCCAGGCGTGCTGCTGTCAGTCTTGCCGGAATGTCGGCTTTCCCTCGGCCCCTGGTGGGTTCAGAACAGAAAGGACGGACAGCCCAGGGCCTTCGAGAGGAGCTAGGCAGGGCTTCCATGCACCGCACCTGTGGCCCTAATGAAGGATGATAGCAACCCTGAGGCGTTCTGCACAGCTGTTCTCAGGGGCTTGCTAATAGCAAATGACCAGGATCCACGCCTCGGTAGAGGGGGCTCAGCACCCATCCAGGGCCGAGCAGGTTGAAATGGTTTCCCAACAACCTCCAATTGTCAGCCTCACAGTTTGTCAGAATCCTTCTGTCCATCCACATTTTGCAGGGTGAACATTTTTAGACAGCTGGGAGGAAATCTGGGGTTTGGAAAACATGGGGGGGAAACTGAGGTCTTCAGGGAGTTAGGCGTTGTCAAGTTGCTCAGAAATGGTTAGAACCAACATTTCAAATCCCCACGTGGAAAGATCAAGCCTAGACATGAGAGCTGGTGTTTCTGAATCAGAGGCTGAACCCTTGGGAACTCTCACTTCCCAGCCTGTGCCTTCTCCCCTCCTCTGGCAAAGGGCGGGCTGATGCCTGGCGAGAGCATTGCTCCCTACTGGGCAACCTGGGGCTCCATCCTGAATTTCCGCGTGCTCTTCCCAAGGGAAGAGCTACAGGTCCCAGACAGTGCCTGGGGGACTCGTGCCCTGTTTTGTCCCAGTTTAGGTAGCCACGGGCCCTGCGTGGGCGTCCCAGAGCCAGGCCGACCTCAGGCGCTGAGGTTGGTGGTCACAGTGGCTCTGCAGCCGTTGGCTTCGGCTCCATTTGTGGACTTGCGGGATTAGACTGGACCATTTCAGGTGTTGCCTCCGGGATGTTTCTGCTGGGACCAGGTGACTTTTTAGGTCCAGCTTCCTAATAACCCATTGTGACAGGGCACCTATGGGTGGTTGTTGCTAATACAGTTGCCTGAGATCAAGATTTGACCCCACATTGAGGGCTGTGTCCCCGACTTGTTCTTCCTAAAGGAGCAGAGGATGTCTCCGGTGCCTCTCAGATTTGCCTCCCGGCCTGAGTAGCCCATGTCCCTCCACCAAGCCTCAAATCCTAGCTCATTTAGAATCTGGGAGTCAGAGTTTTACTGCCAAGAGTCAGACCGTGGCTAGAGTCAGTGGGGTTCGTGGTCACTCACCAGGGGAAGTGAGTCCCTTCCTCTTGGGGACTTCTGGTCCATGGTTTGGCCTTGTCCAGAAAGAGGAAGCCTGAGTTTCAGTGCCAGGCTGCTGAACCGATGAACAGCGGGGACTGGATGAACCGCCTCTCCTTTCTTGAGCACAGGCTTTTTAAATGTTTATTATTATAGATACTTTTTGAGACGGGATCTTGCTCTGTTGCCCAGGCTGCAGTGCAGTGGTGCCATCACAGCTCACTGCAACCTCAAACTCCTGGGCTCCAGGGATCCTCCTGCCTCAGCCTCCTGAGTGGCTGGGACTACAGGTGCGTGCCACCACGCCTGGCTAATTTGTTTGATTTTTTTTAGAGGCAAAGTCTTGCTTTGTTGGCCAGGCTGGTTGCAAACTCCCGGTTTCAAGCCATCCTCCCACCCTGGGCCCCCAACGTGTTGAGATGACAGATGTGAGCCCCTGCACCTGGCCAAATTGCTGTATTAGATAGAGAATAATCAACACGAAGCACACCAGCTTTTATGAGGCCCTTGGAACTGCATTCTTGGTCCCATGCTGCCCACTAAGAAAATGCCTTAGCACCTGAGAGGTACGGCCGTAGTAACCTGGGCCGTGCTGCCAACACTTCTCTGCATGTGGGAGAACCCTTTCCATTTGGGCAGGTTCCCAGCGCCTTGCGTGTCGTCCTGCCGTGGCTCCTTCTCCAGCTGTGAGTTGAGCTTAGAGATGAGCAGGGCCCAGGTCGCCACATCACGATGAGGAGAGTGGCCTGGGGAAGCCCCTTTCCATCCCCCCAGGGGTGGAGCTGAGTTGCTGTCAGGCCCGGGGGTGGGGGCAAGGCCAGGCTCTGTGTTGCCGCCTCCCTCCTGCCTTCACGCCCCCTGCTAGGTGAAAGGAGAAAAACACCACCTGCCCAGGATGCCGCTGTCGGCTTCTGTTCCTCTGACTTTTCTTGAGCCAGGGAGTGGGAAATGGAGGGGAGGATCCCAGGAAGTTGGGAGGAGTCTGTGCTGGGCTCATTCTAAAGTCAAAAAATCATGTCGTCTTACCTTGTTTTCTCTCCACCACCCGCTCCCCTCGCCCCTGTCTTGAACCTCACAAAGAGATCCCCGTAGCGCCGCCGACGACTGCAGCCAGCAGCGTGGAGGAGCCTGAAGGTAAACTGCCCCCTTCGCTTCTCATTTCCCACTTTTGTTGTGTGGTGGGGTGGGTTAACGGGGAAGGGGCGTTCAGAAGCCAGACTCCTCTAACCGCTATCTGGGGTCCGCTCCTTATGACTGGCACCCCTGGGTTGCACTGAAGAAGCTGGAGCTACAGGACACGATGTTGTGACTTTCCCTCTGAGAATCAAATGGAGGAGATTTTAATGGTACCTCTCTCCCAAGCCTGGAACCCTAAAAACTGAGCTCCTTCTATTAGTCCACCAGCTGCCCACCAGCCCAACACCTTCCAAGCTGAGGGCCTGTCACTCCTTCCTGGGGCTGCAGAGAAGGAAGGAGCCAGGTGCTGGGGATACAGAAGGAGGCTTGGGCACAGGAGCACAGAAGCAGAATGCAGGGGGCCTGGGAGGTGGGCGTGCGGGAGAATCACATCTTCATTTTCATTCGCCTCCAACTGAAAATTGAGCATTTCCTCCATGGCAAAGAGAGGCCGCAGACCGCAGCATGCGGCCGAGCCTGCACCTTGGTCACCAGCAGAAGTCACAGCGGTTTTCACATCACATTCTAGCTGGTGCAGATATCATAAATATTGTTCATGCTGGTTATTGCTTCTCAAAACGACAGAAGTTACTAGACCCGCTGCTAGATCCTGATTTATAATCGTTAATAAAGAAGCACTCGCGTAATGTAACCATCCCATCAATCTGGGTCTTTAAAGATATTTGGGCAGCGGCATTTCAGTATTATTAATTTCCTTTGTAGACCTGTGTATTTTATTTTAGCATGGAGCAATGTTTTTTGAGGAAGGGTCCACAGGCTTCACCAGTCCTTGACACAAGAAAGGTTGCATAGCTCTGGCTTTGGGCACTCAGAGGGCACAGCCCTGCCGGATGCCCTGCTGAGAGCAGCCCAGGCCTGCACCCACAGTCCTGGTCCTGGGGTCACACAGGGCTTTTGTGTACTGGTCCTTGGGGTAGAAGAGGGCAGAAGGTGACAGTGAGGCACCCCAGTATGGACATTCGTGCTCGTGCTGGGGACCCTTTCCCTCCCCCAGAAAGGATTGTAGGGAGGTGTGGGGGAGCTTGCAAACCCAGGTGGCCGCCTGAATATTTTAGAATAGACTGGATTTTGGAGAGTATTGGCAGTGCACTGGCAACTTGAGAGAAGACAGATTCAGCACTTGCACAGGCATGGTCCACAAACAGCCAGCAAACAGGAAAGGACAGAAATGCATTTCAGGGAGTGCCAGAGGCAGCGCCGAAAGCCAGAGACAGTTCTGTCTTGCGTTGTTTGCAGAGCCTTCAGGGGCTTCTGGTTGAGCCCCACGCAGGGGAAATGGTGAAGAGAAGGGATTGAAGGAAGCGGCGTGACAGGGAGACTGGATGACAGAGCTGAGGAAGAAGCTCTCTCTGTCACAGCACATTTCAAAGGAACATCCTAAATTAGTTCAGCTCTAGGGGAGAGCAGTTTTGAAGGTAGAAGATAAATGGAACTTCGATTCTTGCTCTCCTTGATGTGACATTCGTCCTTGCCTAACTAAGACTTACCTGGACAAGATCTTAAGGCTGTGCACACTGCAGAGGACTGAGGCTTCTGAGCAGGGGCTGCGTCCACAGCTCATGCAAAAGCAAGACAGACCTTAAAGATCTCTCTCCATCTCCGTCTCGGTCTCTCACTCCCCCCATTTCTCTAGTCCTTGTAGCTTGACTCTGGGTTTCTCACAAACCCACAAACCCTTGACTTTTGAGTTTTTCCCTTCCAAGTCAGAAATGGGCAAATGGGGAAAGATGTGGAGGGGGAGGGATGTCATGAGGTTTCTGCATAGGCTGCAAGAAGCTGGTATAAAACTTCCAAGGTTCTTGGCTCCGCCAGACAAAAGATTCTGGAGCAGCTGCTTATAAATACTTGCAGCCTCCTCCTTTGAAATGTCTTCTTTGGGTTGTTTAAGTTTTCAGACTGCTTGACTTTGTTACAGTTTATTTCCTTTCCTCATTCTGAACCTTTAAAAGTATGGTTTAAACTGAAGCGAGCAGTAAATAAACACCCTTATAAAGTATCTTCCTCGGAGAGAGGCTGAGTGAGCAGGTTGGAAGCCTGTAGCAATGTTTGTAGCTTTGACCAGACCCGCGCGCCTTACTCTGGGGGTCCTGGGATACCCAGGGCGTCTGTCCCAGAGAATGTTCCAGAGAACCGGAACCGTCTCTGGGACACAAGTGCTGGACCGTGGGGCCTCCCATCACAGAGAGGCCGGGCGTGCCTTGTCTCAGCGGCTGAGACATTGCAGGCAGGAGGCCAGGAGGGCCCCCTGGGAAGCGGGGCCTGGGAGCTCAGCGCTCCCAAACCTGTCCACTCTTGCTGTGTTTGAACAGGGGAGGCCTCTGTGCGAGGCTGCCCGAGAAAAGCTTGTTTGCTTTTGCCTGCGTACCAGAGGAGAATTAATAAGCTGAGAATTTGTTCTGAAAGCTGATGGACATAACCTTCCCCTGAACTCATCCCCTTGAAGGGCCAGCTCACTCCGGGAATGTTTTTTACCTGTTCGCAGAGCTAGCTGGTAAACCATCATGGGCTGGGGAGACGAGGAACGTAGTGTCTTTGGGGGGGGGGGGGGGGGGGCTGGGACCTGGGAGACCAGGAGGGAAACAAGGAGGAAGGGAGAGAGGGACCACCCACTCAAGAAGGGCATGGTGCCCGAGGCTCCCCCGGCACTTACCTACTTACTGGTTGTAGAGACCTCAGCACTCAAGGATAAAAGAGAGACACCTGCCTTCCCTCCCCCACCCCTTCCCCGCCTATCAGCTCAAGGGGAGTTCTTGATTTTCAAATTGTTTGGTTTTGTGGTGGCCACTTGGTTTGGTGGGAGGAGACTGGTGTGGAGCTAGGAGACGTGGGGTTTGCCCTTCACTGACTCTAAGAACTTGGACAATGCAATGGCGTCTCCCTTCTGCCTTCTGGAAGAACGAAGGGGTGGACCCAGTGCTCCACAGGCCCTTCCCTCCCTGGCTGGCTGTGGCAGGAGTGAGCTCCTCCTGCTGGGGTTTCCTCTTCAGAAGTGCCTGCTTGTTCTGGGTCTGCCCCTGAGGGTCCACTTCTCCCACATCCCAGGCAGAGGCCTGTGTGTGGGTGGAGGTGCTGGTAAATATTTAGCAACTGCCTGGGGCAGGGGGTGGGGCCAATGTGTAGCATCTGCCACTTCCCTTGGTGTCAGTATTCCCTCCCTGGCTGGTTTCTGGCTACCCAATGAGATGTCATTGAATGTGAAATTGGGAGAGGTGCATGATTGGCCCTCAGTGCCTATGGCAGCCAATTCCACCTCACCACTGCCCATGGGCCTTCCAGCAGAAACACAGCAAAGAGGTCCAGAGGCAGGAAAGGCTGCCTTTGCTGGCCTCCTTGGTTTGAGGGATCATAGCTGCCTTTGAGTAGGAACTGGACCCAGGGCTCTGGGGGTACAGGAGCATGGAGCTGGCCAACTTCTGAGCTCCCTTCATCTCCCGTCAGGGATCCCAGGTCCTCTCTCCCAACCCTGTCTTCTGGAGGTGCTCGGGGCCTTACCTGGTGCCTTTGGCTAACTGCCTCAGCAGTCCCAGCCTGGGGTGGGTGTGGCTGCCAAGGGCAATCTTGCATATTACCTTGATGGTAGTCTGAAGGGGAAACACCGCAGAGCCTGGCAGCCAAACCGCTCCGAGACGCTCTGCACTCAGGTGCTACCAGGCCTGTGTGGTGGGGGTGGGGGTTGACCTTAGAGAAGTCACATCCAGTGGCCTCTTCATGGAAGGAAGTTGGGTTTATATAGACCTGCAACCTGGATAAGCATGGATTATTCCCTTGTTTAGGCTTTTGTTTACCAGGATAGGGAATCGGCTGGGTGAATACAGGAAAATGAGCTGATGGGACTTGAATGCGGTATTGACAAGGGGTTGTGGGGAGGTAGAAAAGGGCACTAAAATGGGAGGCCGAGACCTGAGGGCTGCTTGATCCCTCTCTCGGATTCTTCGTCTGTGAAATGGGGTAATCACAACCCTGCCACTAGGGCTGTTATGAGGATTAAATGGGATGATCTCAGTAAAGCCTGTGACTCAGTAGAGGGCCTGTTCAAAGTGTTCAATTAAAAAAACAAATTGACATGAAAAATACAAATGCCACGGTATAATGAGGGGTTGAGCCAGCTTCTCCATCCAGAAAGGTGGGATTGGGGTGGGAGTTGCTGGTGTGAGGACAGGTATGGAAAGTCAGCTTGATTGGCTTTTGAAGACCTCAGGGAAGTCACAAGTTGGACTGCCCGAGGCAGGGAGCAACTGAGGGAGCCGCATGGTGGGCTTGTCAGAGCCTTCTAGCAGCTCATGGTAGAGCTTGAACCAAGCAGAGAGGTAAGAACTAGAAACCAGTTAAAGGTCAAGAGCTTGACTTCATGATAGCCAAAAGGTGGAAACAGCCTACCTGTCCATCGTCGGATGAACAGATATACAGCGTGTGGTATATCTATACAGGGACTATTTAGCCGTAAGAAGAAATGAATGGCCAGGTGCGGTGGCTCACGCCCATAATCCCACCACTTTGGGAGGCTAAGGCAGATGGATTGCTTGAGCCCAGGAGTTTGAGTTTGAGACCAGCCTGGGCAAAAAGTGAAACCTCATCTCTCCAAAAAAAAAAAAGGCAGGCATGGTGATGCACGCCTGTAGTCCCAGCTACTCAGGAGGCTGAGGTGGGAAGATCACCTGAGCCCAGAAGGTTGAGGCTGCAGTGAGCCGCGATTGCACCACTGCACTCCAGCCTGGGTGACAGATCAAGACCATGTCTCAAGAAAAAGAAAAAAGAAAAAATGAAGTTCTGACATGTGCTACAACACAGAAGAACCTTGAAAACATCATGCTGATTGAAATAAGCCAGACCCAAAGGCTGCATATCATGATTCCGTGTATCTGAAATGTCCAGCATAAGCAAATCCAGAGACAGAAAGCAGATTAGGGGTTGCTAGGGACTGGGGAGCAGCTGTTTAATAGGTACAGGTTTTCCTTTTTGGGTGATGAAAAAGTTCTGGAACTTGATAGTGGTGATGAGTTGTACAGTGATGTGAATGGACTTAATGCCATTGAATTGTACACTTAAAAATGCTAAATCTGGCTGGGTGAGGTGGCTCATGCCTGTAATCCCAGCACTATGGGAAACCAAGCTGGACGGATCACCTGAGATCAGGAATTCGAGACCAGCCTGACCAACATGGTGAAACTCTATCTCTACTAAAAATACAAGATTAGCTGGGTGTGGTGGCGCACGCTTGTAATCCCAGCTACTTGGGAGGCTGAGGCAGGAGAATTGCTTGAACCTGGGAGGTGGAGGTTGCAGTGAGCTGAGATCACACCATTGGACTCCAGCCTGGGCAACAAGAGTAAAACTCCGTCTCAAAAAAAAAGTGCTAAATCTTATGTATATTTTGCCACAATTAAAAAAAAATTTCAAGTGCTTTGGGTCAGAGTCCAAGGGTAAAGTGAGTCTGATTTGTCAGGGGCTGGAGTGAGTGTCCTGGAGACAAGGCACTGGAGCATAGGCAGCAAGGGGGGACATGCTTACCTTCCTGTCACCTCACTCACTGGGAACCTTTGCGGGGGGTGGCGGAAGTCCTCTATTGTCTTCTAGCCGTTTAGCTGTGCCTACATGGCTTCGAGTTCTGGCTGCACAGCCTGAGCCTCTCTCCCCTTTTGGAAGCATCTGAGAAGGATCTGGTTCCTTGAGTCCCAGGTAGGGAGGCTTCAGGGCTCTCGGTATAGCAGAAAGGGAGCTGTGGGGTCCACAGATAAGACCCCTGGTAGGAGCAGGGATCACTGGCTGTGCAGGCAGCCCAGGCCACTGGTAAAGAGGCCCAGTAATTGACCAAGGCACTGGTTTCAAAGGGTGGTATGAAATGGGATGTTAGGCTGTCCTGGGTTAGCCATTTAGATAAATGACCAGTGAAGTCATTAACACACCATCAGATTAGTATTATCCTGAGAGAAGACTGGACCAGGCCCAGAATAAAAGATAAATGGATTCTGGCTCGGGGAAGGAGGAGACAGCATTTATATACATAAGATGCTTGCTCTGTGGTAGGTACTGTTCCAAATGCTCTGTATTATTAACCGTTTAAATATCTCTTCCACCCATGGAGCTAGGTACTGTCATCTCCCCATTTTACAGAGGAGCACACTGAGGCACAGAGAGATTGGTGAGCCCTAGCAGGCAGCATCACTGCGATTCCGGCCGTGGTTGCCCTGGCGCAGAGTCTGTGAGTGGTGTTGGCCACCACGCCATTCTCACAGATGTTACGTTTTTGTTTGTTTTTTGAGACGACGTTTCACTCTTTCACCCAGGCTGGAGTGCAGTGGCACAATCTCAGCTCACTGCAACCCCTGCCTTCTGGTTTCAAGCAATTCTCATGCCTCAGCTTCCTGAGTAGCTAGGATTACAGGCATGCGCCACCACACCTGGCTAATCTTTGTGCTTTTAGTAGAGACGGGGTTTCACCATGTTGGCCAGGCTGGTTTCGAACTCCTGACCTCATGATCTGCCTGCCTTAGCCTCTCAAAGTGCTGGGATTACAGGGGTGAGTCACCGTGTCCAGCCAAAGTTATGTTGTTTGGTCAATTTTAGATAACAACAACAAATCCTATGTGGTAACATCCTATTAGGAAAGAAGACAAACTCAAGTATCCACTGAGGGGTGACATGAAACCAAAGAGACATGGAGGGGCAGCCAGTCAAAAGCCCCTGCTTTTTACAGGTGCCAGCTAAAGGGGTTCTGGTGAGTGTGGTTGGTTGGCGCATGGAGCTGGCATGACCAGCCTTACAGGTGGTGAGCACTAGAGAACAGTTAACAGAGCTCCGACCCTGGGGTCACCAGGTAGCCAGGGTGAGACCGGTAAATCAGCTAATCCCAGAATGGGCGAACATAAAGAAACCCAAAGCCTCCACGGCAAAGAATCAGCCAAAGGTTGTTAGAGAATTCTGCAAGGAGCCATTAAAAATGAACCTACAAAGGTCAGCATGGCCTGTAGTAAGTCCTCAGTGAATGCATATCAATTTTATGATAATGGAAACAAAATCTCAACTAGAAAACCAGTAAAAATATGAAACAGAAATAAATGTAGTAATAAAGTATAGAATGTCTATAAAGAAAAGAACATGACTTTTCCAAGGAACACTAAAGAACACAAGAAAAGCAGGGTCTTGCCACATTCTGGGAAGGCAAGACCCAAAATTGTAAAGCTGTCAGTTCTCCCAGAAATAATCTGTATATTAGCATAATTCTGGTCAAAATCCCAATTACATGAAACCCAATTCCTAAATTCAGCCAGAAAAATAAATGGGTGAGAATTGCCAATAATTTTTTAAAAAGATTAATGGAGGGTGATTTGTCCTACCAGATATTTAAAGATATTGTAAACAGGATTATTTAAATGAGTGATACTGGTGTCAGAATAGAGAGATCACTAATGCTGAGTAGAAAGTCTAGAAACAGGCCAGGTGCAGTGGCTCACACCTGTAATCCCAGCACTTTGGGAGGCAGAGGTAGGCAGATCACTTGAGGCCAGGAGTTCGAGACCAGCCTGGCCAAAATTGTGAAACCCCATCTCTACAAAAAATACAAAAATGAGCTGGACGTGGGTTTTTGGTGCGTGCCTGTAGTCCCAGCTGTTTGGGAGGCTGAGGCACGAGAATCACTTGAACCCGGGAAGCAGAGGTTGCAGTGAGCCGAGATCACGCCACTGTACTTCAGCCTGGGCAACAGAGCAAGACTGTGTCTAGAAAAATACAGGCTAGAAACATACTCAAATGTAAACATAAGAACTTAGCATATGGTAAAGCTGTGACTGTGAGTGCAGAAAAGGCTGAATCGATCAGTAAATGGTCCTGGGAAAACTGGCTATTTATTTTACAATAATAACAAAATATGCTGTATATCACCAATGGATTAAAGATTTATATACTTTCAATATATGTCCTTAAATGTTCTAGAATAACATACATAGGAATATCAATGTGATATTGATGTGAGGAAAGCCTTTTAGACATGATACAAATGTCAAAAAGCATAAAAGGCAAGATTGTGAATAAATAATGAGTGGAACAGGGCGTGGTGGCTCACGCCTGTAGTCCCAGCACTTTGGGAGGCCGAGGCGGGCGGATCATCTGAGGTGGGAAGTTCGAGACCGGCCTGACCAACATAGTGAAACCCCAGCTCTACTAAAACTACAAAATTAGCCGGGCGTGGTGGCACACGCCTGTAATCCCAGTTACTCGGGAGGCTGAGGCAGGAGAATCGCTTGAACCTGGGAGGCGGAGGTTGCGGTGAGCCGAGATCGCGCCATTGCACTCCAGCCTGGGCAACAAGAGTGAAACTCCATCTCAAAAAATAATGAGTGGAAAACTTCCGTATCTCAGAAATCTCTATAAGCAAAATAAAAGGCAAACTAGAAGGTGAGTTAAATATTTGTGACATGGTGGACCAAAGATTAATATCCTTGGTAATAAAGAACTTTTACAATTCAATAAGAGAGAGAGCCTAATACGTAATCAGGTTAAAAAAGCGAACTAGAAATTTAGAGAATTTGTACAAATGGCGATAAACATAGGAAGCATTAAACTTACTAGTAATAAAAAAATAGCATTAACAAGAATACTCTTTTAAAAGCTTATTAGGGATGGAGCATGGTGGCTCATGCCTGTGATCCCAGCACTTTGGGAGGCCAAGGTGGGAGGATCACTCGAGCCCAGAAGTTCAAGACCAGTCTGGGCAACATAATGAGACCTTATCTCTACTAAAAAATAAAAAAGCCAGGGGTGCTGGCACACGCCTGTAGTCCCAGCTATCACGCCACTGCACTGCAGCATGAGTGACAGAGTGAGACCATGTCTCAAAAAAAAAAAAAAAAAAAATTAGAGATTAGAGTGACACTGTTTGGAAAGTAAAAAGTAATTATTTTCTGTGTTGAAAAGGGCTGGGGAAGCAGGTACTCACCTACTCTGGTGGTGGGAGGGTAACCTGGTGGCACTTGTATGAAGGGTAATTTGGCATTGTGTATCCAAAGGTATCCGTGACCCCCTCAGTTCAATTCTAGGAATTTAGCCAAAGGAAATAGTGATGTGTGCCAAAATTTAGCTACAGAGATGAATATTGCAGCATTGCTTATAGTAACAAAAGAGAAACACAACCTACGTGTCTTTGAGTAGAGCTTGAGTTACTCGGCAATGGGATAGCCATACAATGATGTGGGAAGATAAAATATTGGCCGGGCGTGGTGGCTCACACCTGTAATTGCAGCACTTTGGGATGCTGAGGCAGGCGGATCATGAGGTCAGGAGATCGAGACCATCCTGGCTGACATGGTGAAACCCCGTCTCTACTAAAAATACAAAAAATGAGCTGGGCGTGGTGGTGGGTGCCTGTAGTCCCAGCTACTCTGGAGGCTGAGGCAGGAGAATGGTGTGAACCTGGGAGGCAGAGCTTACAGTGAGCCAAGATCGCGCCACTGCACCAGCCTGGGTGACAGAGCGAGACTCCGTCTCAAAAAACAACATATTTACATATATGTATATATATACATACATATATACGTACATATATATATACACACAGTACCATGTGAGCCATCGCGCCCGGCCTCTGCTAAAATACTTTTAAAGAAGTTTAGACATTATGACATTTCAGCTCTCAATATTTTAGAATACACCTCTAAAAACAGAGAACATCTCAGTGTCATTGTACCTAACAAAATTAACAATGCGTTTCTTAATATCATTTGATACATAGTCCATATTCAACATTTCTTGGTTCTCCCCCAAATGTCTCCTGACGGCTGTTTTGCTCACTGGTTTAATTATTTAAAACATCATGCGGCTGAGCGCGGTGGCTCACGCCTGTAATCCCAGCCCTTTGGGAGGCTGAGGCAGGCGGATCACCTGAGGTCGGGAATTGGAGACCAACCTTACCAGCATGGAGAAACCCCATCACTAGTAAAAATACAAAATTAGCTGGGCGTGGTGGTGCACGCCTGTAACCCCAGCTCCTTGGGAGGCTGAGGCAGGAGAATCGCTTGAAGCTGGGAGGTGGAGGTTGCAGTGAGCCAAGATGGTGCCATTGCACTCCAGCCTGGGCAAGAGAGTAAAACTCCGACTAAAAAAAAAAAAAAAATCTTATGCAGTTTGGGTGCGGTGGCTCATGCCTGTAATCCTAGCACTTTGGGAGGCTGAGGTGGGTGGATCACTGGAGGTCAGGAGTTCGAGACCAGCCAGGCCAACATAGTGAAACCCTGTCTCTACTAAAAATACAAAAATTAGCTGGGCATGGTCGCAGGCACCTGTAATCCTAGCTACTTGGGAGGCTGAGGTAGGAGAATCGCTTGAACCTGGGAAGCGGAGGTTGCAGTGAGCCGAGATCGTGCCATTGCACTCCAGCCTGGGCAATAGAGCGAGACTCTGTCTCAAAAAAAAAAAAAAAAAACATCATGCAGTGTCGTGATATATGAAGTACTCTATTTAGAAATGCATCTGGGTGCCATTCCTGGGCTGCTTTTGAGGATGCAAAGTGACATGTAAGATGGAAAGTATTCTCCGTGTGGTACATGCTGTCACTGTTAACGTCACCTACCCTTAAAGAAGAGGCACTGCCACGTCCAGTCCTGTGGCTTCGTGGGATGTGAGCGGTGGGGTCAGAAGGTGTGGAAACGGAAAGACATTCAACAGTTATTTAAGGTGTTTAAACCGTGGGGTTCTCACTCTCGCACTGTTGACCTGGGGGCCGGAGATCTCTTTGAGGTGGTGGCTGCCCTGTGTACTGTAGGATATAAAGCAGCATCCCTGGCCTCTTCCTACTGGATGTCAGCACCTGCCCTCTGGCCAGTTGTGATACTTAAGTGTCCCTTGGGGGACAGAAGAGCCTCTGGCCAAGAACCACTAGGTCAAACCCAGATTTTCTGACATCAGCCCGGGTTCCCAGAACTCTGGTCTAGGAAAGAAAGGCAGAGCCCAAGCCAAGGGGCCATGGGACTCTTCTGGTGCGGGGGACCTGCTCACTGCCCCCCGCCTTGAGATCAGACAGCCCACGTGTATTAGGTCAGACCGTGTGGAATTGCCGCTGTATATGACCGTTTGAGATCCACAAAAATGGCAGTTTCCTAGGGTGCAGCTTAACATTTACTTCCCCTTGGCCAGGAGAACCTGCTTCTGAGCGGCCTGTGCGAGTCAGTTTCCCCTCTCTTCTTTCTCGCTCTCTGCTGTCTCCCTCAATCTCTCTCCTACACCCCCCACCTTCCTCATTCCCTCACTTTCCCTGGCCTCTTCCCCCCACCCCCATCCCTTTCCTCTCTTTTTCCCTTTTGGGACCTGCACAAAGGGCCAGGGCAGAGGTCAGGCTGGGGGTGAGCAGGGCCAGGTGAGCTCTACCGCCCCCCACCCTTCCGCCCTGGGCCTCCATCACCCCAAGGAACACAAAGAAGCCATTTGCATGGTGGGTTTCAGGACCCCCATTGTTCCTCTGTCTCTGGGCCTTTGCAGGTGGAGCTGCCACCAGCCTCGAGGAAGATAAAGGGATGAGCTGGGAGGCCAGAGGAGCAAGTGGGGGCGGAATATTCAGCCCTTCTTGGGAGCGCTTCCCACTGGGGGATCAAGGATCATGGCTGATGGGAACGGGACAAGTGACAGGTGTCAGGGAGAGAGAGAGGATGGGAGTCCTTGGGACCTACCTCCGTGTCACACAGCTGTCACAGTGACCTTGCTGGCAGAGGCTGGCAGGGGTGGGGCAGTGCAGGCTGTGGAGCTAGGCTCAGGCAGGGGTGGATGCAGAGACCCAGGTGGCCCAGGCTCAGAGCTCGGCCTGAAACCCCTTGCAGAGTCCTGTAGAGGTCCTGGGCTGTGGTGGGAGGGGACTTGTAGCATTTGGGTCACACCTGGCCTGAGGCCCTCAGCGTACAGTCTCTCCTGCCCCTAACCTCCGCAGCCACTGAACTGGGGTGAGTACAGCCCCCTCCAGCCCTCAGGGGGTTGGACAGGACCCACAGTGGTCCGTCTAATTACTTAAATACCCTGCCAGATCTAAAACCACTCCAGACTTAAAGAAATAATAACAACCATCACTGCAATCCTTTACTGGAGATCATGGGTTTTGAATATTTCACCCCACTCTAGTTGAAGCATTCGGCAAGCCATTTGGTAGTTATGGACCCAGCCTTCTCCGCGAAATGGAAGAGTTGGGCTAAAGGATAAATGTGGCCCCTTCCCAGCTCAAAATTGCTGGGGCCTGGGAAGGCCTGGTTTGGAGGCCACTGTGGCCACCAGACCCCATCCACTGCCCTCCCCTGTTCTGTCAGCAGCTGGGCAGGGCCTGGGGTGCGGAGCCAGCCTCGTGTTCTCAGACACAGCACCTGGGCAGTGGTGGGGGTGCCTCGGAGGTTCTTTCAGGGCTGTGTTGAAATTATGGGGACATTTGGACCAAGGAGGGTGCTCAACCCTACGGGAGGAAAGAAAAGAGGAGAATGGATTGGTGGGGACATTGTTTAGCCAGTTGCCAGGCAGCCTTGCTCTTGTGGAGGTAGACTTTCAGAGTGGGAAGGAACAGCAGGGGGTGGTGTGACCGGGAGGCTACCGGCTGCCTCCTGTGGCTGGTGTGATTACGCTCCGACCGTCCCCAGCCCCACCTCCTGCTGAGCAGGACTTTCCTCTCGCAGCTCTCTCCCTCTGCTCCTAAAGCTGTTTGTGGGGCCACATGATACAAGTCTCCTGCCTCTGCTCTGGGGCATGGCTCACGGGCCTTGTCTTTGCCATCCAGGGCAGGGCTTCAGGCTTCAGTAAGGGCAGTGGATTGGTGTCTGGGAGGGAGGCGGCCAGCGGGGCGTTGCCCTTCCCCATTCCTTTCTCCAGAGAGGTCAGTGCCTTCCTAAGGTAGATTGTGACAGGTGTCATTTGCACAGTTTTGTGGTCTCTGCTCGAGAGTACAATGTATTGTGGGATTAAGGAAAGGAGAAATCCTTCTGTTTGCAGAGATCAGGAATGAAGCAGGGGTCTGAAATTATTTTGCACAGAGAGGCATGTGAAGCTTGGTGGTGTGTGGAGCTGGCTCACACCTGTTCACGCCTGCTCACACTGGCTCACGAGGGCCGACTGTGCATCTCTTCCCAATTCTGCGTTCTGGCTGTTCTGCTGGGAGTTTGAAATTGGCCACGGTGGGAATATTTACACTTCGGAAGCTGACAAATGGTAAAATCAAAGCACATTTTTTTAAGTTCCCCAGAGAGCCAGTTGTTAGACATTCCTCAGCATAGCATTGTCAAAAAGGCATCCTGAGAGTGAAATTCAGGATCTTAATATCAGAAGGAGCCTGAAGATAGGTCATTTGATGGGCCTGCACATCTCACAGACGGGGAGACTGAGGCCCAGAGGAGGACAGTGGCTTGTTGGAGGTCATGCAGTGAGTCGATGGCAGAACCAGTGTTGCCACTTTACCATGGTCCTTCAAGCAGACCATCCTTTTAAGCAGGAAGCTATGGAGTGACACAGAGGCTTAGAAAAGCTTCCTTCTCCAGAAGAGGGATTAGAAATTCATGGCATGGGCCAGGCGCGGTGGCTCACACCTGGAATCCCAGCACTTTGGGAGGCTGAGGTTGGCAGATCATTTGAGGTCAAGAGTTCAAGACCAGCCTGGCCAACATGGCGAAACCCTGTCTCTACTAATAATAAAAAAAATTAGCCAGGCATGGTGGAGGGCACCTGTAGTCGCAGCTACTTGGGAGGCTGAGGCATGAGAAACACTTGAACCCAGGAGGTGGAGGTTGCAGTGAGCTGAGATCACGCCACTGCACTCCAGCCTGGATGACAGAGCAAGCCTCTGTCAACAAAAAAAAAAAAAAAAAA
>NC_045449.1:9175868-9180237 GCF_002776525.5 Piliocolobus tephrosceles
AAGAAAGAAAGAGAAAAGAAATTCATGGAAGGGGAAATAGGTTTTAGAGAAGACTGCTTCAAGATTTTCTTTAGGCTGAAGCTGCCCTTGGCATCTACCAGCATCCCTCTTCCTCTCCACTAGTCTCCTGGACCAGCCTTCCTTCTGTCCTAGGAGGCCACCTCCTTCAGCCCAAGGATTAGGAAATTGCACTTCAGCATCTAAAATCTTCCCATGGTCCAAGATATCTTCGGAGTAGCTTCCATCTTCACCAGACAGAGAAGCCTCCAAGAAGGTGGTAACCTTTTGGAATTGTCCTGGACTGATCCCTTCCCTCTTCTTCTTTGAGGCTAGTTGATGGCTGTGGGTGGGATGCCAGCCATCCACCCAGGTTATTGGGGCCCTGCTGTCTTTGGCTTTAATTCTCCCCAGAACCTCGGGGCCCAAGACAGGGATTCTTGTGTGGGTGATTTATTGAGGGGGTGCTTTCAGGAGAAACCAGTAAGGGCATGAGGGAAGCAGGAGAGTGCAGGGGAAGAAACTGGGAAAACAAGGCTGCAGTGGAAGTCTAGCCTCAGCCTGATCCCACGGGAGCTCGGGAATCCTATCCAAGAAGTTGTCATACTTACAGGCAAAAGGGCTGGGTAGTGATATCTGCCCAAGTCAGACAGCCATTGGCTATGGACTGTGCCCTAAGGAAGGGCATATGTAACCTCCCAGATCTCTCCAGGGAAAGCAGTGTCCATCCGTCAAAGGCAAACATTCAGAGAAGGGTGCAAGTGTGAGCTGCGTGCAGCTGGGTGCATAGGCCCAGTTAAGGGGCTCTGGGCAGGGCACCAGCCACCTTTGCTATACTTGGTAAGTGAAAGTGATTTGGTGGGAAAGGAAGTTTTACTGGAATCTGGGGACCATCTGTGGATTTCTGTTTTGTCCACTCTCCAAGAGCCCTACACTGTAGAAAAACCTGGTGGTGGTTCTCTGAGGTCCCGTGTCCTCCCTCCTGTGTCCAGCTGGTCTCAGTAATGACAGTCTCACTGATATCTCTCGCATCTCTTCTCTAGAAGACCAGAGACCAAGGGGAACTGGAGCGAGAGAATCACAGCGCAGGAGTTCAGGCTTGGCCGTGGATCCTGCAGATCCCTGAGTACTGTATCTGACCTTTTGCTGGGAAGGTCACATGTAGACCTCCCAGAGAAACTTGCAAAACAGTTCTGACGGACAAAGGACTAACTAGCTTTCACCTACGAGGGAGGCCATATGTGTGGGAGGCACCATTGAGCTCCGTTCCTGGTACCCACAAGTACCAGCTCCTGTTAGAAGCTGGAGAACAGTGACCTGGGTCCCTTGGGACAGGACAACAGGCATACCACCATGGTCGCACCCGCTATTGTCCTAATTCAAACTCTTTCTCTACTTCTCACAACCCTGTATTCGTCAGGGAAGGTTATGTGCTGTAACAAACAGCTCAGATAGTATAGTTCATCTATTTCTTGTTTTTTCTTTCTTTCTTTCTTTTTGAGATGGTGTTTCGCTCTTGTCGCCCAAGCTGGAGTGCAGTGGCACAATCTCGGCTGACTGCAACTTCCACCTCCTGGGTTCAAGCAATTCTCCTGCCTTAGCCTCCCAAGTAGCTGGGATTACAGGCATGCACCAACTACGCCCAGCTAATTTTTGTATTTTTAGTAGAGACGGGGTTTCAACATGTTGGCCAGGCTGGTCTTGAACTCCTGACCTCAAATAATCCACCCACCTCCGCCTCCCACCTCGGGATTACAGGCATGAGCCACTGCACCCAGCCCTGCTATTTCTTACTTATACCACAGTCCATCACAGCTCTGGATGGGTGGCTCCCTTCCAAGCAGTGAGTCTCAGGCTCAGGCCCCTTTTATCACATGGCTCTGCCATCTTCTAGGGCCTGTCATTGTGGGTTTCTCTGCATCCAGCCACAGTCAGGGAAAGAGAACATTGGGAGCTCGTGGGAAACCTATGCTGGGTTTGAAAATGTTGAGGATCACTTGTACATGTGTCCCATTGGCCAAGACTCAAGTCACATGACCACCCCAACTACAAGGGGGTTGCTGGGTAATGTAGTCTGTATGCCTGGTTGGGGGTCGGGGAATGGAGTAGTGTTTGGTAACCACATACAGTCTTCACTGTAGATCTTTTTTTATCACTTTGCTGACTTCAGGGACATCTGCAGCCACCTGTCATCATGGTGTTGCCATTTTGGCATCAGGAAGTGGTGGTGAGCTTTGAGGAGCTTTGTGTGTGTTTGTAGGAAGTAGTTTAGCCCAGTCTTAGCCCCGGGGTGTGTATTTTGCCCGACAGCTGCCTAGGTTTGGGGTATAGGCAAGCTAAGCAAAGGCAACATCAGGTTCCAAGGCATGACCTCATTGGCACTGGCTTAACCAGCCAAGCTAACCGGCCGGGTGAACGCTACAGGACTACAAGCATTCTTCTTTCATGACCTTCCCAGGGAGCCCCGCTCAGCTCAGCTGAACCACCCTTTAGTGTTGACAGCAGTTCCAGTCTGTGTCCACTGTTGGCTCTCGCTGGAGAAGCCTATAGAGAGCCAACTGGTTCCCTGTTGGGACAGCTTTGTTTTCCCTGCTGAACACAAAATCCCCTGTTCACTGGGAGAGATGACAAGGAGACCCCATGGGGCTGGCCTGGCGGGAGCAGATACCAGTGAATGCAGCGCCCGAATGGCTTCAGCTTATTAAAGGCGAATACACAGGATAACTCTGCCCGCCGAGTGGGAGATAGAATGGAGGGCACAGAGCTGTTACAGCGGATTAGCGGCCGCAGACGGATGGAGGCAGGTGCAGTCTTTTCTGCAATTTGGAAGGGTTTATGAAATACTGATCCTGTGCTCTATAAATCCTTCCCTTGACCTCATCTGGGCTACAGGCTGAAAATGGGGGATTTCTTGTTCAGCCGGGCTTGATAGTGGCTTTTAGTATTTTCCCTGCTCCCTGCCAACTCCTAGAATTCCCTGGGAATTTTGATCAGAGGATTTATGCATGTGTTCATTTATTCATTTTCTCTTCATTGAATCATCACTCACACATTTACCAACAGCCTGTGCTAGGTGCTGGGGTTACAGAGCTGAGTAGAACATGGAGTTTCATCCTCAAGGGACGGGTTTACTGTGTGAGAAAGACACAGAAATAGAACATTCTAATTCAGATTGTTAATTGTTAACTAAATCCACACATGTCAGCAGATACCAACATAACCTTCCGTGGGCCTGAGCCAGTGGCAGGCATCACTAAGAGACTGTGAAGTCTTTTGCGGCCCAAGTGAATGAAGCCTCCAGTCCAATAAGGTGTCTTGTCGCCCCTCTGGATAGGCTGCTGTTTTTGTAACAGCACAGATGGCAGATAATAGAGGATGATACTTAGGACCGGTGGCATAGCTGGAAATTTGAGTTCCTCTAGCAAAGTTCATTTTATGAGGCAGAATTTGCATCTTGAAGAAGGCGTGGGAGGCTGCTGGCAGGTGTTTCTCTGGCTGGGATGCAGATTTGGTCTCGATGTCTTTCCCTCGTAGAGATGGGAACTCCCTCGGTCAGACACCCCTCATCCAGGGAGGTAGTTCATTTTAGCAGGCAGAAATCTCTGTGCTCTCCTTCTGGGTTTACAGAGCTCATCTCTGCTCCAAGAGTTCTGAACTTACTGTGTGGCTCAAGGTTTTGGTGAGCATGTTCCCATGAGGAAGAGCCTGGAGCGGGTGATTTGGACCTCAGGGCTACCATAAGGCCTGACTTCCAAGGGAAGAAGAACATGAAACCAGAGGGTTCTGAATTAACCTTGTTAACTTGTCCCGAGGGGACTCAGGCCACTGTTCCCCAGCTCTAACGGGAGCTGGTACATGTTGGCTTCTGGGAATAAAGCTCAATGGTGCTTCTCACACATGTAGCCTCCCCTGTAGGAGAAAGCTGGTTAGTCCTTTGTCCGCCAGCATTGTTTTGGAAGTCTCTCTGGGAGGCCTGTAGGTAAACTTCCTAGCAGCAGGTCAGATGCAGTACTTGGGGATCTGTGGGATCCACAGCCATGCCTGAACTCCTGGGCTGCGATTCTCTCATGCTAGTTCCCATTGGTCTGTGGATGTCAGGGAGTCAGGGAAACAGACTTGGAGGATGCGCTCTAAAACTGGGAAGCAAGTATGGAGCAGCAAGCTGTTAGAAATCCCGTGTCTGGGGAGGTCTTGGAGAGAGAAAAGATGGTTAAGAAACAAAAGACTGGGCTGGGCGCGGTGGCTCACACCTGTAATCCCAGCACTTTGGGAGGCCAAGGTGGGTAGATCACAAGGTCAGGAGTTCAAGAGCAGCCTGGTCAATATGGTGAAACCCAGTCTCTACTAAAAATACAAAAAAAAAAAAAAAAAA
>NC_045449.1:9180337-9194983 GCF_002776525.5 Piliocolobus tephrosceles
TTAGGCATGGTGGTACACACCTGTAGTCCCAGCTACTTGGGAGGCTGAGGCGGGAGAATCGCTTGAACCAGGGAGGCAGAGGTTGCAGTGAGCAGAAATCATGCCAATGCACCCTAGCCTGGGTTACAGAGTGGGACTCCGTCTCCAAAAAAAAAAAAAAAAAAAAGGGTAAAAGATGAACTTGGCATCTTGTTAAAGCCCGAGACATGTCCCACTGAGTTGGGCAGAGTAGGGATGAAGTCCGGGCTATCCACTGGCCTCTTGACATCCTTCAATCTCTAGGCTCCACACCCTACAGTGGCTCTTTGTGAGGGTAGCTGTGCCTCTGCTAGCACCTTCCACACAGGGTCATTTGAGTCTGTGGGTACCTGGAGTGTATTGAGAATTCATTACATTCCTAGAGCAAACCCAATACCTTTATTCTCCATGTGAGGAGGTAGCAGAGTTGGGTCTTGCGGGTGGGGGGACTTCAGTATCTACCATGGTGTGACATTGTTGTGGGTTGAGTGGTTCCCCATAAATAGGGTTCCCAGAAACCTGAGACACATTATTCATTGAAATGCCACAAAACTGTAAAAAACATTTGGAGTGGAAATCTTTTCCAAATGTATCACCAACTTTTTTGCCTTATTAAGCAATGCACAACAAACATAATTTTACTTTATAGGATGATTCAGCCGTGGCAGAAGGAATCGTGCTGTCTTCACAGTCATAGTTTCAAGTCTTATTCAACTGTGTTAGGACTGTTCGCCTCTGTTCAAAATGATGTTGCGTTACTCTGCATCTGCGTTTCATGGTTTCATAGTTCTCCACACCTCTTCTTTGCCCTGTTTGCCAGTCGTTCCCTCTTCCTGCCAACGTGTCAATTCCTTTGTGATAGTAGTTTGACCGTTTGAACCTCTTACTGCCTAGTTCTCACCTGTATTCCAGAGAATGAAGATAAACAGATAAGTGGCTCCGGTTTACAACACTTCGAGGTTTCTGTCATACCTTCCAAAGAATCTGACGCACTTTCAGACTCAACATAGACGTCTGTAAAGTAGGGAGGAAACGGCATTGGTCTCTTCAATTCTCATATCAAGAACTGAGGACTGGCTGGGTGTGATGGCTCACACCTGTAATCCCAGCACTTTGGGAGGCTAAGATGGGCAGGTCACTGCAGGTCAGGAGTTTGAGACCAGCCTGGCCAACATGGTGAAATCCCATCTCTACTAAAAATACAAAAAAAAAAAAAAAAATTGGCCGGGCATGGTGGTGGACACCTGTAATCCCAGCTACTCGGGAGGATGAGGCAGGAGAATCACTTGAACCCGGGAGGCGGAGGTTGCAGTGAGCCAAGATGGTGCCACTGCACTCCAGCCTGTGCAACAGAGTGAGACTCTGTCTCAAAAAAACAAAAGAAAAAAGAAAAAAGGAAGAAAAGAAAAAGAACTGAGGACCAGAGAGGCTAGGAAGAGGGACCAGCATAATGGGATTTCTAAAAACCATGTCCTCTAAGTTTTAAGGAACCAGGAAGCCTTGGAAGGGGAGGGGCTCCTTCTTCAGTAGTTCTGAAGGCTGTTCTGAGGGTGAAACAGATGGAAGGCTTGTGCTGGGCTGTGCCAGAAAGTGGAAGTAAGGCCATCTGTGGGGTAATGGAAGTCAGGTGAGGCTCAGCTGATGGCAGTCCTGTCCAGTCCTAGGATCAGTGATGAGGGAGATTCAGGGAGACCGAGAGAATGGGAATGGCAAGGATAGACCACCCTTAATAACTCACTCTCTCTCTTTCTCTGTCTCTCTGTGTCTCTCTCTCTGTCTCTCTTTCGACAGAGTCTCACTCTGTTGCCCAGACTGGAGTGCAGTGGCACCATCTCAGCTCACTGCAACCTCCACCTCCCGGGTTCAAGTGATTCTCCTGCCTCAGCCTTCTGAGTAGCTGGGACTACAGGACCCCACCACCATGCCTGGCTAATTTTTGTATTTTTAGTAGAGACAGGGTTTCGCGACATTGGCCAGGCTGGTCTTGAACTCCTGGCCTCAAGTGATCTGCCCACCTCAGCCTCCCAAAGTGCTGGGATTACAGGCGTGAGCCAAGCAACCCTTTCAGTTCCAAGGGGGTGGGTTCTGTGGCCTGTGTCCAGTCTATCAGTCGGTGGCAAATGACAGTGAATCAGGAATAGCAAGGATGCGTCAGCTTCCCCACTAAGCAACTCCCTACCCTTCACATACCAGGCAGAGACACAGCTACCCTCCCAAATAGCCACTGTAGGGTGCAGAGCTTAGAAGTTGAAGGACATCAATAAGGAATACCTGAGTTCTGGGCCCCCTTAGGGTGCTGTGGTTGATTAGTGATGCCTGCCGTGAAGTTGGGTAGGGAAACTGGTGGTCTATGTGCTGCCTGTTCACTTGCTGTCAATCAGTGCTTCCTCTGTTGACCCTTTTTTTTTTCTGGAGATACGTTGCTCGTTATCAGACCTTTCAAAATAGGAACTCCAGGTTTCATTTTTTCTTCTTTTTCTTTCTCCTCTTCCCTGCCTGGGCTTTCATTACCATTAAGAGCCAGAACTCATCTGCCGTTTGGATGGAGAACTTCAGAAACAGGTGCAGGAAGAGAAATTTGCTCTCTCAGTGCGGCAACTTCTTGAATGTGGCCCACTTCCCCTGGAAGGCTGTGAATACCACTTTATCTCCTAAAGGCTTGGCTGGTGGGAAGAGGGGCAGGAAGCATCGTGGACGTGAGGGCACTATTTGGGGAAGGGTATGGTGTCAAGGATAGATGGGGGTAGGGGAAGCTACACAGAGGTTCTGCCTGAGGGCTGGCAAGCCGAAAGGATGGTCCCTTGTAAAGGGGCAGCCAGGTGCAGTGGCTCATGCCTGTAATCCTAGCACTTTGGGAGGCCAGAGCAGGAGGATCACTTGAGCCTAAGACTTTGAGACCAACCTGGGTGACATAGTGAGACCTCATCTCTACAAAAATAGAAAAAATTAGTTGTGTTTGGTTGTGTGCACCTGTAGTCCTAGCTACGTGGGAGGCTAAGGAGGATCACTGGAGCCCAGGGTTACGAGACTGCAGTGAGCTATGATGGCACCTCTGCACTCTAACTGGGGTGACAGAGCGAGACCCTGTCTCAAAAAAAGAGAGAGAAGGGGCATCTCCTGCATTGCGATGGGGGGAGGTTAAGGGTCAGTACTCACTAGTCAACAGGTTGCCCGTGGCTCTGTGTATGGAAAGAGATCCCTCTGTCCTGTGCTGGAGTGGAAGGCAGCTGGTGTTAGGGGATGGGCCCCTACCAGCCAGTGACTTTGGATGCTGAACACTTGTGCCTCTGTTTTCTCCTGTGCGTAATGGCCATGGCCATCCTAATATCACCTGAACTGCCTCTTCCTATGTGGCCGTGCAGCTTACCCGGGACACTGGGTGGAAAGCACTTTGGTAAGGGCTTTGCCGGTGTAGACTCATCACCATTCCGGTTGCTCCTGCTACAGACGGGGCTGAGCTCCAACTGGGGCATGTGGATGAGGCACAGCCACCCTCTGAGGCTGAGGCAGCATCTGCAGGCTGGGAACAGGGTGAACCCCAGGTCTGGGACTGGTGGCAGAGCAGGGTCTGGGGTGACTTCGCGGTAGAATCAATTTCCTCAGCAGAGTTGACACTGGCTGGGGAGGACCGGGGCTGAGCAGCTGAGGGTCAAGAGAAAATTCTGGATGTCCAGGAGCTGGTTCAGCCAGCTGAGGTCTCCTGCCTCCAGTCAGGAGGGCTTTTTGCAGTCCCAAAGGCTCTGGGCAAGAGGCTTTAATCTAATTACATGCTTTATTTGAGCCAATTTGTTTTCCAATCCATCTTGTTCAGCAAAAAGAAAGAGCCTGCTGGGGACTCATTTGCACCCTCTTGTTCCAAGTGGAGAAGAGGGGTTGAGTTCCCATCTCACATGGTCAGTACAGCCCCCGACCTCTCCCAGCCCTGTCACCCCACCCCTGAGCCAGGCTGCAGACTGCCCTGCCCTGGGGGGCGGGGGCTGGGGCGGCTCAGGTAGAAAAAGCTGACAGGCTTGTTCCCCTCCCAGAAGCCCACCCCAGCGTGCCTCCCCATGCCTCCCCTTTGGGGGTCCCGGTGCACTAGGCAGGAATGACACAGGGTGGGCTTCCAGGCCAGGCAAACTGGGAGGGGATTTCATCCTCAGGGGGTCACCCAGCCTCAGAATCTTCCTGGCTCCTCCTGTGAGAGCCGCCCTCAGAATCCAAGGTCCCGTCTTTTTAAATCTGCAAATACATTTTCATCATAAGGCAGTGGATTTAGGATCTGTATTATTAAAGTCCAAACAAAACACCAAAGCCCTTCAAACCTCCCTGGAGAGGGAAGATTTATCGGCTCCTGCTCTCCTCCCCAGGCACGCAGCCACACTCTCCAAGCTTTGCTTTTTATGTTTTGCAGCATTTTCCAAAATTGCCTTTTTCCGCCCTTGCGAATCCTGCCTGGAGCCTTTACTTTTCTGCTGTTTACAGAGACTCGCTCCTTTGTGCGGGTTCCCTCGCGGAGCCTGGTGACTTCCACCTTTGGAGTAGGGGAGTGCCGGAATTGCTCGGCTGAGGGTCACTTTGCCTGCCGCACAGTGGTGGCAGCTGCGCCCGTTTTTACTGAACTTGCTCAACAAATATTTCTTGAGGGCTTGTTATGTGTCCCGGGCCCTGGGGATACAGCAGTGAAGACCTCACTTCAGGGAGGAAGAGAGACAATAAACAAACCAAACTGAAAAATGTATCACTGCATACGGTGACAAGTGGTGCAGAGGAACCACACCCGCTGCAGATGGAGTTGCTTTTCCGAACAGCCAGAGGTCAGCCATTATTCAGTGAATCAAGGACATACTTGAGTGAGAAATATCTTTGGGTTTAAAATAATTGGATGTGCCAGTAATACAATGAAATTGGTTTTCTGCCATGGCTCCTAAAGATCATGAGAGCCAGCCTTTTTGAGTGCCTATCATGTCAGACTTCATCTCGCTGGAACTTCAAAAGATTGTTACAAACTCTTACCCCCACTTAATAAATGAGGAATCAGGGGTTCAGAGAAGTGCAGCAATGTGCCCAAGGGCACACAGCTTTGTAAGTCACAGAACCAGCATTTTGAGTTCCTTGGTTGCCTGTCTGCCACCCCCCACTGTCCTGCTGGATCCTTCCCGCTTCCCAGCATCCTGCAGCCCTGAAGCGCATCAGTAGTCTGAGACCATTGCCACCAGAGCCATGATTGTATCCTGGGTTCCAGGAAGAGATGTTCTTGTCCAACTAATACCCCACACCCCATAGACAGCAGGCTGAGGTCTGCAGAAAAGCCTTCCGATTCAGAGCTCTAGGGTCCTGTGTTTCAAATATTAGCATCTGTCAAAGGTGTCATGGCCTTCTGATTTCTGGTGCCACTCAAACCCTCTCCAGCCCAACTCGTGCCCTCTCTGTTGTCAAAGAGTTTGGCAGGTTTAAAAGATGCCTAAGCCAGCTGGGCGCCGTGGCTCACGCCTGTAATCCCAGTACTTTGGAAGGCCGAGGCAGGCGGATCAGGAGGTCAGGAGTTCAAGACCAGCCTGGCCAATATGGTGAAACCCCATCTCTACCAAAAATAGAAGAATGAGCCAGGCGTTCTGGTGCGGGCCTGTAGTCCCAGCTACTCGGGAGGCTGAGGCAGAAGAATTGCTTGAACCCGGAAGGCGGTGGTTGTAGTGAGCCAAGAGCGTGCCATTGCACTCCAGCCTAGGCAGCAGAGCGAGACTCTGTGTCTAAATAAATAAATAAATAAATAAAGCCTAAGCCCTTTACCCAGGCTGTCTCAGGGGTATCATCAGAATAATTGCAAAGGTGCTGACTGATGTCTTTTGTTTGCGGAGCGTGCGTTTGTGGGTGTGTTGGTCCAGGCGGCCTCGGTATCTCACAGCGGCAACCACAGTCGGCTTATTGTCTAGCTTATATGTCCACATACATTAGAGTGTATGTGCCAGGGGTTCGCTGCGCAGTCAGTGGTGACCCGCACTGTGCTAGGTGCTGGGACACCAAGGTCTGATTTGCCAGGGGAGGAGGCAGACAGAAAATCCCAGACCAGGAGATGGGCACTAAGAACCCGGAGATTTCCCACGTGTGCCCGAGGCTGAGAGGGAGGCTGCACAGGGAAATGGCACAGGGACGGATTCCAAGCACATTTGCCAAGGGGAAAGGCGTTCATGGCCTCCGGCTTCTCCTAATACCCAAGGCTTAGGTCCTCTTCTTTCCAGATATTATTCTGCAAACAATAGGATTCTACCACCTTGCACTCCAGGGAAGGAGCAGACGCCCCCGTGGGCCTGATGGCCTCTTGATCCCCAGCCCTGCCTGGCGCTTGGCCTGGGGCACAGCCAGTAAACGGACCTTGCTCCTGTCCGGAGACAGGGCTGCATCACTCGGATCCCGCCACACCAACCCATTTTCCTGTGTCTGCTAAGGACTGGGCCCAGGACACTGCATCTCAGATCTCAGCTCTCCTCCTGGCCTCACGAGGCCCCGGAATCTGGCCCTGCTTTTCCCACTGGCCCACCATCATTCACCCTCCACTCTCAGCTGCAGAGTCGGAGGCCACCTGGAGCCCATCACACGCCGTTGGCAGCACCTTCTCATCCTTCAGGACACAGCTGAGACCATCTCTGATCTCCCCTTACCCATCTCACCGCACCATTGTCATTTCCTCCTCAGTCCTGTGAATGGGTAGCAGTTGTGACCGTCATCACTACCGCATTTTACTGATGAAGAAGCTGCGACTTGGAACGGTGAATGGCCCCAGATCACAGACGGGATGATACAAACCCTTTCCCTGCAGCCCTGCTCAGTAGCTTTCCGCTGACGTCCTGGGGCCAGAAGTGGATTCATGGCCATGGTGAGCTGCAAGGGAGTCTTTGAAGAAGAGTATTCTAGATTGGAGGCATTAAGGTTTGCTCCTGAGGAAGAAAGGAGAATCCATATTGCAGGGGGCCAGAGCGGACCTGTCAGATCCAGGCCTGGTGTTGGAGGCTGTCCCAGTGGGTGACTCTAGGACAGTATACAGGAAGAAAGGCCTTGGTCCTGGGTGTGCACTGCACAGCCGTGTGCACCCTCCAGAAGCCTGCTTCTGCTCCGTTGGTGCACCAAAGGGAACCTCTAAGAAGGTGGCCACGACTAGGGAGGCAGCAGAAAGAAAGGGCAGGGCTAACCTGAGCAGCACCTGATGGGGGCCAGGGCCCCAGGGCCCCCTCTGACCAGCAGAGCCCCGAGGACCCCAGCCTGGTGCAGGAAGGGGACCCAGTGCTTCAGTTCACCAGTATAAAGAACCCACATCCATGCTTCCTCACCTGAATACGTATTTGCAGTCCCTGAGACAGAATGTGGCTCAGGCAGCAGAATGACAGTCTAGGTTCCTGAGAGCCCTGACCCTGGCTCTTTGTAACCACAGTATGGAGTGGAGAGCAGGTTCTGGCAACCTTGGTCATGAGGTGGGGCCTGGGCAGTCGGAGCACCTGTCCCTGAGAGGGAGAAAGCAAACGCCAGCCTTTGCCCTATGTGATAAAACCTGGCAGCCCTAGGTGACCTGGGCCAGGCCAGGCCCCTCAGGTGGCTTTGCATGACATTTAAAAAAGAAGTCAAACCCTATCCAGCTCACATGGCCCCTCAAGCTTGGACTTATCTCTCAGCAGCTGCCCCTCTCCTTCTGTGCGTGCAAGGAACTCCAACTATCTTCCAGTCCCTGGACCATGCCGGGCTTGGTCCTGCCTCAGGGCCTTTGCACAGGCTGCTCTTCCTGCCTGGAACCCTCTTCCCTCAGACCTCCTTGCCCTGCCTCCTTTGCACTGTTTAGGTCTTATTCATGGGCTACCCCTCAGGGAGCTGTCCCCAGCCACCCTGCTTAGGGCACTGTCCTCACTCCCAGCCACCTTACCATACACACAATTGGCGTTCAGGGAGAGGATGAAACCACACACACACACACACACACACACACTTCTGCTGTCTCCTGGGGAGGGGGTAGCACTTCTCCGCAGCAGAAGCCCTATAGATTGGGAATAGAAATGTCACTTTGTTGAATACAAATGTCATTTACTATAGGATTCCCACCCCTTGTAAGTAAATGGTCCTCATCCTCACTAAGAAGAGCCTCCCCTTGGCTGGTTGCTCACATCTGTAATCCCAGCACTTTGGGAGGCCGAGGCAAGCGGATCACCTGAGGTCAGGAGTTCCAGACCAACTTGGCCAACGTGGTGAAACCCCATCTCTACAAAAATACAAAAATTAGCTGTGCATGATGGCGGGTGCCTGTAATCCCAGCTACTTGGGAGGTTGAAGCGGGAGAATCGTTTGAACTTGGGAGGTGGAGGTTGCAGTGAGCCAAGATCACGCCACGGCACTCCAGCCTGGGCTACAGAGTAAGATTCCATCTCAAAATAAATAAATAAATAAAATAAAAGAGCCTCACCTTAGACTATTTTTAGTGTTTCTTTCTAACACAAGAATTGTATCCTCGTTGCAGTAAATTTTAAAATATAGATAAGACAATAAAGCGAGAGTATAAAAACCAACCCCAGGCCCACCACCCAACATTTCTGTGCACATGCTATTCTTCTAGAACAAAATCCAAACCCCTGCCATTGTTGAAAAGGCCCTAGGGACTCGCTGCAGACTGTAAGCCTCATCTCTGGCTGGGCAACCCTCAGCTTTTGCCAGCTCCAGTCTCCCCTCCTTTTGGTTCCTCACATTTTCCTGCCCCGGGGCCTTTGCACCTGCCGAGCACTGGCATGCCCCTCCTTGCACTTCCCAGGACTGATCCCTTGTCATCTGAGCGTCACCTCCTGGAACCGGTCTCAGTAGGTGACACTGAGGTCTCCACCTGTGCACCCTGCCCCTGCGTATCCTCTCCCAGTGTGCGCGGCTCACTGTCAGTTCCTGAGTGTCACCGTCAGGAATGGGAGTGATGACACTCGTGCTCTTGGCCTTTCCCCTCCTGCTGTGGTGCCACCCACTGCTCCATTAGCCTCAGGGAACACCCAGTGCCTCCCAGAACCATTCATGTGGGAAGTGCTTAGTCAAACGTTTGAATGAATGTATGATAAATTCCTAGAAGTGGGGTTGCTGCGTTGGAGTGTGCGTGTGTGTGTTCTCAGGGTTTTGACACTCCATGCCAGCCACGCTCGGGAAAGTATTTTAATCGGCGCCCCAGTCACGTCGTGTGAGTGTGTGTATGCTTGCCTTTGACAGTTTGCTAGGCGAAAGTGCTGTATTCTTGTTGGTTTATGTTTTGTTTCTTGGCTAATTTGAGGTTGAACATGGGTACATATCCTCGTTCCCTTTTTATTTCCTCCTTTGTGAATGGCCTGTTCCTTTCCTTTGAATTTTGGGTGGCCGTCTTTTTCTTATTGATTCAGAAGAGTTCTTTATATGTGAAAGACACCAATCCTTGGCTTTCTGTGTTGCAAACATTTTGGGCTTTCTTCTAGACGCTTACTTCCATAGGTTGCTAAGCTTCTTGGCCAGCCCATTGCTGGAAGATGCTTCATTTGGGGCATACTTAACCTTTCCGTCCCGGAGGCCCAAAGTCAAATGGGCATTTTGCTTTTGAAGCCAGTAGGGCTTGAGGGTGATGGATTGGGTCAGTGAGACTCGTACAGGCTTAGAGTGATGGGTGGGGGCTAGAGAGCTGCTTGTGGACCCCAGCTCTCCCTGACAGGTGGCTCTACCCCTGGATGAGGTGCTGTTGGTGAGGGTGGTAAGAAGGTGGTCTTACCTGGGGCAGGGTGGGGCGAGTCTCGAAGTCACCTGCAGCCTAGGACCAAGAGGTAAAAGCCAGCTTCCTGGAGAGTGTGTCCTCCATTCTCATCATGCCTCACCCATCATGGCCCCTTATGAAACCCACGGACACCTGCAGCACCTTGAAAACCAAATACCTGGAAACCTGGACTCTCTGGCTGCGGGGGTTCCATGCAGCTTTTTGGTTCCAGGTCAGGCAGCACCAAACATGCTTTCTGGGCAGACTGGCCTCATTCACCTTCTGTCACCTGCTGGTGGGCAGAATGGCCCAGCCAAAATGGACAGAGCCGGCTGGGCGCCCTTGTTAGCCCCAGCTCTTCTCCCCTTAAACTCTTTCACCCTGGGCCAGGGAGAACCAGGGACTCCTCCCCTATGCCCAGCCCTTGGCGTCTGCAACTTACCCAACCGTTCCAGGTTTCTCTGCCCTGGGAGGACAGACCATGTTGGCTGGGTGTCCCTCGCTCATTACACCCCCTGCCCCACCTTCCCAAGCCCGACAGCCCAGAAGCAGAGCGGCAGAGGTGTTGCAAGCGAGTGGGCCAGGGCTGCTGAGAGCGAGACCTTTGCCAGCTCCCCGCCCTGCTCCAAGGGGAGGTGCCAGATGCGGTGCCCCTGGCTTCAGCCATGGCCGCCGGGCTCTGCCTGCCATATGCTCAGAGATGAGCCTCGATCCGGCGAGCAGGCTGGCCCAGCAGGATTTTGGCACCTGGGGCACAGGAGGCAGACCAGAGGGGCCAGCTTCCCAAGGTGGAGGAAGAGGCAGGACGGTCTCGGCCGCTGGGATTGGGCCTGCAGGCCACCTCTTGGCTCTTGGCTGGGGGTGGGTCAGGGGAGCAGGTGGGAGGAATAAAAGGGAGGGTAGGCTGCTCCCAGGAGGAGCCAGGATGCCAGCTAGCCAGGATGGGCCTGCTGCGAGCCAGGCAGATGGCGACCTCCAGGTCTCAGTGACTCTCCCTGGGACAGAGCACGTCCGAGTAGGGGGCCAGGCAGTGCCTGGGTCCAGCCCTGGCAGCTTCTGTCTCTTTTGGGGGAGTAGAGTGAGAAGAGCAGCCCTGGTGCAGGACCCCCTGCAGAGCTGCCAGTATTTACCTATGCCCTCAATCCTAGCTCCAGAGGCTCCCCTGAGACAGGGCAGCAGGGCATCCTGCCTACTATTTACTTGTTATTCCTAAATGTGTCCTGGCAGGGTGGATGGGGGTAGGATGGGAAACTGGGGGGCATAAAACATTGGGTCTCCTGGTAAATGAGGCTAATCAATTGGCCCATATAGGCTGTGTATATCTATGGTTATACCAGCTTTTATATTAAGGCTGAATCATATAAAACTGCTTTTCTTAAGTTGCAAAATGGTCAGTTTTTAGCACTGTCATCTGTTTCGTCTTAATCGCTTTCCATCTTTTTCTGTGTTTCTGAACAGATCAAATAGCGTGAAATTGATGTGTCCTTTCAATGTTTCCATGGACCTACCTCTGAAACCATCTCTATCCAGACATCTCTTATGACTATTTATCCATTCAGATTCCATGTCTCTTACTCAGTTTAACTTGGTCCTTTATGTTTTCCTAATATTTTGCATTTCATTCAGATTTCCAAGATTTCTAGGCTAAAGTTGTATATGCTAGCCTTGTAATTTATTTCTTGTTACCTCTTAAAGTTCTGTTTTCTTTTTATTTTATTTGCAGTTAAACATGACAGTGTTTCATCTTTTTTTTTTTTTTAAGCTTGTATTTGGACTTTTCAAAGAATCAGTTCTTGGATGTATTTGTATATATTTTTCCTGTATTCTATATTAATTTCTACTTCTGTTGTTATTAATTCATCCCTTTTGCTTTCTTTGGGTTTTGTTTTGCTCATTTTCTAAACTCCTAGAATTGAACGCATTTCATTTATTTTCATTATTTCTTCTTTATAACAAATAATACCATTGTGGTCAGGAAATGTGGCTTGTATAGTTTTGGCTTCTTGGGATTAATTTAGCATTCTTTCACTAAGGATTTCTGTCTGTTTCATTTTGTATTACTATTGATTTTTGCTTAATATATTTCAATGAGATGTTATTCTATGTCAAAAAATCCTTGTTTAATTACTAGGTGATGTTTTCTTTTCCACTATAAACATGCCTGCCCTGAATTCTACTTTGCTGATACTAACATATCCACTCTTGGTTCATTTTTTTGTTTTCATTTGCTGATAAACCTTTGCTGCTCTGCTGCTTAAGTTATGAGTTCTTTAAAAAAAAAAAAAAAAAAAACACTGTAGGCCGGTTGCGGTGGCTCACGCCTGTAATCCCAGCACTTTGGGAGGCCAGGGCAGGCAGATCATGAGGTCAGGAGATCGAGACCATCCTGGCTAACACGGTGAAACCCCGTCTCTACTAAAAATACAAAAAAGTAGCCGGGCGTGGTGGTGGGCGCCTGTAGTCCCAGCTACTCGGGAGGCTGAAGCAGGAGAATGGTATGAACCTGGGAGGTGGAGTTTGCAGTGAGCTAAGATCGTGCCACTGCACTCCAACCTGGGTGACAGTGTGAGACTCCGTCTCATAACAAACAAACAAAAAAACACTTTAGGCCGGGCACGGTGGCTCACACCTGTAATCCCAGTACTTTGGGAGGCCAAAGCAGGTGAATCACAGGGTCAGGAGATCAAGACCATCATGGCTAACATGGTTGAAACTCTGTCTCTCCTAAAAATACAAAAAAATTAGCCAGGCGTGTTTGTGGGCACCTGTAGTCCCAGCTACTCAGGAGGCTGAGGCAGGAGAACGCTTGAACCCGGGAGGCAGAGGCCACAGTGAGCTGAGATCACACCACTGCACTCCAGCCTGGGCAACACAGTGAGACTCCATCTCAAAAAAAAAAAAAAAAAAAGTCATTTTATTTGGTTATATTCCCCTTAAATAGAACTCTGTTTTAAATTCAGTTTTTCAGTAGAGTAATTGGATCCATTTACCTTCATTGTTTTGTCATTAGTGGTTGCTCTTCTGTGATCTTAATTTATCATAATTGCTTTTTATATTTTTCATTTTTTCTGTTTTATATTTGGCATATTAGCTATAATTTATATTCTGTTTTCGCCAGAGTTCTGTGATTATCTTTGGGTTTTTCAGAAGCATTAGTTGATCTAATAGCTCTTACTTGTCAGAATCGAGCATGAAATAGCATCTTTCACATTAAGTACATACATACTTAAGACAAAGGGTTTTATTCCCTACCTCATTCTACTTCATAGTTTTTAATGTGATCTGAAGTTTCAAACTAAATTTAAATATTTTATATATACATAACTAGATAGATACACACACACACACACACACACACATACACACACGGGGATGGAGGAGGAGAGACACTGATGTTCCCTTTCAAACAGTTAAAAATTATTTTGATATTTGCGTTATGTTTTAGAATCAAATTTGGCATCTCTATGTTTACTGGTTTCAGTTTTCATCACCAGTAAGCACAGAGATGTCAATCACATCACCTTGTGTTTATGCCATCACTCTCCCCTGTAAACTCTTACTTTTGATTCATTTCATAGTTGGTTGGAAAACATTCTCAAGTATTTATTTCAAAAAGGATGCATAATTGGAACATTTTCTGAGCCCTTGCACGTTTGAGAATGTCTTTCCTTTATTGTGGCCTACATACATATAAGACAGTCTAGCTAGGTATAAAATTCTTAGTCGCAAATTTTTCCCCTTAAGACCTTATAGACATTGCTCCATGATCATCTCACTGGCTTGTTGTTGTTGTTTTTTAATTTGTATGTATTCTTTTCTTATCCTGGTATTTCATATGTTTTGCAAAGCTGTGTCTGGATGTTGGTCCCCTTTTGTTGATTTTTGGAAAACTTCAGTGAGCCCTTTCCTTCTAAATATTTGCATTGTCTTTTTCCTCTAAATTTTGTAAGAGTTTCTCCAATGTATTCTCCATGTTTCTGGATCAGTTTTCTACAGTATCATGAATCTTTGCTGCTTTCAGAGTGGATTACTTATTTATTTTTAGAGACAGAGTTTTGCTCTGTCACTCAGGCTAAAGTGCAGTGGTACAGTCACAGCTCACTATAACCTCAAACTCCTGGGCTCAAGCGATACTCCCACCTCAACCTCCCGAGTGGCCATCACGCCTGGCTATGGTCTTTTTGTTTGTTTGATTTCATTTTTTTAAGAGATGGGATTCTGCAGCGTTGCCCAGGCTAGTCTTGAACTCCTAGCCTCAAGTGATCTTCCTGCCTCGGCCTCCCAAGTGCTGGGATTATAGGTGTGAGACCACACCCAGCCCTTCTGAAGGGGATTTTAATTGTGCTACAGGGATTTCATCTTTTTCCAACTCTTTCTTTTACACATCATCCTTTTTGTTTCGGCTCAGCTTCATCTCCCTTACTGCCTTTCTTATCCTAGTTCATGGAGGCTGTGTCATTTTACTCTTTTTAGTCTGCCGTGCCCATTTGGCATGTACACCTATCGTGTATGGCTATTTTTAAGCCATACATAAAGTGACAAAGATGAATAGTTGCAAGAGCAACTGTATGGTGCTCTATGCCTGAAGTATTCGCTGTTTTGTCCTTTGAAGAAGAAAAAAATTGCATATCCATGTACTGGCGCAATGGCTGGATTCCCATCTCAGATTTAAGGAGGATGGTCAGGAAGGCGCAGAGCTCCGTCTTCAGCTCCTTGTTCCTACCAGCCTTTCCCTGGATTTCCTTCTGTTCTGTGGAGGTAGTGCTCTTCCTTTCTCTGCATTGCCTGATTTTCTGATTCTCTACAATGATTTAGAGAGAAATACAAGGTGAGGCCGGGCGCAGTGGTTCACGCCTGTAATCCCAGCACTTGGGGAGGTCGAGGTGGGCAGATCATGAGGTCAGGAGTTCAAGACCAGC
>NC_045449.1:9195083-9266233 GCF_002776525.5 Piliocolobus tephrosceles
CATGAGGTCAGGAGTTCGAGACCAGCCTGGCCAACTTGGTGAAACCCTGTCTGTACTAAAGATACAAAAAATTAGGTGGACGAGCTGGCGTGTGCCTGTAGTACTAGCTACTTGGGAGGCTGGGGCAGGAGAATCGCTTGAATCCAGGAGGCGAAGGTTGCAGTGAGCCGAGATCATGCCATTGCACTCCAGCCTGGATGACAGGGTGTGACTCCATCTCAAAAAAAAAAAAAAAAGAAAAGAAAACAAGGTGAAAATTTTGCTTTAATACGTCCTTCTGGTCCCCACCAGTTCTGAAACTTCCCGTCCCTGGAGGAGGGATCGTCCCCACTGCCCCCACTTATTTCCTGCTTATTTGTTCTCTGGTCCTTGTCACTCTGTCCTCCCTTTTTTCAGGACCTTTCTGCTCATCAGACAAAGAGCCGTGTCCTGAGGTAAAACCTGAACAGGTTTTGCTTATTCCACCACCATCTGCCTTTAATTACTAGAGATTGCTCCCAGATCCCAGTGTTGGGTCATCATCAGTTTCGTTTTTGGCACTAGTGTGAATGTTCAGGTTTTCTCATTGTCTTGATGGCTATTTTGGAACAAAACGAGGAGCTACACGAGAGGCTGCCAAGTAGATGCCAGTTTGAAGAAGGAGTCAAAGCTGCATTTTAAAGCTGTGGTTGGTCCGTCTTGAAGCACTCTCTGTAGCTTTGTGTGTACCATAAAGAGAGAACGTACAGTAACATTTTCCTTGTTCGGGGGCCACTGTCCAGTGACCTCAGCTATCTGAAATACAACCTAAACAAAGAGTCCACAAGCAGCCAAATAGCTGTCACAGTGTCCATGTTCTGAAGGTTATTCACTTTACCCAAGGGAGAATGTTTCAGCCTCTCCTTCCAAGCCTAGTTACCTGTATTTTACATAGAGTTCTAGCAAGCTTGGTCTTTGTTTTCCTAGCAAATCCGAAGGGCATAGGGGACATTTTGCAACAAGCACACTGATCTGACAAGAATTTCCAGCTGACAAAAAGGAAAGACACCAAAAAAAAAAAAAAAAAAGCAAATGCAACTCCAAATGCTCAGAGGCTGATGTCATTTTCTGTAAGGGCAAGCAGCCTGAGGTTCTCTCTGAGCACTGTCCAGTTTGACTCAGCAGCCACCTTATCTGGATCTTTCCTCTGCCACACTGGGTGCTCAGTGCTAATCATGGATGCAGAGACTGTTCCCATCTCTCGCAATTGGTTCAGACTGTGGTTCTAACCCTGGCTGTGCTTTAGAACCATCTGGGGAACATTAAAAATTCAGACACTCAGGCCACTCCCTAAACCAAAGAAATCAGAAAGTCCTGGGAGCGGGACCCAGGCATCGTGATGCCACTGCATAGCCAGGACTGGGAGCAGGAGGTTAAGAGCAGGGGCTCGGCCGCCAGGCTGCCTCACTGGGCACACGACCTTGACCTGGTGAGTCACCAATATCTCTGTGCCTTAGATTCTCATCTATAAAATGGGGCCTGATTGAAGGGCCAAGACGAGTTCATCAACCGTGAGAACAGTGCCCAGCGCCTCATTAGTATCGTGGGAGTAGCTGCCATTAGTGAGGTACACACTGGATATTCATGGGTGATGACTGTGATTTGTCAAGCAGGGCCTGGGAGTGCGATCTAATTAGGCAGTGATGGATGCCACACATTCTAGGGCAGTCTCTGTCCCAGGTAGACACTTGGCTCTGGGGAGAAGAGCTGTAGAGGTTTCTAGGCTGGGACAGTGACGCCGAAGGGACAGGAGCAGGCTGTCCCAGGACTCATCTGCCTCCCTGCTGCCCCTCTGGGGCGGAGCTTACCTTTGGCAGCCTGCTCTGGAACCTTTCTGAGCTCTCAGTTCTAAGCCAGGCACTGCAGTCCCTCCCTCAAAGCATCCCTGAAGCTTGGAAGAGCTGACGTGCTCAAAGGCCCCCTCGCTGCGCCAGCCTGTGCTATCTACAAGGCTGAGTTGAAGGGGTGCACCTTGGCCCATGGCGAGGAGGCAGGTGAAAGGGATTTCCTCCTGACTGGAAATGAAAGCGGTGGTGTGGGATGATGGCTTTTGTAAAAATAATAATAAAAAAAAATCAACAAGAAGGCAAGGAGAATGGATTCAAGGCCGCCCCTGCGAGAACGTCACTCCGCACCGCTTGCATTCCAATGCGCTTCCCTAAGTGGAGAAAGCAGGAAGGGATTTCAGCCAGCTCACGTAGAATCGCCAGGACTTACGCACAACCTGGGTTCAGCCCCAGCAGTGGCTTTATTGTGAGCGTCATCTGTCCCTGAGCTGGCAAAGATGCGGCCCAGAGCAGCTGTTCCCCACAGGGAAGCACGGCCGCGGTGCCGGTGGTGCTGATGGCGCCGTTGACTTGCGTGTTTGGGCTGCCTCACTTTCATCCAACCTCTCAGGCTTGGCCACAGTAGAGTGAGGGCCACTCTTTCTGGACAGCCCAGTCCCTGCACCTCAAGAAATCCCTACTCCAGCAACCAAGCAGCCATCCAGATGGCAGAAGGGATGGGTACTGTGGCCACTAGCGTCGTGGAGCCGGGGTGTCATGAAGGGGCTCCGAGGGCTCAGATCATAGGCAGCAGGAAGCAGGGCTGTTTTTCTCCCATTTCCCCAGACTGGTTCCTAACTGGGGGCCCCAAGAGTCTGGCACAGGAAGCAGTGGGAGGCTACCACACCCATGGCCCCCAAGGTAGTGGGATGGAGCTGCGTTGATCTTCATTGAGGCATCAGTCAATACATCCCAGGACCTTGATGGAGGCAGCAGCCGCCAGAGGCCAGCCCTGGAGAGGCACCCTGAACATTCCCTGCAGATCTCAGCTCTGGATTGGGGTGCAGGCGGCACCAGGACGCCTCTGCTTTCCTGCTTGCGCTTCCCCTTGTGCTCCCACACAAATCACTCCTCGCCTACCTTGACCTTGGTTTCCCCTCTGCGGGACAGAGGCTGCCACCTACCCCTGGAGCAGCCGCCCATGTGTGTGCACGTGTATGTTGACTCTTTCCACACCTGATCCTCTTTTCCTAACCCCTCACCGGGACACACACCCAGCCGACTTCTACCAACCCATGCCACCACTGCTTCTAGAACAGCCTGGGCCCCCTGCAGCTCCCCACTCCTTCCCGAAGGCCAGCCTGGCTGGTCTTCCCCTCGGCAGTCTGGGAATTGCTAAAATACAGGGCATTCCTCATCCCTGGCTCTGAGCTCACCTCTGCTCACACGGAGGGGGAATCGGTCAGAGTATTGCCTAACCAAGAATGCAGGGATCTTGGCATCTCAGGCCAGCCTTGATGGTAGCTACCCGGCGTGCACTGGGCAGGCGGCTTACCCTCTTCGAGCCTCAGTTTTCTCGTCTGCAGAATGGGAATGGTACCTACAACATCAAAGAAGGGTTGTGAGAAGTGAATGAGATCCTGCCTGCTGAGTGCTGGGGGCAGGGCAGACCGGGGGAGATTTGCTGGGCCTCTGCGATGGGCTGTGCCGTCACGTGAAGCTGTCACACACACACACACACACACTTAGCGAAGGAATTGTGTCTCCTTGTTCAAAGAACAGCGATGGCTGGCAGGGAAAGGCCATGGTTGGGCTGAAGTGAGGAAGTTGCATTTGGGGGTTGACACAGGCCCAAGGGCTGGCAGGCCCTGGTGCCCCGCACATCCTGCTTGGCTCTCGGCTGGGCCCTGGAATTGTCCAGTGATACCCAGTGGACGCAGGCCCAGCAGCCCTGCCTCTCAGCAGTAGGGCCCATTAGAACTGAACTCGTCTTCGTCAGGCATTTTATTTGCACACTCCAGTAGAGTGGACACCAAAGGGGTTTTCTAATGCTTCATGGGCTGCTAATTTCCCCCGTGACCTCTTTTGTTGAGACCTGACCCCAGCCAGAGGCTCTGCGCCATGAAAGCCAGCGCCTGACACAGACCCGGGGCGCGGGGTGACAATGAGGCCTCTATCGGCTTTAATCAGGCTCCAGTTGCGTCTTAAGAATAGGGAGATTCTGTGTGGTGCTCAGAAGCCCTGGGTGGCAGGAGCCCCCCGAGACTCTCACGGAGGCCAGGGCGGCTGCAGGCGGTGGCTAAAGGATTCGTCAGGCCAGGGAGGGGGTAGGTGGGTCAGATGGGGGCCCTTTGTCCCTCAGGCCTCTTTAGAAGCCCAGTCCTGCCCTGAATGGCCGCCTGCCCGCCTGGTCTGGCCCATGGGGATCACAGGCCTCTGGCTATTTAGGGAGGCGGCCTCCTACTCTGCCCGCCAGCCTATTCATCGCCAGCCTAATTAGTTTTTGTCTGTGCTCCCCCCACCCCACTGCAGACTGCGATTCCTACTGCAAGGCCTCCAAGGGGAAGCTGAAGATTAACATGAAAAAGTACTGCAAGAAGGACTATGGTGAGTGAGAGTCCCCTTGTGTGGGGAGGATGGAGGGGGCCACGTGACCAGCGAGGCACTGGGGCTGGGGTGCAGCTGGCTTCCGGTGGGTGTTGGTCGTGGAGACCCTGGGACTGATGGGAACTAGCTGGACGGATCCCATGCCTGGGAATTTCTCATCCTGGGAATTTCTCATCTTTTCCTCCTTGGCCCTCAGAGACAGGGGGCGTGAGGAGCCCAGCGGCCTGGTTTCTCCCCTTCACCCCCCTGAGCCTGGGACAGGCTGGCCTCTGGCCTTGACTCTGCCCCTGATGGGCTGTGTGGCCACAGATCAGTGGCTGTACCTCTCTGGTCTTCTGTGTCTGTATGGTACTGTGGGGATTTGAACCGAGTCCACATTGCTCAAAGGGAAGCTCTCTGGGCATCAGACAGGGGCTGGGAGCTCCCCGGTGCATTTCAAATGTTCCGCCAGGCTGTAGCGGGGCCGGAAGTCTGCGCTGTAAACGGCTCACCCCTCATTCCCATGCACCGGAAGTTCCAGTGCCCGGACCTACGGGGCAGAGAGTCCTGGGGGCCACCTGCAGAGATTGCTTGTCACCTGTGACCTCAGGCTCCCTTCCCAGGAAGGGTGTGTCCTGTCTGCTTGCCCTCACGGTGGTTGTGGAGGGCGGAGACGGTCTGGGAGCCTGCAGGAGGAGGGCCCCGCCATGGCCAGCAGGCAGGTGTGTGTAAAGAGCTGGGGCTGGTGGCGGGGGCTCTTCAGAATGGGGGACGCAAACAGAAACCCCGAAAGTATTGTCCAGCTGAGCACTGGCAAGGCCCCTGTGTACAGCCAGGGCATCCATGTGAGTGGCTGAGGCCCCCCCACACCATAGGCCAGGAAGGAGCCCCAGGCCCAGGGCTCCTGAATCCAGGCGTGGTTCTTTCTAGCATGGGGCCTCTCCTTGACCTGGTGGGCCAGGGAGTGAGCCTGGGGCTGGTCACCCTCTTCTGGGCCCACAGTAGTCCATATCTGCCCGCCTCCCTCCGTCCTCCTCTTCACTCCAGCTGGACATAGCCCATCTTTCCTGTCCCATCTGTAGCTGGCCCCAGGAGGTGCAGCCCCCATCCCCTCAGTGGCCCTGCCAGCCCCAGCACCTCCTGGCCGCCTCTGGGAAGGCGGAACGACCTCTTTGTTCTGCTCAGCTTCCCAAGACTGTCCTAATCATATGCTGCTCAGGGGATCTGGGATGAGTCCCATTGCTTACCTGAGCCTCAGTTTCCTCATCCGTAAGATGGAGATGATGCCATTTGCTGAGTGTATACTGGGAGGACACAGCACAGGTGCCTAACAGGCTCCCAGCAAAGAGTGATCTCTGCATCCAAAGGAAGCTGGTGGGGAAGGGGGAGGAAGGACGAAATGGCGGTGGAGGAAGTGGGGTGAGAAGCGAAGGCCACCTGTGGAGGGGGCCTCACCGTCCAGAATCTGAGCTCCGTCCCTTCTCTGACCCTGTGAGGGTCCGGTGGCCCTGCCCTGGGACTCAGGCCTCATGGAGATCCTAACTGGGCCAGCTGCTTGAAAACAAGGCTTTCTTCTTTAATAAGGACAGTGGTCAGGACCTTTTAGCATAGTGAAATAAATGACGAGGCCCAAAGGTATCCAAAGGAATCTGGAGAACTTCTAAAATGTTCTCATTTATCGTGTGTGTGTGTGTGAGTGTTCCTACGCACACTCCCAACACACACACTGAAGCCAGGGTAAGACCCCAGTAATGCAGCCCCACTCCCCACAGGCCTTCTGGCCTCCCACAGGGTGAAGAAGAGCAGCTGGCACGTATTCTGCATCAATTCAGAAGCTGCCAGGCCATGGGCATCGACGTTCAAGGCCCTCCAGGGGTCCACAGTCAATTCCTAAAAGCCGCGTTAAGCTGTATACATCCCAGGGCAGTGCAGAAACGTCAGACTCCCACGGGAAAACAAACCTGGATTTAGAAATCAAACTTGCAGTTACATTAAGTTAAAGGAAGTGCTGTCTCCACGCCCGGAAAGTAGGGGCCCCGGCTTGTTTTGAAAGGAGCTCAGGGCTGGGCGCGGTGACTCACGCCTGTAATCCCAGCACTCTGGGAGGCCGAGGTGGGCAGATCACTTGAGGGGGTGAGTATTTGAGACCAGCCTGGGCAACATGGTGAAACCTCGTCTCTACAAAAAATACAAAAATTAGCTGGGTGTGGTGGCGTGCACCTGTGATCTCAGCTACTCAGGAGGCTGAGGCAGGACAATCACTTGAACCTGGGAAGCAGAGGTTGCAGTGAGCTGAGATCACACCACTGCACTCCAGCCTGGCTTCCTGGGTGACAGAGTGAGACTCCATCTCAGAAAAAAAAAAAGGGGCACATATGGCCCCTGAGCTGCAGGGACTGCATCCTCCCAGCCCTGGGTCTTCAGTGGCCACTGGGGACTGTGAGGTGGGCCATGGGGGCACGCCTCTCCCCATTCCCCTTGGCAGCCCTCCTACGAGATGAGGACTTGAGCAGGAGGCCCAAGGCTTTTGCAGCTTTCCTAGGCTTTGGACCTGGGCACCACAGTGCTGTCCTCCTAGCAAAGCAGCGGACCCAGAGGAGTTACGCGTTGCAGAGGGAAAGCCCTCTGCTTCTCCTCTCCCCATCCTTCCCTGCACAAGGCCTAGGGGTAACCTCAGCAAGGAAGTAGGAGGGGAAGGGAGAAGATTAGGTGGGCTTGCTTGGGGGATGGATTGTTTGGATCGCCTGTTTGGTTTGGTTTTAGTCTTGAATAACCCTTTCAGCAGCTACACTGTGGAGAGGCAGCTAGGAGCAGGGAGGAAGGCACGGACTCACAGCCTCTGCTCTGTTTTTCATGATTTTAAGTGAAATCATGAAAATGGGGCTTGTAAAACTGCCCAAAGCCGATCCTGTGTTCCACCGGATTCTATTTGACTCAACCTGGTTTTCTTGTCCTCTGACTTTGTTTCTTCCAGTGAATTCTGCCTCCCCAACAATGTTCCCGGGGGCACTTTGGCCCCTCAGAGCTCTCCTGGCCCCTCACCCCTTCTCTCCAGGCAGCCCCTCTCTGTCTGCTGAGCCTGACACCCTCCTTTCATAGACTCGAAGGAGCCCCTTAGGCCTTCCCTGCGTCCTGCCCTGTTGTAGCAGCCCTGGGCAATGGGGGGCATCTCTCTTTGTCGGGGAAGGGTGGGGCACAGCCTCAGGGTGCCGTCGGATCTTCTGTTCCCTCACTCAGCCTTCCCTTTGCCCGACACCCGACTCCCTCATGGGTTATCAGTGAAGCAGGTGGCAGGGACGGTGGACTTCAGGTTCAGGTCATAGGCAGTGACATGGGCCTGGCTGGGTGAGGTGACTTGCCCAGTCACCCAGCCAGGCAGTGGCCCGGCCTCCCGCTCCTTCCACAGAGGCCTTCCTTGAGCTTTTCCTTCCCATCACAATTCCTGCAGAGAGCTGCGGGCCAGCCCCATGTGCTTACCTTTCTAGACCTCATGGTGGTTACCCGGCTCCTGCCCTGACACCCACGGCCCAGGCGCCTCACCCGGCTGTCTACATTTCTGCTGCAAGACAAGGCTGGAGGAAGAGCAGATGGCCGGGGGGGGGGGGGGGGGGCAGGGGGGCCACAGTGGGATTCCCCCAGGGAGATGATAGGGGCTGGGGCTCTGGCACCACTAGCTTTCATGTCCTCCTCACCACGCTCCAAGCCTGTGACTCCACAGCCAAGACTGACACTGTCCCTGGCGTTCCTCAGCCCTGGGAGTGGTGGGGTGTTTCTGGTTCCAGGACCGTTCCTGGGACTCTTGTGGTCACTTAAAAGTTGGGGACACTCCGGGAGGCTGAGGCGTGCGGATCACGAGGTCAGGAGTTCGAGACCAGTCTGGCAAACATAGTGAAACCCCGTCTCTCCTAAAAATACAAAAAATTAGCTGGGTGTGGTGATGTGCACCTGTAATCCCAGGGAGGCTGAAGTAGGAGAATTGTTTGAACCTGGGAGGCGGAGGGTGCGGTGAGCTGAGATTGTGCCATTGCACACTAGCCTGAGCAACAGAGTGAGACTCTGTCTCAAAAAAAAAAAAAATTGGGGAGTCTTCCCCACTCCCAGCTCAGCCTGTGTGTTCAGGCAGGAGGCAGGCCAAGAACAGTGTCTGGAAAGGGATTGCACGGGCTTCTGCGGAGGGCTCAGAGGAGCCCTGCAGAGTTGGGGGACAGGGCCTTGGGGAGTGTGCTTGGTCAGAGAGGAGTGAGTGGCTCCACAGGGGCTGGCGGGGGCCCTGAGGACAACGCCAGGCCCACAGGTTTCTCTGAGGCTGGGGCGAGGCCTCCAGTGGGCTCTGCTGGCCTCTATGGAGAATCTCCCATGAGTCATGTGTTGGGTCCCGGCCCCCCTGAGAAGGTGTGTGTAAGGGGGTGTCCCTCCCACACAGACTTGGGCCAGCCCAGGGAGAAGGTGACCAGCAGGGGGAGGGCAGGAGGGAGCTGGCCTGGGGATGAGAGAGCAGGGGAGGCCAGGCCGGGCGGGCCAGGGCGGGCTGGGCAGGGGCTCCCTCGGAGGCTGCGTAATCCCCGCTCTCTGACTGACACCCGGCAGGGGGCCAATTAGGAAACACGTTTCCTTCACCCAGGGCACTTGGATGTTCCAGAAACCGCTAATTAGAACTTCGGGTTTGCTGCCCCTGCTGGGTGAAGAGCAGGCCCGGCTGCCAGCAGCCCCGGACCCCCTTCCTCCTCCAGGCCTCGCGGGCCAGGCCTTGCCCTTGTGTGGCTGAAGAGCGTGGGTCAGGGACTCCGCGGACCTGGGCAGCGGCCAGAGGGTGGAAGGTTGGGGCGGTGGGGGCCGATGAGAAGGGGCCTGCGGGCTTGGGACACCGGCCCTGCCCCGTGTTCTCTCGGGCACACACAGTGAGCCAGAGCCCAGTTCCGGTGGGCTTGGAGGCACAAAGCAAAGGGATTTGGGGTGGGGGGCTTCAGTGCCAAGGCCCTGCCATGCCACTCACATTGGAGGGACCCCAGGACCGAAGGGAGCTCTGGAGACGCAGGTTCCTACTTTGCTGTGTGACTGGACAGGGAGCTTCGCTGCCGGGGCCTCGGTTTCCTCATCTGTCACATGGAGGTGTAGTCTAGGGCACATGATATCCTTCTAAGTGAGACCCTGGCCGTGTCCCATGCCCACAGCAGGCACCGTGTCTAAGGGGCGGGGGCCGTGGGGAGGCTGTCTCAGGTCACCTGGCCGCCCTCTCCTGGGGCACTCAGTCCTCTGTTGCCCTCTAGGGATCCGGCTCTTCTTGCAAATGCTTGAAGGAGAGCTGCCAGGGAGGCTGAGTGGGGAGCAGGTGTTCCCAGAAGACAGGTTTTATTATTTTCAAGCGTATTCGTGATTCCTGCCAGCTTCTCAGGAAAGCCCAGCCTTGGAGGGACCCTTCCTCTGCGAGGAGGTGGCGAGTGAGTGGCATGGGTGCGAGTGGTGGCGAGTGAATGGAGTGGGTGGGTGCGTGCGTGCCCACCACACAGCTGGCATCCTGTGGGGCAGCTCAGATACAGGCGGAGCATGGCCCTGCTGGAGGCACCTGCCCTGTGGTCACACAGCACACACCTGAAACCACAGTCCCAGAAACCACCGCCAGGGGACTGAAGCATCCCAGCCCTGCCCCACGCGGCCCCGCCTCACACCCCACCAAGCCAAGAGGCTTCCTTGGCAGAGCCCCTCTGCCTCCTCCTCTTCCCTTCCCATCTCCCTTCCACCCGCTTCCGCCTATCCCATCCCCGTGCTCCTGGTGGGAAGCGCCACTGTTCCATCCTCATTCACCTCCTCCCGTCTGCACTACCTTCCACATCTCACACAACCAGTGTGCTCCCGTCCACACCACTCACAGGCACACATACCACACACACCACACTCATCACACACCATCACACACACACTATCACACAGGCACACACACCACACACATCACAGATACACAGACTATCACAGTCACACACACATCATACGCATACACACCATCACACACACCACACGTACTTTATCACACAGGCACACACCACACACATCAAACACAGATACATAGACTATCACACACACATGCACAATCAGGCACACACACCACACACGCATGCACACAGGCACACGCATGCACACACCATCACACCACACACATCAAATACATCACAATCACACAGATACACACCACACATACGTGCACACACAATCACATCACACACACCAGACACACATCATACACCACACGTACTTTATCACACAGGCATACGCACACTACACGCACACATACATACCATCACACACCACACATCAAACACAGATAAACTATCACAGGCACACACACTATCACACACACACCGCACGCATGCACACTATCAGGCACACACACCACACATGCATGCATAGATACTGTCACACATCACAGTCACACACATCAAACACACCATCACACACCCCACACATGAGATACACCATCACACACACTATCACACAGACACACGTGCACACACACATCAGATATGCACACCATCACACAATCATACAGGCACACGTACCACACACATGCACACATACACCACACACATCAAATAGATACACCATCACATACACATTTTATCACACAGGCACACATACCACACATGCACACATACACCCTATACATCAGATACACCATCACCCACACACACTGTATCATACAGGCACACGTACCACACATGCGTGCACACACACCCCACACACATCGAATAGATTCGTCATCACAGATTTTATCACACAGCCACACATAACACACATACCACACATGCACACATACACACGATATACATCAGATATACACAGCATCACACACAGGCACACACTTCATCACACAGGCATAACTACCACACACACCATCACACATGCGTACAATCATACACATTACACATACCACACATCACACACATTCACACACTACACCACACACATCACACGCACACTCCACGCACATCACACATGCCTACAATCACATACACATTACAGATATCACACACATTCACACTACACACATCACACATTATCACACACATGCACACACCCCATCACTACACACACATCACCACACAAACACAGCATCACACAGGCGTACCCTGTCACACACATGCACACACCATTACACATACACCGTCACAGCAATGCACATCCCGAGAAGTCCTGGCCCCTCGCACACCCGTTTCCACCCCCAGCCGCCCCTCCACGCCCGTTCATTGAGCGCCTGTTATGGGCCCCATCCTGTCCTGGGTGCTGAGCTTGTAGGTCTGTGTGAGGCTCAGTCTTGACCCTCGGAGAGCTTACAGTCTAGGAGGGGAGACCGACACAGACAAGAGCCACAGAAGGAGGGGTGTGGCCGGGTTGCAGCGTCAGGTGGGCACACACACAGTGTGGCCCATTCTCTAGAGAGGGTGAGGGTGGGAAGGCTTCCTGGAGGAGGGAACCTGAGTAACCAGTGCTCACTGGGCAGAGCAGGGCTCCCAGGTGGAGGGAGGAATGTCTCCAAGTAAGAAGCCAGGCATAGCACGGGGAAACGGGAGAAGAGTATGTGCCGTTTGTGGGGCCCAGTGCAGTGTGGGGCCCAGGGAGGCTGGAGAGAGGCCAGTGTTGGCCTCATCAGTTGCATCCGTGCACCGAAGCCACTCTGATCCCTCCGGCTCACGTGGACACGCAGGGGCTCCCACCCATGCCCCCATCCCCTGCCTCAGGTGGCCTGGATGCTGCCGCTGGCCTCTTCCTACTCCCTGGGACTCAGAAAGAGGGGAAGACAGAGAGCTCCCATTCTGAAAGGTGAGATCATCTCACTTCTGCCAGTTCTTGGAAAAGTTATTCGTTCCCAGAAATGTTTATTAGTCACCCCTTTTGTTGAAAGACATTTTGGCACCACCAGATGGAAAAATCAAAATGCTTCTCACAGGACGATTCGTCTCAAGTATTCCGCCTGACATCCCACAAGGATGATTTCTGAGGATACAACTCAAGGAGGATGTTCTGTTGGCATCTGTGGGGAGAAGCCGAGTCTGTTCAGCTGTGTGTGTGTGTGTGAGAGAGATTGTGTGTGACTATGCGTGTGTAATTGTGTTTGTGACTGTGACTGTGACTGTGTGACTCTGACTGTGTGAGACTGTGCGACTGTGTGTGACTGTGCACGCATGTGCTTGTGTGCTCTCTTGGGGGTCCGTGGAAGCAGTGGGCCTGGGGACCTGAGCAGAATTCTAATTTGCATCGGTGTACCCTGTGTGTGCCCCGGCACCTCCCAAGCCAGTGGAAACCACGTAGAGGACTTGCCTATCCAACAACCGTTCCCTCCTGCTGCTGGGCCGCGGACCGGGCACATCACAGCCTTGGTGCTCATCCTTATTTAATCTCCACAGACAGACACCTTGCGAGGGAGGGATTTTCATTCCTGTCAATGGAACGCTGGGACTCAACAAGATAAAATACCATGCGCAGGATTAGGTAGTCCACGGCTGAGACCTTGCTTCTGTCCCACACCCCGGAGGCAGGCGCGGCAGTCCTTTAGCACACTCAGGGACTGGGACCCCAACGGGACCCTTGACTCTGGAGGAGCCTTGGAGGAGAGGCCACGGAGACATCTCTGTGGGCAAACAGGTGGCAGCGGGCACCGTGGTGCTGGGGATGTCTAAGATGGTGCAGCACGGGCACTGGGCATGGTGGCAGGGATGGTGGTGGTGGTGGGTGGTGACGGCAGAGGTGGAATCGGTGATGGGCATGGCTGTGTGTTGGAGGAAGCTTCCAGGAAGACCCCTGATGGTGAATGGGGAGACCTAGCTGGAATGGAGGCGGGCATGGAGAAGAGGCAGTGGGGGGAATGACCGTGGCTCACTGTGGAGCTGATGTGGGTCAGAGCGTGGCAGGTGGTGGTGACTGGGGCTGGTGGATGGATCCCGGTCCTGGCTCAGCCCTTGTCCAGTTGCTCAGGCTGGGAATCAAATGAGCGGAAGTGGGGAGGGTCTCACCATTCCCACCGCTTGTCTCCAGCTAGCCTCAGGGACACGGGGCTTCACAGCAAATGATGGACTCTCCCCTTCAGTAGCACCCTCTCCCCTTCAGTAGCACCCTCTCCCCTTCAGTAGCACCCTCTCTCCTTCAGTAGCACCCTCTCTCCTTTTCTTGACCTTGGAGTCAATGGCGATTGCTGCTCAGGCTCAGTCCCTTCAAGTGCGGAAAGCTGGACAGGTTATCACCCCTTTGTAGGATGAAGTTACTATGTCTTGGATGTGGGCACAGATGTTAGGGGAGCACCCTGGGGGCTGTCCCCCAAGGTCAGGGCCCATGCTGTGGGCCCAGAGGCAGCTGTGATGGCTGCGAGAGGCCACCTCCCCCGAGTATTGACCCCCTGTCCAGGGACAGGACACAGACCAGCCAGCAGCACGTGGCATGGTGTTTCGGAGGCTTGCTGACCCCTGGGGTCACTGGCCCCTGGGGAATCCTCTGATTTCCCCCACCAGATGTGACCCCCCTCTCCCCGAGTGCCAGCCCCATATGGAGGCCAGATGTGGAGCTGGGCCCGTGTGAGTCAGCCTGAGGTCGTGGAATGCGGGTGACCACCAGGTTGGCCAGGGAGGGCCAGTCGGTCCCCATGACAGCTCGACAGAAAAGCCCCAGAGCCCACAGGAAGCTCGCTCTGGTGAGAGCCCGGTGGGGGCAGGGTGCTGCGATGCTGGGGCCTCCTGGCCCAGGCGGCTCTGGGGGGGATGCGGCCCTTCCCAGCACAGTGACTTGCCATCCCGCAGAGGGGGAGCCCTGAGGGGAGAGGTGGGCCCCAGAAGGGCCCTCCCTGGGATCTAGGCAGCTTGCTGGCCCTTGTCGGCCCTCTCCCCGGAGCTTCCTCTTGTCTCTCCCGATGCTGTTTTCCTCTCCTCTGAGCATCCTGGTTTTAGGAAGCAGGGGTGGGGAGGGAGGGCTCTAAGGGGCCACAGAGGCATCTGATGAACGCTATCTCCTGCCCTTTTACAGATAGGGACACCAAAGCTCAGAGTGGGGGTGGGGTGGGGATCTGTCCAAGGTGCCCAGAGTGTGCGGCTGGGGACACCAGGCAGGAAATGCTAGTCTTCTGGCTCAGCCATGCCCTGTGCGTCTCTGACCACAGAGCACTTCTGCTGACGCAGAGCGCAGGTGGGCATTTTGTGAGGTGTTCCGGGCGGCCCTCCCCTGGGATGAGTGCCTTTGGTACTGAGGACCTCAGCACCTCTGTCATTGTTCCTGGGTTTCCTCCCCAAGGCCTGTCCCAGAGTCTTCACAAACCTGCCAGCTCAGCTCTGCGTGTGCTGGGCTCAGGCCTCTGAGATACCGTGGGGTACCCGGGCGGGGGGGACCCCAGCCTCCCAAGAAGCCTACAGGAGCTTTGGGAGGCATCTCTGCAAGCCCTGGCCCCTGAATCCATTCATCCAGCAGCACTCAGCTCTGCCCCCGCCCTGCTGTGGCTCCTGGGTCTCAGCTACTTCCTTCAGGTCTTCTCAGGGAAGCAGATTTTGAAGATGGCTTGACTTTTAGGAGCTGACAGGAGTTCCGAGCCAAGTCCCGTGTATAGAGGGTGCATGGATGCTCATCCCACATGGGACAGGGCTCCACACCAGGGTGCCCTGGGAGCGGCCTGGAAATGGCAGCCCAGCTTGTGGAGAGGGGATGCTCTTGGTTGTCGGGCAAAGGGCTTGCTGGAGGTGGCACTTTGGTGGGGAAATGGGCAGTGTTTGAGAGGTTCTCAGCCGGGCCACTCCCGCTCTGTGGGGTGCTATTAATCTACATCTGTAGGTCTGGTGGGCTTCTGGCTGAAACACCCTCCACACCAAGCCTTCTGGGAGCCCCGGAGGGAGCTGAAGGTGGACTGGACTGAGCCCACGCCAAGGGAGGCTGGATTTCCCACTCTCCCTCCTCTGGAGGCTGGGCCCCCATTGCTGCTGAGGGTGCTGGCCTCGGGGCGTTGCGGGGGGATGCTCACTGCTCCATCCTCCTACTGGGTGGTTCTCGATGGCATGTCCCACCAGCCCTGCCCTCACCGATGCCTTTGTTGTGCAAGAAGCTGGTTGGCTGATCCAGCCAGCCTGGGAGCACTGGGGCTGAGCCAGAGGTGGGAGGGCCTCGGCGGAGGGAAGCACTATCCACCCTCCAGGATGACTCTGACAGCCATGTCCCTGCCTCTGGTGGGCCCAGCCCCATCAAGGGTCAGGGGGACAAGCATGGAATTCGGAGATAGCCAGGCTGTTTCAGTTCCTCCTAACAGGAGGAGGCGGCTGCGGCTTCCTCCCTGGGTAGCAGGCTCTACCCCGGGCTGCTGTGCTGGAGGCAGCAGCCCCCATGCTGAGGGCGCCCCAGCTGGGGCAGGGCAGGGCCCAGATCCACTCCCCTACTTAAGCCTCTTGCAAAGAAGGGTGCCAGTCCCCTGATCTCTCTTCACTGATGAGCCTCGGGGTGCAGAGCTGGACAGGCCAGGCCTGACTGTGCCCACTTCCCAGGGGGACAGGGCTGGTCTCCTCCCCAGGGGTCTGGCTCTGATTCTAAGACCACCTAATGTCCTGTCCTCCAGGGACCCCCAGGTAGACAAATGGTCTCAGGCAGCTAACCCCTCTCCCTTTCCAGAAACAGAGCCCAAGCACCAGGACCTAGCATGGGAAACTGAGGCAGCATCCACACTGCTTTCAGTTCTGTGAGAGAGGGCCATCCTGTTCTGTCTTTGAGGAGAAACCTTCAGCCAGCTCTTAAGTTGGGTATCCTCATCTTGTCCAAGTCCTGGGGCAGGCCCCTGTGGCAGGCACATGGCAGGAGATCCCTGAGGACTCCTGAGGGCAGCGGTGGCAGTTGCCAGGCCTAGCCACAGTGAGCCTCCAGCCCTGTCTCGTTTGATGTAGACTAGGCAGGAGCCACAGTGACCCCCCGCCATCTCAGGTGTGGTGGCCCCTCACAGTGACCCCCTATCCCAGGTGTGGCGGGCGGCCCCTCTCCCACATTCCGTGGCAGGGAGTCGGGAGAGGGCAAATGAGCATCACTGAGACCAAACCTTGGTTCTTGGCGGCCCTTCCTCCCTTCGCAGGGCCTGGGAAGCATGTGCTGAGAGTTGCATTTCAGGAAAGCAGCTGCAGCTCGTGACACGCTTTCCACAGCGGGAGATTTATGGGGCTGCGCGGCTTTCATGGTTTCTGTGGGGTTCCTATTCTCCCCCTCATTTGTCCTGGCCGCTGTCTCGGAGGCAGATGGGTGACAAGCCTCCCCTAGCTGGACCGGCCCAACAGGAAGGTATGGCTGGGTGGGGGAGGGGTGAGGCTGACCACCCCAGCCTCCTCCGGAGGGGGAAGCTGCTGGGAGCCACTGGGGGCCCACCTCGGGCAGCCCATAAATCTATGAGACCTCCAGGAGGCAGGAAGCCTCCCCGCGGAGGTGTCCCACACACTCAGGCCTTGCCAGGGAAAGGAGAAGGGCCAGCAGCCCCCCGAGTCTGTGCCGCGGCCACTCCCCCAGGGCCCAGCCTGCAAGTTGTTTATTCCGGGCTGGGCCTTTCCTGCCATGTGTCAGTTCCCAACAGGCAGATGAATGAGCAGCATCTGTAGCTTCTGCACCGGCCGGACAGCTTTCCTCCAACCTGGCCTGGGCGGGGAGCTTTGATCCCAGCAGGAGGTCCCCCAAATCTGCAAGGAGGGGCATCTGTCAGTTCCCATCTACTCCTGCCGCGAACTTTCTGGGGTGGTGACAATGCAGGGTCCTCAGAAGGCCTAGAGCTCACAGGCTATGGTGGCTCCCGGGCCCGGACTGGAGCTGGGGAAGGAGGGAGGGAGGTTTTGGATGGACTGGGGTCTGGACAGAGGACAGGGCTCCCGTGGGGCAACAAGTTGCCCTCTGGAGGAATCTAAGCAGAGGCTGTGACCTGGAGCTCCCCATTCTTCAGGTTGCCTTTGACGGCCTGGTCATGGGTCAACACTGGGACTCTGAGGAAGTTGAGGTACCCCAGGAAGGAAGACCCAGATGCTCACTCGGGTACCTTGCACTGCAGCCAGGAACGCGGGAAGCAGCAGCTGAAAAGCCACCCAGGGCTGGACAGGCCAGGCCTGACTGTGCCTACCTCCCAGGGGACAGGGCTGGTCTCCTCCCCAGGGTCTGGCTCTCCGGTTCTACTTCTGCCCTCCTTGACCAAGGGAAGTGCTCAAGGCACTCCGCCTGCCCTGGGCCTGCCTCCTAGCCCTCTGCCCCCTCGGCCGGAACCAACTCCACACTGCTGCCGGCTGCCCTTGGTGACCCTGGCCCCCACGGACCTGGCCCTCAGCCGCTTTCTCACCTCGGAGCCACAGCCAGCCCTGCAGAGCCCCATGTGGGCGTCTGCTGTGGGGCGGAGGAAGGTGTGTGCTCCTGTAGCCGGGCGGCAGGTGTGGGTTAGGGCAAGGGAAGCCAGTTCTCGTGGCTCACACTGCCCTGGTGGCTGAGAGAGTTCTTGGCATGAAAGACCTTCCTGTGAACCCCAGAATTGCTGAAAGGGAGGGCCGCTGCTGCCCCACCCCACCTGCAGCCTTGTTCCCCGAGCTCTGTGGCTGGCTGCAGAAAAGGAGGGTTTACTGCACGGAAGTGGGGTGGCCCATGGGCTGCAAGGGCAGGAGACAAAGCTCAGCCAGGTGCCTAGGACTGGACAGCAGAGGCCACTCCTGGCCGCCCTGGAACTGCACTCTCTCTTCTTGCTTTCCCTTGGGCATCTGCTCTAGGAACCCGCCTCCTCTCCATGGTGGAGCACCAGGGCTCAGTTACGCTTCCAGTCAGCCCAACCCATTCAGCATCCAGGGTTCCAGTTACCAAGTCCCAGCCCTGGTTTTGTCTGCACTGACAGCAGATCCCTGACCTGAGCAGAGACCGCTGGGAAGAGCACACCAACTCACTTGTAGCAGTCAGCTCTGCGGGCAGCAAGGGCTCAGAGGAAGGGAGGATGAAGTTGAGCTGTGGACCCTGGGATGCACTTATGATAAAACCAGAAGCACCAGCAGGCGGAGGCCAGGCTCCCCTCCCCAGGCAGGAGGGTTGAGGAGCTCTGCTAACATCTGCCTCATTGACTTCCTTGTCTCCGCTTTAGAGAATGGCCATTCTGGCTTAAGGTGGCAACCTCTTCCTGTACACCAGCAGTCCCTAATTTTTTTTTTTTGGAGATGGAGTTTCACTCCTGTTGCCCAGGCTGAAGTGCAGTGGTGTGATCTCCACTCCCTGCAAACTCTGCTTCCCGGGTTCAAGCAATTCTTCTGCCTCAGCCTCCCCAGTAGCTGGGATTACAGGTGCCCACCACCACGCCTGGCTAATTTTTTTGTATTTTTAGTAGAGACAGGGTTTTACCATGTCGGCCAGGCTGGTCTCAAACTCCTGACCTCAGATGATCCACTCGCCTCGGCCTCCCAAAGTGCTGGGATTACAGGTGTGAGTCACCGTGCCCAGCCAGCAGTCCCTAATTTAAGGACTGTCGGCACACTTCTCATCTCCCTGGTCTGACCTCACCATCTGCCTTTCTGAGAGCAATCTCGTCTCCTTTCTGAATACAGGGTGGGGGATCCCCTGCAGAGCCCCCAGTTCCAGCGTTGTTGAAGACAATTTTTGGGACATCAGTGCAAGGACAGTGGGAGTTCAGGCATGCTAAGGGCTGAGGCTAATTAGCTTGGGGTGAGTTTCATCGTATGGGTGTGTCTTAGTTCTGGGCTGCTGCCACAAAACCCCTTAGACTGGGTGACTGATAAACAACAGAAACTTACGGCTCGTAGTTCTGGAGGCTGGAAAGTCCAAGACCAAGGTGCCAACAGATTCCGAATCTGGTGAGGGCTTGCTCTCTGCTTCAGAAATGCTGCCTTCTTGCTGTGTCCTCACACAGTGGAAAGGGCATGGGAACTATGCCGCCTCTTTTTTTTTTTGGAGACGAAGTCTCACCCTGTCACCCAGGCTGGAGTGCAGTGGTGTGATCTTGGCTCACTGCAACCTCCATCTCCTGGGTTCAAGCAATTCTCCTGCCTCAGCCGCCTGAGTAGCTGGGACTACAGGTGCCTGCTGCCACGCCTGGCTAATTTTTTATATTTTGGTAGAGATGGGGTTTCACTGTGTTGCCCGGGGAACTCCTGAGCTCAGGCAATCTGCCTGCCTCAGCCTTCCAAAGTGCTAGGATTACAGGCGTGAGCCACCGTGCCCAGTCAGCTTCTTCTATAAGGGCACTAATCCTACCCACAGGGTGAAATGCTCATGATTTAATCGTGTCCTAAAGACCCTACTTCTTAATATTCTCTCACTGGATATCAAGTTCCAACAGATGAATTGGGGGGGGGGGGATACTAACATTAAAACTATGATAGGGTCTAAGAGGCCCATCCTTGAGGCCGTGGTTCTAGGATGGGCAGAACTGCCCATAACCCACTGTGCCAAGCCCCCTGGTTGGGTGACATCACAGGTACATCTGGGTTGGGAGGGGCCCCGGGTTCCATGTAGCCCAGAGGTCCCTCTCATTCCTCACTTCAAGCCAGAGGTTGGTTGGAGGTGACAGCAGCCTGGCGGAGTGCTGTGTGGCTGCTGATGCTCGTGCTCCCAGACCTGCAGCGCAGGTCTGTTTGAGGTCACTGTTGCAATGCACATTTTGAATATTTTCAGCTGTACATGCACGGCAGGGGCTTGGCCCATGCACTGCATGTGTAGCTCATACTTAGTGGGCTGTGTAATGTGTAGAGGGGTTGCCAAGGGCAGTGGAAATGTGGCCTTTTTCCAGCGTAATCATGATTCCTACCACTACCTGCCCCTGCCCCCTGTGGCCAGGACAGCTCCCACCCCTGATGTTGCTGAGATCTGCTGCGGGTGGAAGGACAAGGGCTGGTTGCTTTCTCCCGACGACCAGTGTCCATTGTTCTATCCCTGTGGACTCTCGACAGCAAGGTGTCCAGGCGGGAGGGTACCTTTCAGGGCTTTGCCCTTGGTGTTAGGCAGTTAAGCAGGTCCCCTTCAGGCCTGTGTGGCTGTGCCTGGAGATGCATAGGGGGCTGCTTTGGATGCCACGCCTGGTTTCCAGGGCATTCACTGATGGGGGGAAGCTCAGAGACCAGAGGGTTGCGCAGGGCTCACTGGCCCTTCTGCTATGACCCCGGGGAGTGAGAAGGTCCCTGAGAGGCCTCTGGAGGAAGTCTAAGGCTAGGCCTTCTCCAGCCAGCTCTTTCTCTGGGCTCTTCTCAGCAGTGAGAGTCTGCCAGCTCTGCCCTTCTGCCTGGCCCTGAGCAGAGGCCCAACATCCCCAGAATCTTCAAGATTAATTGTATTAGCTTCTAGGGCTGCCAGAACAAAGTACTACGGACCGAGTGGCTTAAACCACAGAAACATTTCTCACAGCTCTGGAGGCTGGAAGTCCAAGATCAAGGTGTCGGCAGGGTTGTTTTCCTCTGAGTTCTCTCCTGGCTTGTAGATGGCCACCTTCTCGTGTCCTTACAGGGTCTTCCCTCTGTGCATCTGTGTTTTCATCTCCCCTTATAAGGACACGGGTCATAGGGCCCACCCTAATGACCTCAACTATACTTAAATGTTTTAAAATTTTAATGGGTACTTAATTATACTTTAAAGACCCTATCTCCAAGTAAAGTCATCCTGTGAAGCCCAGGGGGTTAAGCTTTCAACAGAGTAATTTGTTGGGACACCATTCAGCACACAGCACCAACAGATGCTCTGAGCCTGGGATCAAAGCTGCGCTCTCCCAGATCCCTAGCTCAGGGTGCCTCCCACAGCGTCCTTGTTGGGCCACTCCAGCCCATGCTGGCTGGGGACACTGTGGCTGTGCAAAGGGTCTGAGGTGTCCAGCACAGCAGAAACAGCCGTATCCTGAGCTCATTCGTATTCAGCTCAGTCCTGGGGAGAGGGAAGTGGGGCGCTCAGGGATGCCTGGGGTGGCTCCCCCATTGCTTAGCTAAGGGGCTCTCAGTTGCCATGGTGACCTCTGTCTGCACAGTCAAATACACTCAGCCCAGCCACTTCTCTGGGCTGGAGGGCTCCCCCCACTCCAGAGTTCACACTGTTGAGTCCCTTGGTGACAAAAACATGGAAACGGTTGCCATGGCAGCCATTCTTTGGAGCCCTCAGACTGGAGTGCAAAGTTCAGGATGCCCAGGGACAGCTGAAATGAAAATATGGGAAAACGTGCTTCCCTCGCCCTGGAAGGATGAGTCGGTTGGCATCTCAGTGCTCCCCTGTGCCTGGCTGTCCCTGCCCCTCCCCATCCCCTGGTCCATGTGTGGGTACAGGGGGTTGCCCTGGGAGTGAAGGAGCAGAGTGGCCCCCGGAGATGTAGACAGAAGCCAGCCAGCATGGGAAGGCAGGCTGAGCTGGGGTGGGTCCATTGTCTGGAGTGGTAAGTGGGGAAGTGACTGCTGGGCGTTCCCTGGGGACATGTGCTTGTGACTGCTGAAGCCACGGAGCTTGCCTGTGTCTTGGTTTCTTCAAGTTGCTGCTCCTTTCTCAGGAGGGCTCAAGTCTGCTTCACGGCCCAGCCTGGGGAATCAAGTGCTTCGCCTAGTGAAGGCTACAGGGTGTGAGGGGTGGGCTTAGTGAGGGGAAGGGACCCTGCTCTGACAGTACGGGGCAGGTGGATGGCTGTTTCTCTTGAACAGAGGTTGAGTACAGCAGTAGGCCTCTCCAGGTACCCCCTGGCCTGGGGGCAATGATCATGTGTCCACCTCCAGCAGGTCCCCAAGAAGGCTCCATGAGGCTCTGGTGACCTGAGATGCACCAACCAAAGGGTTCTGCAGTCAGGGTTGTTTGAGAAATCAACATATGTATACAGGATTCTTAGGTTAAAGGTTCTGAAAAGTTCTGCAGTAAGAGCAAAGTTTCTCCTTTATTTATTTATGTAGCATTTCTTTTTTGAAGTCTCCCTTACTATCTTGCAGAAATGACATCTGCGAACATTTGTCCTCTGAGTCAACAGCATCTCACCACTTGTGAGAAACACATATTCCAGGGCCTCACCCAGATCTATTGAATCTGAAGCTCTGGGGGCGGGGCCCAGCAGTGTATTTTCACAGGCCCCCCAGGGGATTCTGATGCATGCTCCATTTGGGGAAGTCCTCTACTAGGGAAAATACTGGCAGAGAATTTGGAGTAAGAGGAATGGTCTGGGGACCTTGGGCAGCACAGAGGAAGGGAGGCCCCCTGGTAGGGATGGCTTAGACATGGGAAGCGGCAGGTCCAAGGACCCCGGGGCTCTGGAAAAGGCACTACAGCCACCCCAAAGGGTGGGTTCTCATCTTCTGCCCCTGAGCATTGAGGACCCATTATGGTTTTCCGAGACTGGTTGGAGGACCAGGCTGTGTGTGTGGAGTGCCACGAGGTCTGGTGTAAAGTGACTTGGGTCTTGGGAAAAGCGCACCCCTGAGGAACTTCCCTCTGCCCCGCCAGCATTGCGCTCACCCGAGCGCCTGCCCTGGGCAGACAGCCTGCCCAGAGTGCTGGGGGCGTGGGCAGCACCTGTAGGCTTCCTGGACAAAGTGGGTCTTGACAAGGCCAGGAGATGGCTTGTCCCGACGGCAGTGCTGGGTGGCACCCTCAAAGCGTGGGAGGCGAAGCTTCTTGGAACAGCGGCCTTGGCCCTGGTGTTAGCAGGTGGGGGTCTACCATCAGCTTGCCACCACCCACGCGCTCCTCCGTGGGACACTATCTGCAGTCACTTCCTGGGGCTGGGTCTCCTTTCCCTTCTCCCCAGGCTCAGGCAGGGTGGACCTGGCCACAGCAGCTGGGGGCCCACCCGCCTGCCTGTGCTTCCTTGCAGCCGTCCAGATTCACATCCTGAAGGCGGACAAGGCGGGGGACTGGTGGAAGTTCACGGTGAACATCATCTCCGTGTACAAGCAGGGCACGAGCCGCATCCGCCGCGGTGACCAGAGCCTGTGGATCCGCTCGCGGGACATCGCCTGCAAATGTCCCAAAATCAAGCCCCTCAAGAAGTACCTGCTGCTGGGCAACGCCGAGGACTCTCCGGACCAGAGCGGCATCGTGGCCGACAAAAGCAGCCTGGTGATCCAGTGGCGGGACACGTGGGCGCGGCGGCTGCGCAAGTTCCAGCAGCGTGAGAAGAAGGGCAAGTGCAAGAAGGCCTAGCGCGGAGGCAGCAGGCGGGCGGGCGCCAGGGCGGGGCCGAGCGAGAGCGGGCGCCTGGGCCCGGCCGCCGCGGACTTGGCCCGCGAGGGCTTTCCCAGGTTGGGGGAGGGAGGGGGCGGGGCCGCACGGCGCGGGGGGCGGGGCCCTCGGCGGCCCCTCCCCCGGTCCCCACCCTGCGCGCCCCGGGCGAGAGCCGTGTGCGCGCGGGGCGGGGTGCGTCGGCGGCCGGGCCCTGGAGAAATGAGGACGAGACGTAGCTACCTCACGGGGCTCCTTCCAGAGCAGAGACGCACTTCCCTGGGGCTGGGCGCGGCCGCCGTGGAGGGGCTGGGGGCGGGCGCAGAACCGCACAGCTGGGGCCGCAGGCGCGGGGCGTGGATGGCGCGGAGACGGGGACGGGAGGAGAACTGTGAATTCTCAGGCCGGCAGTCTGGGCGGGGTGCTGAGCACCGACCATACCACCACCCCACACGCGCAGACGGGATCCCCACTTTCTCCCCGGCCCCTTCCTTCCTTCCTTCCCCGCGGGCCACCTGGCTGTCACAGCCTGGGCTCCTCCATCTGAAGGGGTCTGGCAGCATTTGGGGAATGGACAGCTCCTGTCAGGCCAGCACGCCCCAGGAGGCCTCTGTCTCCACTGCCACCTGCTGAGTGGGTCCTCCTGGGTGGGGTCTTGGGGTTGGGTGGGGTGGGTGGTTCACCTGTGGAGAGAGGAGAGGAAGCCCCTGCCCAGCGTGGGGCTCGCCCAGGATTCTGGCCCATCCAGAGGGCAGTGGGCCCAGGGACACCCCTGAGAAGCCCAAGCCGGGTGGTCACCGCTTCATGCTGGAGCTGCCTGTTGGAGGAGGCATCGCAAACGCAAAACCTCCCAGAGAGTTTCCTTTTGGAAACTTGGAACCAGCCCCTTTTATGACATTTTCCAGGGGAGGGGGAAGGGGAAGGGGTACTGGCTGGGTTTACGGCAGTGACACTATTTATGTAATGACATCAACTCCCACAAGGCCGCTCAGCAATGTCAACAGCTGCAAAGGGCCTGAATGGGCTTGGAGTCTGCAGGCTGCGAAGGCATTTGGGCCTGGCTTGGGGCAGGGGACTTGCTTGAGCTGGGATGGGTTTGCTGGCTCAGCGAAGTACCAGAGTGCCTGAGCCATGGGTGGGCGGGGGTGCAGGAATGACCAGGTTCCTGGGGGCCAAGGAGGCCATGCTGGCTTCTCCAAGGAAAGGCACAGAGGCTGCCGGGCCTGCCCCCTACAGCTGTCTTGGTCTGGCCTGGGCCACACCTTGATGACCATACCTTTCCAGACAGCCTCTTTGTGGAGTCTGCCCGTGCCCTCCACTGTGCCCCAGCCCTCCTTCCAAAATCTCCTAGAGACGCTGTCCTCAAGCAGGCAGCCCCTTTTGTTCTGACCTCCTCACACAGGGTCCATTCCTGTGCCCTCGGGCCTCCTGGCTCCCCGCCTTTCTGGGCTCTGTGCACTGCCCGGGCCTCTGGCCCACATCCTCACACCCGGCGCACTGAATTAGAGGCCTGGCTCCCCTCATAGTCAGGAAATTGGTTTCACTTTCCCGGCCAGAGTTTGGCTGCTCAAAAGGGTCATACCAAGTATGAAGCTCGGCCCCCGGTGGTCTGGCTTTCCTCTGCCTTCCCCGCTTCTGCCCGCATCACGGCTGCCATTTTTTGGGCACCTGCTGTGTGCCAGGCACTTTACCCACATGCTCCCAGCTTGTACTCATGACAACCCTGTGGGACAGGGACCCGTTGTCGCCAGCAAGGAGACTGGAGTACACATGCCCAAGGTCATGCTGCAAATTGGTGGCAGGACTGGGGCTAAGACTCCAGAGCCCGACTTTCTGACCAGGGGCCACGCTGGCCCTCACTGCACTCCAGCTCTGCAGCCCACCCGCCCAATCCCTGTGCATCCCGGGAGGGTGCTTTTGGGGGAGTGATCACTGAGCCCCTGGCCCTGGTTACTGCCTCTTGAGGACACTGGCATCTGGACTGGAGAACAGGAGCCCGGGATGGGGTAGGACATGGGGACTAGCACATCTTCAGAGGGGGCAGAAAAGTGGTGGGGGACACAGGGACGGACTTGCCAGATGGCAGCTCCAGGTTCCAGGAAGGCAGGCCTTGGCTGCTCTGAAGAGGTGGTAGAAAGGTGTTTTGGCTGCCTCGGGGTGGTTGGAGAGACTCCAGGAGAGACTGGCAGAGGTGCCTCGGGGGCAGGGCACAGACAGACCTGCCCTGGTAAGGGGCATTTGGCTTCCCTGAATTCAGCCTAAGGCTGCAAGACACGGCGCCTCGGATGCCCAGTGTGGTCTCTTCACCCTGCCCAGAAGGGCTGTGGCAGGCCCACGATATCCCACCCTGGGTCTGGGTCTCACCGGTGTCCTGTGAGGGGCTTGCACTTGTGGTTTCTGAGGCCCCCTCGGCAACGGAGCCAGCGACGCGCCAAGCAACAAGGCATCTTGCAGAAAATTCAGCCAGTGTCCCGCCCCTCCCTTCAGCTCGGCACCCCAAAGGGCACAGGCTGTCCACCCAGTGCCCTGGCCCTTGGGGAATGCATCAGGGTGACCAGATTCACCAGGCTAGGGGCCAGGTCACGGTTGGCATTGTACGGTCATCACGAGCTGCCTTTCCTATCCACACACCCAGCCAGAACCCAGCCCACCCACTCCCGACTGCAACCCCCGGCCTCTGCATGCAGTGAGTGCCATCCCTGGGAAAGCACCCTTCCTCCACTCCTGTGTCCCACTCCTAGGAGCAGAGGGGGAAATGGGAATTGAGGTGTTCCGGTTTGTACAGTTAGGAAGGGATGTGAAACAGAACTAGATTTTGAAGAGTGTATTAACCAGAATTGTGCTATGTAGGTGTTTGAAGAAAAACATACCAGATTAGTCTTTGTTTTTGAAACAGCTTCCCCGGTTGTCCTTTTTCTTAGCAGCTGGGTGGTCTGGTGTCCCTGACAGCTGAGTGCCTGCTCTATGGACGCGCAGTAATGCCGAAGATTTGCGGGGGAGGACATAGGGCTGCCCCCGGGATTCACCTGCTGGCTGTGGTCTCTGCCCACTGCATCTGTCATTGGAAAGCAGGGCAGGAGGCAGCATCCCCAGGGGCCTCTAGGTGGGAGGGATGGACACCTGGGGTCACAGCCCAGGGAGGCTGGGAGCTGCTCCAAGGCCCTGGAACTCTGCCTCAGTCACGGCATGCTGGAGAGGGGTACGGACTTTCTTGGAGTTGCCCCAGGTTGGAATGAGACTGAACTCAAGAAGAGACCCTAAGGGACTGGGGAATGGTTCCTACCTTCAGGAAAGTGAAAGACGCTTAGGCTCTCAACACTTAAAGGACGCCCCCTTGAAGCCCAGGGAGTGGACAGACTAGACCCATTGATGGGGCCACTGGGCCATGGTCCGTGGACAAGTCATTCCTGTGGGCCACAGCCACGGCACACCCGGGGGGATCAAAATGTGGACTTGTGGGGTCTCGCCCCTGCCAAAAGCCAAACCAGTCCCACGCCTGTCATTGGACGTTTCTTCCCATTCCCTCCTCCCAAATGCACTTCCCCTCCTCCCTCGGCCCCCTCCTGTGTTTTGAATTTCTGTTCACTCAGAATTGTAAATGTTTAGTTGTGACCACGACGTATTGTTTGCGTCAATGTCCCTTTCCAATGCATACTAATATATTATGGTTATTATATATGAATATATTTAATGACATGGAAAAAGTTGTGGATTTTCTTAAGTTTCTTTCCTTTTTGGGCGGGGCGGGGGGGTGGTTAGAGTTGTAATGGACCCAGATGGAACTTGTAACGTGGGCCTCACATGATAGAACTAAATTCAGATATCATTAAATAAACTCTTGTACACTGTGCCGTCTCGCAGTCTTGATTGGTGGCCTGGGCTGTGGGCTGTGGGTGGTGGGTGTGTGGGGAGGCAGGGGAAGGATGGAGTTTTCGGGGAGTTTGAGGACTATGGCTTCAGGCCGAAGAACTCCCGTGCAAGTCAGAGCCCGGGTTTTACCCATAAGCCTCAGAGACAGAGCCCTAACCCCCTAAAAGGCAGGAAAAGAGCAGTTTTGCTTGGAATGTCCTAGGGGCTTGCTGGCCGTGAATGCTGTTTTGAGCTAAAAGGCTCTGGAATGGGACAGTCTGTATTGCAGGCTGCAGGAAACCACTCCAGGGACCCATCCTTGCCATTCCCTGGAGTTCCAGGACAGAGAGAGGGGAAAGGGCTCCCTTCCCACTTTGCCCTACCTGCAACCCCGGGGCGGAGAGCCACCTTTGACCCTCTCCATTTGATTCAGAACCTGCAGGTAGTTTCTGACTTTTACATAACTGGCTTCTTCTATGAAAGCCAAGTAGAGACTCAAGAAACTACAGCAGGGTTAGTGAAAGAGATCTTGCAAAATATTTTTTTCAAGCGATTGCTAAAGGCTTCGTGCGGTGCAGAGACTGGGCCCGTGCCAGCACCACGCAGCCACCAAGAGCTGAGCTCACTTGGTTTCTGAGAGGCTATATTTAAACCTCCAAATGGTTGTGATTTCTTTATTAAATAAACAATTCAGTCATTAGGAACATATTGTGTTGCCATGAAAAGTGGGGCCGATCGTCACCAGGAAGCTATAATTTCTGCACCCAGCTGTTTTGAAGGCAAGCCTCAGCAATGGGCCCAGTCTAGCCCCTCAGCAAGGCAGGCTCAACAGGCCCTTCCTTCGAAGGTATGGAGAGCCCCTTCCCTGCTGTGAGAGAGCTGACTAGAGATGCCATTCGCTTCTGCTCAGGAATAAATAGGGCCAGCCCTGCCGCCTCGGGGGTCTGGCTCTGCGGAAGGGAGCTAGGCTGTCAGAGCCTGGGGTCAAAGCCAGGGCAGGCAGATACGTGAGTGGTCTCTGGGTGTCCCAGTCTCAGGTGTAAGTCCCTGCTGAAATGACAATGCCTGACAGTGGGTGGGCAGGGATGAGATCGAGGTCTCAGCTGGCCACAGGCTAAGGAGAAACACAAGCCTTTTCTGGGGTCTCAGGTGCTCCCTGGGGCCAGCGGGGCCACTGGTAGCATTTAAGACCCACCGAGAGACTGGGCTAAGAGGCCTGTGATGCACTTGAGGCAGTTTCATTCTCAGCTTTCGTCCTTTTAGGTCAAGGGTCCAGTTCTCAAGGACTTTCATGATGTGGCTTTTTTCTGTCCATTAAAAAAAAAAAATTAAAAAGGTGTGTGTCTGAGAGCCCGCGTTTCCTTTGGGACGCCACCAGTCAGGCCCTGTGAGGGTGGCTGCAGCCCCAGGCCCAAGGCCAGAAGGAAACACACATTAGAACATGTACTGCCACCAGCCCCTCTGCCTCCCAGGACATTATGCTCTAGCTGGGGAGAGAGGGCATCTGGCAAACTCAATGCAGGAAATAAGCTGGGTTGCTGCTAAGGACTGGCCCAAGGTAGTGGGAAAAGCCCATTTTAGAGACGGGAATGCGGAGTCACGAGGAAGCTGGGTGATCGCCATCAGGGACCCAGAAGCCAGTGCCATCCACTAAAAAACGCCTCATGGTGGGTGGGCAGGTACGTCAGAGCCCTGCGGATGTCAGAGCTTCGCCGGGCCTGCCCAGCCATCCAAGCCGCCACTGGGCAGGCTCGCTCATTCGTAAGGCTCTCCCCTGCCCACTGTGCTCCACCTCTCAGAGACCGCACCCTGGCATGGGATGCCCACTCGTGGCAGACACACCCCTAGGTGTCAGATTTTGTTGAACAGACATCTCTTTCTCCACTCTTCTTAAAACTAAATAAAGACACATAAGAAACAGGCCAAGAAAAATGGGGAATGAAAAGAATAACGGAGCCAGTAAGAAAGAGAGGATATGGACGGATTACATGCCTGCTTTATCTGACTGGAGCCTCAGCGGGACGGCAGGTCCTTTCTGGAAAGAGGTCAATGTCTTTTGTTATTGACGTGTGGTTGGGAGGAAGTCTGTGAAATTGTAGGAAGCAATCGGAGGAAAGATGGGTCTTGGCCCCCTTTTTAAAATAAGGGGCAAAAACCCACTTAATTTCAACAGCGCTGGGTTAGAAAATCCAACTAGCTAAGAGATGATCCTTAACTAGTCTCTGCTTAAGATGTCAGTGTCACTGTGAACCTCAAGAAGCAGGGCATACAATTCTAAGGAGGCTAAGGCACTCTTTCCTGACTAGGAGGAACAATGCGGCTGTTTGGCCAGCCAGCAGTTCTCTCTGACTAGTCAGGAGGGAGCCTGGCAGGTTTTGTTTGTGTTTTCTTTTTTTTCTTGAGACAGAGTCTCCCTCTGTCACCTAGGCTGGAGTGTAGTGGCACGATCTTGGCTCAGTGCGACCTCTGCCTCCTGGGTTCAAGTGATTCTCCTGCCTCAGCCTCTTGAGTAGCTGGGATTACAGGTGCCTGCCGCCACACCCAGCTAATTTTTTTATATCTTTAGTAGAGACGGGGTTTCACCATGTTGGCCAGGCTGGTCTCGAACTGCCAGCAGTTTTTGAAGGGGGCCATTGGGAACCTGCATCAGCCATGTAGAAGGAGAGTTTCAGGGATCCAGCTCATGGAAAAAGCCCAATCCCAGCCAGGCCGAAGGCTGCAGGCAGCAGAGAAAGAATTTTCCCTATCAAAGTCACAAATGACTGGTGGAGGCCGTGTCCAGACGGGGGCCCTGCGGGTTTTGAAATGAGCTATCATCTTGGGGCTAACGATAACTAAGGTTTAGTTACAGTTACTAATAAAAATGAAGTTTAAATGGAACAGAAGAACCAGCTGTACCCAGGTATCTGGATTTCTTTATATGGTATCAAGAGTTAAAATGCTTATAATTAATAATCGGTTAAGTTAAACAGTACTTACACTGTTATTTTAATCACGTTTCTTTTCATTGAAAAGGCACCCGAGGTTGGTGGCTACTAAGGCCCTGCCTTGCCTTTCTTCTTTATGCTTGGAGGGAGGGCTTTAGGCTTGCCCAGCCAACTCCAAAGCACTCACTGTGGGTCACCCAGGACTGTGGTCCTGGCAGCTTTAAGGGGGGAAAAGCCAAGCCTTTCAAATCATGCTTGAAAATGCTATCTTTACATTAGCCATGCTCTCTAGGGTGGCTCTTGACGCAGCAAATCCCCAAAAGGGACGCATCCCAGCCACTTGGGTATGCTTGCCACTTCTGGCCTGGTTGGGGTGGGAGTCTCATATGTCACCCACCCCTTGAGGAAGGCAAAGGGGAGCAGGGGGTTTTCCTGCCTGGCCCGTTCCCACCCTGTGTGGCCTGCACTGCCCAAAGCCTGGACAGCAGGTCCGTGCATTCTAGCGTCCTGGGTAGCTTTTTATCCGCCCTGCCCTGCCTGTGGGTCCAGAGAAGTGAAGTAACTTGTCCAGGGTCACACAGCTAGTAGTGCTAGGGTCGGGCCTAGAGCCAAAAGAACAGAAGCCGCTGTGTGCAGACATCGGCTCAGTGTTTTGCTTGAAAAGGCCTTTCAGTCTGACTGAGCCAGGACTCCGTGGCTCTGGTTCAAAGACGCCCCCACAAGTTGCCGGGGCTCCGTGCTGAGCAAGTCAAGAGGAGGTGAGAAAGTCAAACAGACTGTCAATGCCGCCTCCCCTGAGCCCCAAAGTTGGGGGCTCCCTCCAAGGAGACACTGTTGGTAGAGATTTGGGGTTTCGCGCAAGACTGGAAGATGAGGCACTACAGATTCTTGATCTGCTGTTGGATGATCCGTTAGCAACCACCCCACCCCGACAAGGAGGCGCATCCCAGGGCGACTTACCAGCCAGAAGCCCTTGGTCCTCTGTCCAGCGTGGCTGCTCTCCTTCAGGAACACATGCACCTACAACAGGCCCGCTTCCCTTCCTTCTCCTTCCTGTGACAATCCAGGTCCCCGGCAGTATGGCTCATCCTCACTGCTGCCTCTGCTCTCCATCCTCTCAGCCCTTCGCACCTCCTGTATCGACGCAGCCCATTTCATTCTAACTCTGCTTCAAGGGCCTCGACATCCCAAGGCTAGCCTGGGTCTGCATGTGTTGGCAGCTCCTGGAAGCAGGGATCAGGCTCCACAGAGACAGGAGAGCGTTTTCCTGGGCCCTGGTGCACGCTCACATCCTCACAACAGTCTGTCCTATTGCACTAGGTGGAAGCATGTAGTAGGATCCCCAGGATGTAGACTTGGAGGCATCTGGCCCACTGGGCTTAGGCTTGGGTTAGGGAAGAAACTTCTTTTTTTTCTTTGAGATGGAGTTTCACTCTTGTTGCCCAGGCTGGAGTGCAATGGCGCGATCTCAGCTCACCGCAACCTCCGCCTCCCCGGTACAAGCGATTCTCCTGCCTCAGCCTCCTGAGTAGCTGGGATTACAGGCATGCGCCACCACGCCCAGCTAATTTTGTATTTTTAGTAGAGATGGGGTTTCTCCGTGTTGGTCAGGCTGGTCTCGAACTCCCGACCTCAGGTGATCTGCCCGCCTCAGCCAAAAGGAACTTTCTTTCAGTGGAGCCAAGCAGGGCGCTCTGTGCTTGTGCCAACTCACTCTGTCCTCACAGCAACCCTGTAAATAGGAAGGACACCTCATCTCCATGCCCTAGACAAGGAAGCAGAGGCAGAGGAAGGTCACTTGCCCGTGGTCTCTGAGCTGGTAAGTGGTGTGGTTGTCATTAGGGTGGTTCACTGCATATTTCAGGCTCTTGGCCTTCCAGACATTTCCTGGTCCCCTCATGGTGAAGCAGGCCAGGTGACGAGTCCTGGCCAGTGAGCTGTGAGCAGAGGCAATGGGTGTGCTTCTGGGCCGCACACGTCCCTGCTGGCGTGAGAGCTTCCAGAGCTCCCTTGTCCTTTGCCAGAGAGACCACGGTGGCCTTCCTGTCTGCCTGGGTCAGAGCTGGGCAGGTGTCTGGGCTCCCAGACCCCAGGTCTTCCCGGGACCCCTGGAAATGACATTCCTAGGGACATTCCCAGTCCCTAGGAAATGACATTACACCAGGCTACCCGTGGCTCTCTCTCTGGTGTCTCTGTCCATAGGGGGTTTCAGGTCATGCCATCTTGAGCAAATCCACCAGAAACTCGCCTGCTGTGAATCCCCTACCTTCTCAGTGAAATCTTGTGCTTTGGAAATCACCCATCATCAACGCTAATTCTTTCCCCTTTCGTCAGGGAGGGCAGAGCAAGGCCAGCTGGCCCCCGCTGCTTTCCACGCGGATAAGAGAGAGCACAAGGTGCTTGGCCCCCTGACCCTTGCTAACACGAACTCAGCCGTCCATGGGCCTGGCGTCTTCCGCAGGCCTGCCCCATCTGTCTGCCCTTTCTAAGACACACACAGACATACACACACGCTGTGCAAACTCACACACGGGGTTGTCGGAGCCAGGCGAGGCGCCAGGTAACAGCGTGTTCTCCTGACTTTGCAGTCTCATCCCTCTGAACCCTCCACAGTGCTTTCCAGCCCGACCACCTCCTGCCCCACCTGCCTTATTCCACAGACTTGATTCCGGCTGCTTATAAAGATCTGTCAGCCCTGGAAGATGAGAGTTGATTGTCACCAAGGAAATGAAAAAGAATGTGCTTCCGGGGCTAATGGCAGTTCCCAAAGGAATATTTCTGTGAAGTGGCGGCTGGCACCCCTAGGAGGAGTGCTGAGCCTGGCGGGGTGACTCGGGTGGGGCAGGGCGGCAGGGCTGTGGTTACACGCTCAGACACAGGCCTGTGTGGCTCCTGCGCACAGCCCTCACCTCACTCCTTCCCCACTACCTGGACACACGTGGCCTTGAATGTACACCCATTTCCTGCACAGACACGTGACTTCCACAAGCAGGCCAGACGTCAAGGTTTCATACTGTCTATTAATCCAGTGGCCCCAGGATGCCCAGAGTACTGCGGGGTGGCCAGAAACCAGTGGCCGCCATGAGGCAGGGGACCCCGAGGGACCTCTGGCCAGCACCGAAATGACCAAAGTCAAAACCCAAAGGGCCACGCTGGGCCCGGTGCTCTAGACAGCTCTTCAGAGTTTTGAGTCTTTGCTTTTTTTTTTTTTTTGAGACGGAGTATTGCTCTGGTGCCCAGGCTGGAGTGCAATGGTCCACCTCTTGGGTTCAAGCAATTCTCCTGCCTCACCCTCCCGAGTAGCTGGGACTACAGGTGCCCGCCACCACGCCCAGCTACTTTTTTTTTGTATTTTTAGTAGAGACAGGGTTTCTCCATGTTGGTCAGGCTGGTCTTGAACTCCTGACCTCAGGTGATCCACCCGCCTCGGCCTCCCAAAGTGCTGGGATTACAGGCATGAGCCACCACGCCCAGCCAGAGCTTTAAATCTTTACTGAAGCAATGCACAAGAGGTCGGAGCTTTCGGGGAATTTATTGAGAGCAGGTTTTGCGTACCAAAAGGGTGCTGGGCTTGTATCTGTCACTGGCAGGTGTCACAGCTGGTGGTCTCTTTACTGCCATCAATTAGTCGGCCAGACCGCAACCACCACGATAGCCACGAGCAGCAGTAAAATCACCATGATCATCCCTGAAAAAGAGGAGCAGAAAATACTACTTTTAATGATTCCTGCCAGAAAAGCTTCACACATTCTGAGTGTCTGCAGAGGGTCAGAGGGATGTAGTTCCCTCTGAACCTTCAGCTTGTACGAGGCGGAGAGGGGTGGTCGGCGGCCTGGGGCGCTGCTGCTACACAGCTCTGGTTTTGCAAGATGGTGAGTGCAGAAGGCAGGGGCCTGGGTGTGGCCAGGCCTCCTCAGGCAGCGCTCAGGCCAGGACGGGGTGCCTGCTATGCCCCTAACTCTAGCATCTGTGTACACCGTGGACCACAGGGGAGGGCAGAAGCTGCTCACGACAGCCACCCTCGCTACCCAATCAGATTATGCATTGATGACGCATTGATAAAGCCAAGGGCTTAGGAGAGCCTTCTAGAACCCATTTCTCCATTCTCCACATGGCTTCATCTTGTCTTCTTGAGTCTAAGATCCTTAAGTCACCCATTTCTACAAATATTCACAGATAGAGGTGCTTGCTTTAATATACACTTTTTCTGCTAGTATTTGCTAGTTTCATTTCCTCACATTTTTGGCTGGAGAACACGGGCCCTCCCCGCCAGCCCACGCTGGGTCCCGCTCTGCCTGCCAGCCCTGCCCTGCTTCCTCTGGGTCGTGTGCCTGGACTGACCATTGCCTGTTCCTTCACCTGATGCTGATGAAGTAGGCCCCAATGAACACAGCCCTCACTTAGTGCAATGAGCTCACCGTCTCCCATGTTCGCTTGCCTAGTATTTAACAATGAGTGCTTACCACGCGCCAGGCACCAGTGGCAACAAGGTGTAGCATAACAGAGATGGGGCGTGCCTACTACAAAGCAAGCACTCAGGAAACGTTTGCTGACTGAAGAGTCCTTGACCTGCCAAGGCCCCACGAGGGAGGTGGGTAGTAGAGGTGGAGAGGTCCATGAAAATGCTTCAGAAAGTAAGAGGGAGAGCCACGTGTGCCGGGTCACGTGGTTGCGTGGCCAACAGGACTGCTCACCACTGCTGTAGTCTGTGGTATACATTCGTGAGCAAAGAAAATGCTGTTTCAATTAGCCATTTGTGAAAATAAGAGTGCAATTTGCTTTTCTGTCCAAGTTCACAGACTTCCTGAATCCCCTCCACAGATCCTCAGGGTTCAGTGTGGATCAGGTCGTATCAATCTTAAGCTCAATCCATGTAGGCATTTTATCATGGTTTTGAATATCGAGAAAACTTAAAAAGGTATGGCAAGTGGCCGGGTACGGTGGCTCACGCCTCTAATCCCAGCACTGTGGGAGGCTGAGGCGGACGGATCATCTGAGGTCAGGAGTTCGAGACCAGCCTGGCCAACATGGTGAAACCCCATCTCTACTAAAAATATATCTAAAAAATAGGCCAGGTGCGGTGGCTCATGCCTGTAATCCCAGCACTTTGGGAGGCCAAGGCGGGCGGATCACGAGGTCAGGAGATCGAGATCATCCTGGCTAACACGGTGAAACCCCATCTCAACAAAAAATTAACCGGGCATGGTGGCGGGCACCTGTAGTCCCAGCTACTCGGGAGGCTGAGGCAGGCGAATGGCGTGAACCTGAGAGGCAGAGCTTGCAGTGAGCCGAGACAGTGCCACTGCACTCCAGCCTGGGCGACAGAGCGAGACTCTGTCTCAAAAAACAAAAACAAGAACAAACAAACAAACAAAAAATATATATATAAAATATTAGCCAGGTGTGGTGGTAGGAGCCTGTAATCCCAGCTACTCAGGAGGCTGAGGCAGGAGAATTGCTGAACCTGGGAGGCGGAGGTTGCAGCAAGCTGAGATCCCACCACTGCACTCCAGCCTATGTAACAACAGCGAAACTCTGTCTTGAAAAAAAAATAAATAAATAAAAGTATAGCAAGCTACTTTGTCATCTACCTGTGACTGTGGTTGAATTTGTCTAACATGGGCTCTTTCTCTGATGATCCAATCTTTTGAGAGACGCTTCTCTTGGCGCCCCAGGGTTTCTCCCCGTCTTCCTGTAGGCGAAAACCTCAGCCTAGTCTACCTCAAGGCTCTGCCAGCTTTGGTTCATAGGCCAAATCTAGCTGTGCTTTTTGTGCAACCCATGAGCTAACGATGGTTTTTATATTTGTAGAGGGCTGCCAAAAAAGTAAAAGAAGATGTGACACCGTCTGTGGTCTGCACGGCCTAAACCGTTTACGACCTGGCCTCTTCCAGAGGCTTGCTAGCTCCTGCTCTCCATCACGGTGACTGATAATGGCCCATCTGCAGCGTCAGTTCGTCCACGTAGGCGCTGGCTTTCAATGCGCTCTTCGTTTCTTTTGTCTAGGGATTGTCTGTGTTCCTTGTAAATTCAGTTCTGCATTAACATTTGTGGGTGGCGTTACACTATTTTACCTAACATTTCAAGATGCTTGCAGCGAGAAGGTAGGGGTAGGTGTGTGTGTGTGTGTGTGTGTGTGTGTGTGTGTGTGTGTGTGAATATCTTAGTCCATCTTCTTGCCAGAAGCAAAACAACAAATCTTTTCACTGATTTCTGCTCCAGAAACATCTTCAGGTTGACCAAAAGCTCCCCTGGGCAGGACCGTCACCAGCTCTCGGTTATTCTGGTGCCTGTGTGGTGTTTGGCTGACGACTTGGTCCTGGCTGGGTGAAGGTTTACGCTGCACAACAGCAGAAGATAATGGGAATGAGGAGGCAGGCACAGGCGGGGATGGGTGGAGGGGGCAATCCCTGGCACTCCAGGGCCTGGGCTCACCCTAGGATGAGAGGGAGGGGCTGGCAGCTGAGGAGAAGAGGATGAGAGGTGTTTTAGGAAGAGGTACTGCTCCTGAGGCTCCGGTGGGATCACAGCTGGGAGGACACTTGGGCCCAGAAGCTCTGTGCAGCAAGGCAGGCTCCACACTGAGGCTCTGATGACCATGAATTGTCAAATCAGGGTGATTATGAGAACAGCGGAACAAGTGACAAGAACAAAGAAATCAAGAACAACAACTGATTGGGAAGAGGAAAACACACATCTGGTTTTAGTTCGCACAGCCCGAGCGTGAAGTCCAAGGGAAGAGGCCTCGAGACATCCAGAGTCACTGCCATCCCTGATGTGGCTCCCCGCAGTGAGGGACCGCTTTCCTCGGTCCCGGCTCCATGATGGAGCTACAGCAAGCTTTTCAAAATGTAAAGCGCATCAGGCCACCTCCTTGCTTAAATCCTCCAGTGGCTGAAATTGAGATCCAAACTGCACAGTGTCCAAGGGGGTTCTGTACAACCTAACCAAGCAACCCTGCAGCCGCACGTTGCGCACTCTGCTTGAGCTATCCTGGCTGTCTTCGGAGCCCCTGGCAGGCCCATGCAGAAGGTAGGGGCCCCGCCTCCGGCTTCGACACGCGCTATCCTTTCCATCCAGGAGCTCCCCACTCTTGGTCTAGTTAATCCCCCAAACTCAGTGGCACTTTCCCAAGGAACTCTTTGTTGTCCTCCAGTTACCTGTGCCCTCTTTGCCCCCCTAAGTCTCCATGGTAACCCTTATTCAATCTTGTTTTTTTCTTTGAGATGGAGTCTCACTTTGTCGTCCAGGCTGGAGTGCAGTGGTGCGATCTTGGCTCACTGCAGCCTCCGCCTCCCAAGTTCAACCAATTCTCCTGCTTCAAGCTTCCCAAGTAGCGGGGATTACAGGTGCCCACCACCATGCCTGGCTAATTTTTGTATTTTTAGCAGAGACAGGTTTCACCATGTTGGCCAGGCTGGTCTCGAACTCCTGACCTCAAGTGATTTGCCTTCCTCAGCCTCCCAAAGTACTGGGATTATAGGCGTGAGCCACCGCGCCCGGCCTTGAATCATTATTTAGGTACTCAGTTACTGACTGTCTCTCTTGGGCACATGAACGTCTACACCAGGGACTGTGGGTTCTCGTTCACTGCCATATCCGCCGTACCTAGAACAGAGCTCTGGCACAGGAAAGAGGCAAACACACCTGCGTGTGTGTGTGTGTGTGTGTGTGTGTGTAAGACAAATGAGTAAATGTGTTGAATTTTTGGAAGGGATAAGAAGAGACAAGAGAGGCACAGAAGGAGTGGTCAGTAGAGAGGGAGAAGCTGAGAAAACATGGCAAGAAGGCGAATGTGCAAGAACATTCAAAAAGTGGTCAATGCCAACCCACAATACTGCAGAGAGAAGAAGACAGAAGAATGTTCTTCTGCAGAAGAGCTGCAGAGACCTTTCAGAGTAGTTTTAGCACACGGTGGGTGGGTCTATTGGAACTATTATTAATACAGTGGTGCCTAAGCTGCTGATTTTTCTACCACAGATAAATTAGACAAATTATGCCCCAGTAAAGGCATGACAGGGCACACAGTTTCTATAAAAAATAAAAACGGGACAGGCGCAGTGGCTCATGCCTGTAATCCCCGCACTTTGGGAGGCCAAGGTGGGTGGATCATAAGGTCAGGAGTTCGAGACCAGATTTTTAGTCTCTACTAAAAATACAAAAATTAACCAGGCATGGTGGTGCACGCCTGTAGTCCTAGCTACTTGGCTGAGGCAGGAGAATCACTTGAACCTGGGACGCGGAGGTTGCGGTGAGCCGAGATTGTGCCACTGCACTCCAGCCTGGGCAACAGAGCAAGACTCCATCTCAAAGTGAATGAATGAATGAATGAATGAATGAATGAATGAACTTGAGTGACGGACATCTTGGACAGTAAGCTGATAAGATGTGATAAACTGGGCTCTTGTCCAAAGATGAAAAGGGGGATTTTAAGAGCCATGACAAATAAGGCTTTTAAATTTCAAACCCTTTCAGGGCAAACAGGGGGAGACTTTAAACAGGCTTAAGTAAACTGGTGTATACTGAGGGTCAACTGAGGAGGTCATTTTAAGATGGCAGGTGGCAGCAATAAGCAAAAGCCAACTGCTGTCTTTTGGATTCTTTGGGTCAAAGAGAAGGTGTTTATCTACCTTATCATGGCAATCCCTTTTTCTTTAAGAAGTTTGGCTTTCTTGGAATGTGATCCCAGCTCTGGCACCTTGCTGAATGCAGTTTCTCCCCTCTGAAGGATGTTTCAGAATGAGTAAGCAGGGATCTTTTTGAAGCCAGGGAAAGCTGAGCCACACCGTTCATGAAACAGTCACGCGTGCCAGGTTTGGCGCTAAGTGCTATGGGTATACTGCTTGGCTTAATTCTCCACAGTAAGTAACCCTCATCTCTGTTTTATATCTAGGAAGCTGAGCTTCTGGAAGGTGAACTCTCCTACCTGAGGCCCTCTGGCTGATAAGAGGAAGAACTAGAATTGGAATCCAGGTGAGTAGGACCCCTCTGTCCACACGCTAACCCTTCCCTACACCAGTGGAGCTTGAGTGGAGGTCTCCTGACTTGAGACAGCGTGGGGTCCCCTCAGGGAGAGAGGCCCAGACTCGCTGAGGCTGAAACACTGGGATAAAGAGTTTCTTCTCTTTTCATCCTCTTCTCTTTCTTTCTCCCTCCCTCCTTCCCTTCCTTAACCTTTTATGATGGAAAATTTTAAACATATACAAAAGCAGACCGAAGGGCACACGGAACGGTGATGAGCCCATCTGTCAGCTTTCACAAGGATCCATTCATGGCCAGGCTGGCTTTATGCAAACCCTCACCTGCTCCCTGTCTCCTGCATATTATTTTGAAGCAAATCCCAGACATAGGTCATCTACAAATATTTCAGTAAGTATCACTAAAAGGCACCATTAAAAAAAGACACACACACTCCCCTCTACATAACCACAAAGGGTCTGACGGTTCCTAAAGGCAGAGGCAGGGAAGGGCCTGCGACTCTTCTGATGTAGGGAAGGTGGCTCCAGTTTTGGGGGCGCAGCTGACCCTCCTGCTGGAGGGACATGGGATCTCGCATTGTACTTGATCACGTGTGAAAGGCAGAACTTAACTTCTTCTGCCTCAGAATAGTTCTTAAACCTCAGGGGGGTCTACTCATCCATTCCCCCAGCTAAGGAAATGTTTGACATTTCAGAACAAGGAAAGACAGTTGAACTTCTGGGAGGCTGCCAACTTCTTAAACAACGAATGCTCTCTGCCCCCAACCCTAGCACAGAACACCTGGTGTGACTCCTGACTTCGAGATCGTTCCTCTGCGCTTCACTCAGCTCCTGCCCTGGGCCCGCTGGCACCTGGCGAGGCGTATTTTCCCTTCCAATAACTCAAGAGTCCCTTTCAGGGGCAGGCATGGGGTGCCAGGGTTACAAGAGTGGAAAAAAATGTCCATTTCCTTTGGTCAGTTTACCAGATGAGTATTACTCAACCACTTACAATATTTACAAGTCCAGCTCATGGCAATTAAAAAAAGATGTAAGAAAACAAACTCCTTTTCAAACTGGGAGAGGATATTAAACACAGTCTCTCAGGAATGGTGTTTTCTGAAGATTGTTCATCTGGAGTCATGGTCCATACTTTTTTCCAGTGAAACGCTGGAAACCAGCAAAATACGGAGCTTGGACGGCCAACGCCCCTGCCACAAGTTGGGTGTAGGTAACAGCTCTCAGTGCTTACTGACACGGAGGAGGAGGGGAAGGAGGGGAAAGAAATCTGGAGGCTGACTTTTCGAGAGAGTGAGCAGATCTCCGCGTTGGCCACTTTTGCCCTGTAGTTACAGGGGAACGTGGCAGGTAGGCTGATAGGAAAGGAGGAGGATACAGAAGGGCGCTTTATCCAGGAATTTTTATACTTGGCTTTGTTGCAAGGAAAGCCACCTTACCTGCCCACTACTCTTGGTTGTCTTGAACCAAAATGCATACCCTGGCCAGGCGTCGTGGCTCACGCCTGTAACCCCAGCAGTTTGGGAGGCCACGGCGGGTGGATCACCTGAGGTCAGGAGATTTGAGACCAGCCTGGCCAACATGGCAAAACCCCGTCTCTACTAAAAAATGCAAAAATTAGCCGGGCGCAATGGCAGGTGCCTGTAATCCCAGCTACTTGGTAGGCTGAGACTGGAGAATTGCTTGAACCCGGGAGGCGGAGGTTGCAGTGAGCTGAGATAGCGCCACTGCACTCCAGCCTGGGCAGCAGAGCAAGATTTTGTTTAAAACAAAAACAAAAACAAAAAACAAAAAAAGTATATTCTTTTTGTTTGCCTCGCTTTTCACACCACAAGAGTTAGGCCAACTGGCAAACCCCATGTAGCTCCTAACCTCTAAAGATGAACAGAGTACACTTCTTAGGGACAACTCCTACAGTTTGTTTTTCTTTGGCAGTTGTGCCTGTCAATAGGTGACATTTGCTTATGTATTAACCAGTTGATTCTCACTGATCAAACGGACTTTTCACAGCAGACTCCTGAGCTGAGGCGGAGAATAAGCAGGAGAAGAGACAAAACTGGAATATTTATCTTCAAAAGTTCATGTAAATGTTCCCTTTAATCCCACGACTGGGCAAATACACGGAGAAAAGAGTAGACGCCGTGCAGGGAAGGTGAGCGTATTTACTTTCTGATTTCCAGATTGAGCGGCTGGAGAATGGCAGCTATGCTTGAGGTCTCTGCCCAGACCTGCCCACTCCAGGGCTGTGTGGGCTCTGCTGGGGGACCCAGGGGGTGACAGTGGCAGCCTTCCTGCAGCCACTGCTCAGCTGTGCTAGGGGAAACCAGGCACTGGGGATGTGGAGAGGAGGACCTACCTACCTCTGATCATGCCCCTCTTGAATCTATCTTGCCCCACGGTTCTACACTTTAATTTCCCCCGAAGAATGCTTTCTAAACACTGGGCAAAAGTCATCTCCGGTTTTCTGAGTTTGTTTTGTTCTTAGCCTGGCATCCAACTCAACTCTACAGGTTTTCCTTTCTCTGTTTTGCGGGCCAGCCTTCCTCTGCAGCTCCAGGGGGTTGCATCTGACTCATCAATGGAGTCTCTGGCCGCTCTCCTCTGAGCGTAGCCTCGGCCCACTTGCCACCCACCCCAGGGCAGGGCCAAAGCCTTGAAGGCTTGTCCTCCATATTTCACGAATATGCTGACATGAAGACTGCTCAGCCCGTACACAGCCAGCCTGCCCTGGAATCCAAGGGTATCTGCAGCAAGGCCATTGCTCTTAAATGACTCCCTTTCACCTTTTAGGATCTTTTAAATTTATTTTTTATTTTTTTATTTTGTGAGACAAGTGTCTCCCTCTGTTGCCCAGGCTGGAGTGCAGTGGCTCTATCTTAGCTCACTGCAACATCTGCCTCCTGGGTTCAAGTGATTCTCTTGCCTCAGCCTCCCAAGTAGCTGAGATTACAGATGCATGCCACCGTGTCCGGCTAATTTTTGTACTTTTAGTAGAGACGGGGTTTCACTACGTTGGCCAGGCTGGTCTCAGACTCCTGACCTCAGGTGATCCGCCAATCTCAGCCTCCCAAAGTGCTGGGATTACAGGCGTGAGCCAGCATGTCCGACCAGGTTCTTTTTTGATTAATAATTCCTTCCTTAGGCCATAGAATCTCCAAAAACAGATCAATGCAGTCTGGTGCGGTAGAAGTGGCACTGATTTTACAGTCAGGAAGACCTGACTTCTAACCTGCCACTGGTATACTATGACACACTGGGAAAGTCCAACTCTCTGGAGCTCAGTTCTACCGTCTCTGAAACAAGACTGAAAAATCCTGACTTCACAGGCTTGTGGTGAGGATTGGGGAAGATACAGTACATGAAACTTCTAGAACATAACTGGCACTCAATAAATGGGAACTCTCCCAACAATAATTATTACTCCTCATAATAATTACGCCCTGCCTGAAACGGGTGCCTAGGGTGGCAGGTATTCCATAAATGTCCTGCACCAGAGCCGGTCTCTCAGCTTAACAACAGAAATCCAACGTCACTCTCTCCAAAAGAGAAGGAAGAGTAGCAAAAACAGAGGAACACCTGGGTGGCATTTAGTGTAGAAACAGAGGGAGCAATTCTTGCTGAGGCCCGGTGGTGATGCGGGCGTCCGGGAAAGGTTGGAAGTTCAGGGTGGAATGTTTGGCAGCCTCTGTGTCAGTTATTAGCTACAGGAAGGGCAGCTGTGCTGGGCGGAACGCTGGCGGCGGTCGGCAGGCTGGCAGAGCACAGCCAAGTGGACACCAGGTGAGAGGAACTGTGAAAGGCCCAGACTTTTTAAAAGCCAGTGAGGAAGTGGCGGTCAGAGCAGGGGGTCACAGGACAGAGGGTCACAGGCAGAGGAGGAGAAGGTTAAAGCAAACCACAAGGTGCACCCGGCTTTCTAACACATTCAGCTATGCGGGAGAAAAGGTGGCGAGGAACCCAGGGGCAGGGGAGCCTGGGCGTTTGGCCATGCTGCATAAATAACAACAATGACAATGAAAATAATAGTCACAGTGGGCGGGCATGGTGGCTAATGCCTGTAATCCCAGCACTTTGCGAGGTCGCAGCAGGTAGATCGCATGAGCCCAGGAGTTCAAGACTAGCCTGGGCAACATGGTGGAACCCTGTCTCTAATTTAAATTAAAAAATAATAATAATAATAATAATATTCATAGTAGTAGTGTCACAGGAACAGAAGTCAAGAAAAAAGCCTGGACAACAATGCGAGATCCCACCCTCTACAAAAAATATTTTTAAATTAGCTGGCTGTGGTGATGCGTGGCTATAATCCCAGCTACTCGCGAGGCTGCGGTGGGAGGACTGCTGGAGTCCAGGAGTTCAAGGCTGCAGTGAGCTGTGATTGCACGACTGCACCTCAGCCTGGGTGACAGAGTGAGATCCTGCCTCTTAAAAGAAAAGTCAAGAAGGCCGGGCATGGTGGCTCACACCTGTAATCCCAGCACTTTGTGAGGCCAAGGCGGGCGGATCACCTGAGGTCGGGAGTTCGGGACCAGCCTGGCCAACGTGGTGAAACCCTGTCTTTACTAAAAATACAAAAATTAGCTGGGCATGGTGGCAGATGCCTGTAGTCCCAGCCACTCGGGAAGCTGAGGCAGGAGAATCGCTTGAACCCGGGAGGCAGAGTTTGCAGTGAACTAAGATCATGACACTGCACTCCAGCCTGGGCGACAGAGCAAGACTCTGTCTTAAAAAGAAAGAAAGAAAGAAAAACAAAACAAAAAGAAACAAAAAAAGAAAAGTAAAGAATCAACGTACTGTTATGCCATTAGGTACGTGCGCTCAGAAAGTTGACAAGACTCAAGTCCCATATTGTTTTCACCATCAGACAATGAGGCTAGCAGGGCAACAATTTCCCCCAATTTAGAAGTGAGAAAATAGGGACTCTGAAGTTAAGCAAGGTGAAAAGAAAAGCCGAGACCCCTAAAGCTTGACCATCCCACACTCCCTCCAGTGAGCCCAGGAAGGCAGAGGCCGGCGGCAAGAGTGGCGCTGGGTGAATGGCCATGTTCTCTGGGAGGGAGCACCAGGGAGCTCGGCCTGACCAGGGGAGCTGGGAGGTTAGGATGGGAGGAGGCAACCTGGGTGGGCCCCGGACGTCCTGCAAGGTGAAGATGGCAAGCCACAAACTGTGACAGGTGCCTGTGACTCCTCAAAGAAACATGTTACAAGGCAAAACAATCAGCCCCCAAATAGAATCTTAGCTGGATCTCAAGTTTTGTATCATGCTGACTGAATGTAACAGTCTGTGCCTTTAGACAAGAATGCGGTCGAGGAACACAGGACAGTGGGCTGAGGAAGGGCCTGCAGAGTCCAGCCCGCCCTTTCTAGCCTCTGCAAGCAAGTTACCCAACACGTCTGCTTTTGGGCTTCCTCAGGGGCCACGTAGGATAACATATACATTTCCCAAAGCTGCGAGAATATGGCACGATGTCTGTAACGGCCCAGGGCCTGGCACATGGCCAGAGCTGGCTTAATGTAGGCTGGTTAAATTCTTCTGAAAAGTACCAGCTTCCTGAAGGTCAGAACTTCCTGAAGGTCACAGGCATGGTGGCTCATGCCTGTGATCCCAGCACTTTGGGAGGCCGAGGCAGGTGGATCACCTGAGGCTAGGAGTTCGAGACTAGCGTGGCCAACATGGTGAAACCCTGTCTCTACTGAAAATACAAAAATTAGCCAGGTGTGGTGGCGCACGCCTGTAATCCTACCTACTCGGGAGGCTGAGGCAGGAAAATCGCTTCAACTTGGGAGGCAGAGGTTGCAGTGAGCTGAGATTGCACCACTGCACTCCAGCCTGGGCAACAGAGTGAGACTCTGTCTCAGAAAAAAAAAAAAAAAAGGGGGCCAGGCATAGTGGCTCACGCCTGTAATCCCAGCACTTTGGGAGGCCGAGGCGGGCAGATCATGAGGTCAGGAGATTCAGACCATGTTGTCAAACCCTGTCTCTACAAAATAAAATAAAATAAAATAAAAATAAAATTAGCCGGGCGTGGTGGCAGGTGCCTGTAGTCCCACATACTTGGGAGGCTGAGACAGGAGAATGGCGTGAACCTGGGAGGCAGAGCTTGTAGTGAGCCAAGATCGCGCCACTGCACTCCAGCCTGGGCGACAGAGTGAGACTCCATCTCAAAAAAAAAAAAAAAAAGAACTGTGGTGTTTTGGGGTGGCCTTTAGGGCAGCCAGGCCAGTGTCCCCCATGTGCCTGGGCGGGTTTGTGCTGAGGCGACACTGGGAAGAGAGAGGCACCCAGCACCCTCCTCACCCTGGAAACTCAGCCCTCTCCCCAGAAGGCCAGGCCCCCACCTGAAGAGAATTCACTCCCAGCCTGAACTGGTGCTCAGCACCAGGCTGATGAGGCACTGCTCTGTGGGAACACAGAAACGTGGAAAGAATCGACTGGAAAGAAGGCAGCAACTGTCAGAAAAGAGAATGGTGTGAAGAGAGACATCTGGGGGCCAGAGGGAGCAAGAGAATCAGGAGAAGGTGACCTGGAAAGGGTGGGGGTTGGGATGAGAGAAAAAAGGTACTGGCCTAGAAACAGGAAATTAAAAGGAATTAAGACTGCAGGTGACCGGGCAGAGAGCTAGACGGCAGCCGAGTGAAAGGCAGGTTCCTGGGATCTGGGGTCTGGGATCCAAGCATGAGCACCTGGCCGGGCGTCAGGTGGCCGTGCAGCAACAGTCATGGCCACAGGACTCTGGTGAGGCCGCTGCTTGGTCAATGGAGACCGCATGTGAGAGCTCACGGCCCGGCCAGGGTGAGTCAGGTCAGAGTGGCTGGTGAAGCTGTCCCAGCGCTGAATAGCAGCACTGCCCCGGTAAGACTTACCCAAGAGACTTAGACTCACCCACACTAGAACTGAACAAGTTGAGCGCCTACTGTGTGTCGGGTCCAATGGCTGCAAAGACGCACACCTGGTTCTTCATGGATCTGCGGGTCTCATGAGAAAGGTGGAAAATCAACCCTATCTCTACCCACGCCCAACACAAACAGGAAACTCTGCATATGACAGCCGTTCCTCAGAGGGAGCGTGTAAAAACTCTGCCACTATTGCCGCTTCCTGCAGAGAAAGTGCTGAATAGTTTCTAGGCCCCATCTGTGTTCTTAAGGTGTTATTCATTTCCCATCCCTGAAATCAGCTCAGCTCAGCGATTGCCACAAGGGCAGAATTCAATTGTAAATAGACAATCCTTCATATCAGCCACCGAGAGCAGCAGATGAGGAGTTGTCGAGCCAGTAATTTAATGCCAATTCTCTGGCACGTCAATATTTGCTAAGAAATATCCCTTCATTGTGCTGTGTGTAACCCCCTGGGAATGGGAATCTGTCTGGAGTCTGGCAGAAATTCAAGTGTCTTTGAAAAGACAGTCAGGAACTCTGTTATGGATATCTTGTTTTGACAATTCCCTCTTGACTGTCAGAAGATTCCTGCAAGGTTCCAGTCAGGCTGTGGATTCAGCATTACAAATCCCTCCGTTTGTCCTATTTGGATACTTTACCTGGCACCAATTAGGGACACCTGGCAGGGTGACAGACACCAGGGCATTGGTACTAAAGTTCTACAAAGGCAGAGAGGCACCGCTGCTATGATAAGGCTTTGTCCATATACCAAATGCTTATCTGACTGGTTAAAAGGAAATCATTTGACCAAGACGCAAAAGACTATGCAGTAGATCCAAACTGAGCCCCTGGGTTCCGTACCTCAAAACAACATATTCCTGGGGTGGTCCAGTAGCCGTGTGTGTTCAACTTAACCCTGCCTCCATAGGCATAGCTGATGTGACGGACCTCAGGTGGGGCCAACCAGGTTCTCTTCTCCAGGGATTTTGGATTTTGAACTGAGCACAGTTGAGGCTGTCACAGTAATGGTAACACTCCAGGGGTGGGCCACAAACTTAGCTCAGGAGGTCCCAGGCCCAGCCTTTGTTCACACTTGTCCTTATACATGGTTGGCTTAATTCATCCTTCGGGTTCCCACAAATAACTCAACATCACTCAGATAAATTACATGTTTGTTTGTTTGGTTTTGAGATGGAGTCTTGCTTTGTCGCCAGGCTGGAGTTCAGTGGCGAGATCTCTGCTCACTGCAGCCTCTGCCCCCAGGGTTCTCCAGGGTTCAAGCAATTCTCCTGCTTTAGCCTCCTGAGTAGCTGGGACTACAGGTGTGTGCAACCACGCCTGGCTAATTTTCGTATTTTTAGTAGACACGGGGTTTTACCATGTTGGCCAGGATGGTCACGATCTCCTGATCTCGTGATCCACCTTCCTTGGCCTCCCAAAGTGCTAGGGTTACAGGCATGAGCCACCAGGCTCGGCCCCAAATGACATGTTTTTTAACCTAAACGAGCCAAAGTCATTTCTGCTTTTTTGCAAACAAGCTCTTTTAGTAGAGAGATCAGCAAAAATCACCATTTGTGTCTAGTTAATTGGAAAAACACACAAGTCACACTGGCATGCTTTTGCTTTACTACTTTAGTCTTGAAAGGACAGTCCCAAGATGTTGCCTCTGAGGACACCCAGTGTCGGTTGCATCTCCTTACTCTGAAGGGGCTAAAGTCCCAACAGAAATACCTGTTGACTGCACTCCAGCCTGGGCAACAGAGTGAGATCCTGTCTGTAAAAACCAAGCAAATAGGGCCGGGTGCGGTGGCTCACGCCTGTAATCCCAGCACTTTGAGAGGCTGAGGCGGGCGGATCACCTGAGGTTGGAAGTTCAAGAGCAGCCTGACCAAAATGGAGAAACCCCATCCTCTATTAAAAATACAAAAAAAGTAGCTGGGCATGGTGGCACATGCCTGTAATCCCAGCTACTCAGGAGGCTGAGGCAGGAGAATCACTTGAACCTGGGAGGAGGAGGCTGCAGTGAGCTGAGATCGCGCCATTGCACTTCAGGGCAACACGAATGAAACTCGATCTCATGTGGAATTCTAATACAAGTAGTATCTAATGACTAGCTTTTTTCACTTAATTTGTCTTAAACGTCTTTCACACAGACCTACCTTCAATCTTTTTAGTGGCTGCAGACTATTTTATACCTTAATTTGTTCAAAAGATACCCTGTTACTAGACTTTGAGGTTATTTCAAAATTTTTGCCATGAAAAGGAATGCTGCAGTAAACATCTTTGAACATAAACCTTTGTGCATGTGTACACAAATATCTGTAGGATAGATTCCTATATATGGAATCCTGGAGCAAAGAGTAAGTACATTTTTTATTTTCATAGTCTCGCTGATTGTATTTTCTGATGGCATCTCTCTCCCAATCCAGATACTCTTCATACGATGTGACTTTGACATTGCTCTCATCAAGAGGTAGGATCTGGGTCCCCTCCCCCCGAACCTGATAAGCCCTTTGTGACTACCTCACCAACAGAGTATGGCAGAAGTGACACTCTGTCACTTTCGACTCTGGGTCATAAAGATGACACACCTTTCCACCTTGCTCGTTTGGGACAGTCACCATGTGAGTAGTTCAACTGCCATAAGGCTGCCATGCTGCAAGGAAGCCCAATTAGTCCAAATGGAGAGACCACATGGAAGGATCCTGAGATCATGAGAAGAGACAGTCAAGAGATGCCCAGCCAGCCCCACTGGGTTCCAGCTTCACCACTATACTGACTATTACAACTGCATGAAAAACTTGAGCCAGAGCCAGCCAGCAGAGCCCTTTTCAAATTCCTAACCCACAGAATTGAGAAGCGTAGCAAAACAATTGTTTTGCATTGCCAAATTTTGGGGTGATCTTTTACCTTTTTTGAGACAGGGTCTTACTCTGTCGCCCAGACTGGAGTGCAGTGGCATGGTCCCGGCTCACTGTAGCCTCCACCTTCTGAGCTCAGTGATCCTCCCACCTCAGCCTCCTGAGAAGCTGGGACCACACGTGCATGCCACCATACTTGGCTAATTTTTAGATTTTGTGTAGAGATGGGGTCTCCCTGTGTTCCCAGGGCTGGTCTCAAACTCCTGGGCTCAAGTAGTCCTCCCTCTTCGACCTCCCAAAGTGCTGTGATTACAAGCATGAGCCACTGCACCCAACCTGATTTTTTACACACAGCAATAGATAACCAGAATGGGGAAGTTCTGCCAAATTGCAAACAACAGTTCTCAGCAGTAATATAAGAACAAGAAGGCAAATCTTTTTCTGGGCATCCTTAGTGAACTAGTAATGCTTCACATGGTTTTAAATTTTAAAGTAGAAAAAGCATTTAAAACAATATGCTTATATCATAGTAACTTTGGAAAATAAAGAAGATGAGGAAAGAAAGGCCGGGCGCAGTGACTCACGCCTATAATCCCAGCACTTTGGGGAGGCTGAGGTGGGAGGATCACTTGGGCCCAGGAGTTTGAGACCAGCCTGGGCTCCATAGGGAGACCTCGTCTCTACAAAAAAAATAACAATAAAATTAGCTAGGTGTGGTGGCACACACCTGTGGTCCCAGGTACTCAGGAGGCTGAGGTGGGAGGATCACTTGAGCTCAGGAGGTGGAGGCTACAGTGAGCCACAACTGTGCCAGTGCACTCCAGCCTGGGTGAGAGAACAAGACCCTGTCTGAAAAGAAAAATAAAAAAAAGGCTGCCACCTTCCCAAATTCCAGACTCTTCTCTTTCAGGGTCACATATTCTATTATTTTACAAGCAATCTTTGATTAATACTATAGATGTCCTAAAGAGTCAAAGTCAATATGAGATGAGCTCCAGTTCTAGGGCAAGAGGTATCTGGGGCCCAGATGGGGGCAGGAGAGCTCACCCTCTTGAAACAAAGCTAACAAGAACACTCTGGATGGAACACGCTAGTCGCTTAGAGCCTTCCCACTGGGGATCCCTCCTTCCCTGGGCACAATGTATACGGGCCGACTGGGGGCCTGGCTCAGGCAGGTCCCAGGCAAATGCATGTTGCCCCTGCCACCACAGTGCTTCTAACAAGAGCCATGCCCGGCACCATGACTGGCGCTAGGCACTTGCTATCCACGTTGTATACATTATATACACATTACACACTGACCAGCTCAATACACGTTTACTCAACAAATGAAACAGAAGGTCCTCACTCCTGCCGCGGTTGGGAAAGCAGAAATAACACTGGTACCCTCTGTGTCCCACATCTCTGTTGTGGCTTTTGATCGAACACATGTTGCCTGAGCACCTACCAGGCACGGCTCTAGTCACTGGGGCTACAACAATGAACCAGACAAGAAGCTCTGGCCTCACCGAATTGACATCCTAGTGTGTGTTTGTTGGGGGCGTTGGAGGGGGGCTTCCCTGTGTGAAGACAGACAAAAACCCCAACCAGTAACCAATGTAGTGGACTAGAAGGTGGTAAGTGCTAGAAAGAAAATCCAGCTCCTCTTGCCCTATTGCGCATCACACGGAGTGGCTGAAAGGCGCACACCCCCTTTCCCTCGAGTCCTAGGGGTACCGGGGAGGGAGTGCTGATACTGTCCAGAAACCAGACATCCTAGAGTGGGATTTGGAAACACTGCGGGAAAGACTAGGGTGCCTTCCTACACGCCACCAGGAAACTGCCATCCTGAAACGTTAATAAGATGTAGGCTTAGAAATAACACATTACGAAAGTTGGTTGGAATGAAGGGTGATGTAATGACAACTGGAAACAGAGAGGGGTGTTATTATGGAGTGGAGAAAAAGGAGAGCTGGAGAGGAAGAAGTTGGCAGTGGGTGCCAGCACTTTCCAGAACAGGGGTGCCCCAGCCAGCGAACTGGAGCCTGCTTGGTCTGTGAGGACATGGGGTCCTTTCTGAAGTGAGAAGCGGTGAGCCACCTCCTGGACAGCAGCTCTTCCTCAGATGGCCCTTCTGGACTGTTCTACGCCCAGATGAGAAGCGTGCTTCTGAGACTGATGACGCTTGCCTGTATTAGTGGCCGTTTCACTTCAGTGCCGTGCTGGCTGAGAGCTGCAAAGTGCTGGCCACCAGCTGGTGGAAGTAGGATGAAATAGTAGACACGCGATGTCACCAAGAGTGTATAAGAATTCGGGTAAATGCATTTCCAGTAAGGTGGGATCACTAGTGCCACTTCTGGTGCTCTGGGTGGACAGCCACCAGTCATCCTGGAGGCTACTTCGGCCCCCAACTCATCTCCACATTCCTTTGGCCTCCAAGGTGACGTGAACTATATATAACCAAGGGCCACGGTGGGGAGGACAGAAGAAAGATGACTGTTTAAGGGCCGTGGGAGAAAAGAAAAATAAGGGGCTGGCGAGAGAGCAGTCAGATGTGGACCTTTCGCTTTCAGCCCAGTCTCTTCCCAAGTAACCACAACATCTGTCACAGTTATTCAGTGTGCCTCTGAAGCCTGTCCCCTTTGTCGAGGCAGAAAAAATGGGCTCCCCTGTGTTCAAAAGGTCATCTCTACTTTCAAGTGGTCAACATTCCGCAGTCTGAAGCTCCCGGGCCCACTAGCTTCCAACACCGTGTGTCACTTCCCACGTATGCGGCAAAATGACAGCGTGAAAGGGTGAACGCGTGTGTGAGTACAGGGTTTCCGTCTTCGGAAGCTGTATGGTGTAAGAGCTGAAACACCATGGGCTGCGGGGGCTGAAGACTGCACATGTTCAGACCATGGCGCTGTCATTTGAGTAAGGGACCCAGTCCTCTATGCCAAAAAGCAGGAGAGTAATAACCCTCTGCTCTCAGAGCCATCACGGAGACAAAAAGAGATAAAATGCTGAGTGCTGAGCGTACTGCCCGGCTCAGGGTATCTTCTTAACCGAGACTAGCTGGTAGTCTCAGCTGCTGGAAACTGTTCTTACTACCAGTGTGGCATTCCCGATCTCCAATCTTTGGATAGAAGGCGCTATGACCCTTCCCCATGTGTGATGGCCTTCAGTGCTCAATGCTGCCCACATCTCCCTTGTTGTGTGACATCACAGCACCAGCAGGACCTCTGAGCTGAACGCAGCAGCCTCCCGCTGTCGGACGTGATGACTCTCAGTGCAACCAAACATGGCTGCCAGGCTCTTCTTGAAAACCTCCTCTACCTCACTCTACAGACTCTATCGTGAAAACAGACTTTGAGATTTATGCACTCACAAAATTCTCCAACAGCCTGTATACCTATATGTATAAAAATGCTTAAATTCACCGGGCGCCGTGGCTCATGCCTGTAACCCCAGCACCTTGGGAGCCAGAGGCAGGTGGATTATCTGAGGTCAGGAGTATGGGATCAGCCTGGCCAACATGGTGAAATCCCATCTCTACTAAAAATACAAAAGAATTAGCTGGGTGTGGCGGCGGGCGCCTGTAATCTCAGCTGCTAGGGAGGCTGAGGCAGGAGAATCACTTGAACCCGGGAGGCGGAGGTTGCAGTGAGCTGAGCTATCGCGCCATTGCACTCCAGCCTGGGGAACAAGAGCAAAACTCCGCCTAAAAAGAAAAAAAAAGGAGCTTAAATTAAGAGCATTTCAATAAAAGGCCATTCAGATTTGTTCTCACAGACGGGATATGCGTCTTCTACCCAGACCCTCCCGTGTGCTCTCCTCTCTAGGCCTTGGAACCCTAACTTAAGGATATTGCTGCAGTGAGATGCTTAATGGCAGAACTAGGGTGCAACCGACCCGGCACACTGGTCAACTGCTAACTTTTCACTAGCAGCAGCACGACAGCCTCAGAGTTGTGAGCCCCGTGGGCACCATGAAGACTGGTGGAGTAAGAACAACAACAACAAAAACAAAAAACAAACAAAAAACAAAAAAGAGACTTCAAACTTGCTCTACACTGGATTGTGGAAAAGGGGCCCTTTACCAAAAGTGGCATCAGGGCTTAGAGTTTGATCTAGGAAATACACAAGAGCAACAGGGGCAGTCAGGCTGCAGAGCTCTGACCTCGAGCATATGGTAGGAAAACAGGCATATTCACACTCCACAGTGCAAGAGCCTGTCCATCATCTTGGGGGATGAGGCCGCAGTGATGTCCCCCCGTTCAGTACCATCCTCAAACAATTCACCACCTTGAAGATATCCTCCTGTGAACAGATTATCTGAGGAGCCCTAAAACTGGTCCTTCACATAGGGAGGCTGCCATTTCGGAGTTGGCTGTCAGTGTGGCAGCAAACAGCTGGCGTTCCTAAGTGAAAACTCAGAGCCAGAACTGGTGCCCTCCAACCCCTACTCAGCTCTGAGACGCAGACCTGCAGGCGATGTGGGCAGATTCAACAATGCCACCACTGTGCCTACCGAAAACAAGTGGACAAGATCCCAAGCCATCAATTCTAGAACGCGGTTGGCGTAAAAGCCGTTGTACATGGATTCTATCGGCAAGAAGGGTCAGGAGAAGTATTTGAGGCCCAAGGAATCACTGTGGCAGAGCGGAAAGACTGGGAAATGATTGCATCTGGAGCATCGCTTCTGAGGATAAGGCAATTGAGGTACACGTCCTTCTCCTCTCCCTTTCCCTTAAGATGCTCCAGAGTAAGGGTTTCAACAGACCCCCAAGACACCATCCTGGAAACAGGCAGATTGATGGCCACAGCTGAGTGTCAGAGGTTACATATTAGCATATTCGAGCTCATCCCAGGGACGTGTGCATCACATGCCATGCAAAGAACACAAAATATCTGCCCTTCCAATGTCTGCTGCTAGTGCAAATAATAAAAGGTGTTTGAGGATAATATTAAAATGATGTCATCACCTTCTGCTTATCCACTCTTCTGGAAAAAAGTAGGATCAGCAACCCAAAAGGTCAGATTTGGCTTTGCAATACTGGCTGGCTTATATTAAACATGGTCTGTCAGAGATTTCAGAAGTCATTTCGAAGCAACATTAAAAAGTTGAATTACGACACATTCCTAACGAAACGATCCAGTTTCCCCACCTTGGCCTCCCTCTCCGAGCATGCCACACTCTCTCACACCTCTGCCTTGGCAGGGATCGTTGACACTGCTTTGGGGCCCTCTGCCAGCTTCTCCGCACCCAGCACACCGGCACTGGCTTTAGGCCTCAGCTTGAAAACACCCCTCCCTCAGGGACACCTCTTCCCCCATGCCCAGGGCATCCGAGGACTGCTTTTCTATGCTGCTTCTGTATACTAAACACACACAGTACAGAAATTAACATGCTATTTGGTTAAACTAACAATTAATTGGATTCATGATTTACCTTCCCTGATGGCCCATAAATTCTTTGGGGTTAAATAACAGGCCACGTGTTTCCAAAGTCCGTGTCCCCTCTTGTGCCTAGCACAGAGGTCACATAATACATACGCAACATATATTTATGTTTTTGTTGATTGGATAGCAGCTCATAGCTTAGGCTCCAATAGTATAATACCTGGAATATGAGTAGTCAGCAGTAGGAATTTCAAAGGACTTTCTTACTTGATGGTAGTTAACATGGGAACATTCCAGCAGCTAGAACAGTACTTGGCATGTAGTTAAGTGCTCAGCAAATACGTGTTAAAGAAATGAATGAATGATTGAAGAAATGAACGAATGAAAGCGTATAAACTATCAACAGAATAGGTAATCAAGGAGTAGTGGTTTTAAAGAACTATAAAGGGTTCAAGTAAAGTAAGTACGGTTGGTATTGCTAAATTCAAAACCAATATATTCTCCATTAGTGATGTGAATTTAAAATTCTAGGAGAGTATGTTCTGTACTTACTTTGCAATTAAATGAACAGAGTTGCATTGGAGTGAAATGCTGGGATTTTACCAGATGCTCATGGGTTCCTATCAGAGGTGATGCAGACTCAGAATTTCAACCAACTGGGCCCATTTTATATTGAATCAAACCGCCTTAGTTCACGTTTCATTCATTCCTTATATTTTTTTAACACCCTCTATTGGGAGACATTTTCAAAAAGTTACCAAAAATCACCTAATGACAGAAAGGTTTATGTTTACAGCATGGCAACTCATGGTGTGAACTGGGACCGGGAGCACAGATCACCAAAGAGCTTGTTAAAAATGCAAGTTCAGGCTGGGCACGGTGGCTCACACCTGTAATCCCAAAACTTGGGGAGGCTGAGGCAGGCGGATCACTTGAGGTCATGAGCTCGAGACCAGCCTGGCCAACATGGTGAAACTTCATCTCTACTAAAAATACAAAAATTAGCTGGGCGTGATGGCATGTGCCTGTAATTCCAATTACTCGGGAGGCTGAAGGATGAGAATCACTTGAACCCGGGAAGCGGAGGTTGCAGTGAGCTGAGAGGCACCACCACACTCCAGCCTGGGTGACAGACTGAGACCTTGACTCAAAAAAGAAAGAAATGCTGCCGGGTGCGGTGGCTCATGCCTGTAATCCTAGCACTTTGGGAGGTTGAGGCGGGTGGATCATGAAGTCAAGAGATCGAGACCATCCTGGCCAACACGGTGAAATCCTGAATCTACTAAAATTACAAAAATTAGCTGGGCATGGTGGCACACACTTGTAGTCCCAGCTACTAAGGAGGCTGAGGCAGGAGAATCACTTGGACCTGGGAGGCAGAGGTTGCAGTGAGCTGAGATCGTGCCACTGCATTCCAGCCTGGCTATAGAGCAAGACTCTGTCTCAAAAAAAAAAAAAAAAAAAAGAACAGAAAGAAAGACATTCAACTTCAAGGGTCCTACCCAGAAACCTGTTTTAACAAGCCCTCCACGTGACTCCGCTGGTGCTGAAGCAATTCTTCACACCATACAATAAAATATCGCCTATTACCATGATGGAAGAAGCTGTGGCTTTCTCTGGCTACTATAAATATGGATAATGGGCCAGGGCTCCCTAGCTGGTGGGAAAGTCACTGTCCTGGGGGCAAAGCAGGTACCCAGTGAGTGTCCCCGCTGATGACGCACCCTGAGAAGGGGAGCAGCCTGGGATGTATTTGACACAAAGCTCTCTTGCTGTCCTAATCCACCCCCACACCAATATCCCTCAGCCTCATTTCCTCTTGACAAAGATAGTTCTGTTCTGAGGGGGTGTGTGGGACCAACAGTAGCAGCTGGGGTGGCCAAATGACCGCTCTTGCTTAGAATAGAGAGGGATTCAAAGAATGATCTCTGCCAGATTGCCGGGCTTTTCTATGTCTCATCAGGCTGACACAGATGGCCTTGGCCGCTAAAGACGCTGCCTTCTTCCTCACAGAAGCCCGAGGAAAGGCCCTGAGAAGGAACAAGGACCAGAGAACTACCCGGTAGGGAGTAGCTGGTAGGATTTCAGCTTGAAATGTGATCTCTGGATGCCCATGAGCCAGTGTGGATCTCCCCGCATCGGGGATCCCAACCTTGGATAACATTTATATTTCTAGAGCACCTGAAGAACAAAGATTCCAGATTGTAAGGTGCAAAAGAAGTCACAAGGAGATGCCTTCTCACTCACACACAGCTAGCCACAGCTGTCTGCCCTCCCGGGGAGTACCCCGAAGCTAGTGTGCTGGCGAGCTAGTTTTAAAGCACAGACAGCCTCTCTATTGCTGGCCTTCTTTGAGCACCGTGGGTGAGGAAATGAGACAGAGAATAGTCTAATGATTAGTTCCTTATGGTCCTTACATTCTTGAAGTATATTCTTTACGCCCGCTGGAACACTTCTGCATTCTTGATAGCATGATTGCAATATAAGTTCTTTCCCTTCTGAGCACTGTCTTTTATTGACACACTAAAATATCCTAGGAGCAGGATTCCCCTTCCCACCTTCCTGACGCCCCTCCTTCCCCACTGCCGCACTCTCCGCACCATTCCTTGTTCTCTTTCTAAGAACGCAATAAACATTTCAGCACAATCTTTTCAATCCACATTATTTATAATATTCCGAACATCCATCGGGCCTGGCTAGAATGCGAAGCAATAAATCAAACTTAACAACAACAAAGAAGGAAGGGGGAAAACCACCCTTTGGCGAGGCGAAAGCCTGAGACGTTCCATTCCCCGAAGGGTTTAGTTATGTTAGGAAAAGTGAGATGGGGATGAGACTTGAGGTTTAGAATGACATAGAGGCAGGAACCGGAATCTATAGGCATAATCATAACTTTGTATAAATCTCAAACAAACTTACCTCTCTGGGGTGTCATGAGGATAAATGAGATACGTGGGAAGCACTCCGACTGCCTCGAATGAGAGCAACTGGAGCCCAGTTCTCCTTTTTGGGTCCAAAAGGTCATCTTTCTTGGAAGGGAGAGGGCTAAGAGCTCCCCCAAGTCCCTGAGCACCAGTCTTCGCTAATTAACATCCCCTCTGCAGGTTTAACTAAGATGGGGGTGAACCTGGAAGCAGGGCCTCAAGGCAGGGCTGCTAGGTCCTGGATCCAGTCGCCACCCCCAGCAGGGACCCCTCCCCCCACTGCCAGCGAGGACCACGCCAGGCCACACACAGTCAGGGGTGTCCTTGCGGGGGGTGGGAAGCAGAGCTTGTCCCACATGCTTACCTCATGGCGCTACGCAGGTTTACACTGTCTGACTTTCTCCTCGCAAAGAAAGAATCTGGCTCCACAGTTCGCTGATGATTTCAAAATTTATCTAAATGAACGTGGAGGCCAGGACGGGCTATTGGCTAATTGCAGAATTGGCTTGAGGCCTTTCTGCCTCGGCGGTTTCCCACCCATTCCCATCTCACATTGGAAATCCAAGCGGTTTGGGAGTGGGCGTGTGTTTACGTGGCAGGCCTCAACGCAGTGGCTCTGTTGCTGTCTAGTCTAACACGCTCTGCAGTCTGCTCTCAGTGGTCCCTTCTGACAGTTTCCTGGATAGAAAGGGGTGCTTCTTTTCCAGTCTCATTGAATGGTACTGAATATAAGATTAGAGTAACTGAATCACAATTCATATTTTAATCATTACAGTGTCATGTCAGCTCTGGGGAAATGACCATAACCAGTCACTTACTCATGAGAATTTTCTACCAAAAAGTCAGACAAGAAAGTCATTTTCTTATGAAAAGTGTCAAATGTGCCACCTACTCTGGTTTCGCCATCCCTCCTCTGCATGTTCACCTCACTTGATCTTCTTAAGGTACAGATAATGCCTTCCTGCCCAGATCTGTTACCTGCTTGCTGGCTTGGGCGGAGGTCAGATCTCAACCACTGTTCCGGAAGGGATTTGATCATCAGCTTGGCTTTGTTCATAACTTTCTCCAGTAAAAAGAAAAGTCCTAAAAAACCCAAATGCACGAGTGATATAGACATTTGTTTAAACAAAGTCTTCAAGAATACAACAATTTCTTTCTTTCTTTTTTTGAGACGCAGTCTCGCTCTGTCACCAGGCTGGAGTGCAGTGGCACGATCTCAGCTCACTGCAAGCTCTGCCTCCCAGGTTCAAGCGATTCTCCTGCTTCAGCCTCCCAAGTAGCCGGGACTACAGGTGCGCACCATCATGCCTGGCTAATTTTTGTATTTTTAGTAGAGATGGTGTTTCACCATGTTGGCCAAGCTGGTCTTGGACTCCTGACTTCAAGTAATGCGCCCGCCTTGGCCTCCCAAAGTGCAGGGACTACAAGCGTGAGTCACTGCGCCTGGCCCAACAATTTCTTTATAATGTCCCTAAGTCACAGAAACCAACAAAATCATCATTACTTGACTGTTCAAGTCAAGGGTCTCTTTACAACTTCCACTTTTTTTGCTTCTGATGACTCAGCCATCCTCTTGAGCTCCAGCCTACCAGGGCTGAGTGGTTCACCCGGACAGCCATTCTCCTGCCTCAGCCTCCCGAGTAGCTGGGACTACAGGTGCCCGCCACCACTCCCGGCTAACTTTTTTGTACTTTTAGTAGAGATGGGGTTTCACTATGTTGGGCAGGCTGGTCTCAAACTCCTGACCTCGTGATCTGCCCGCCTTGGCCTCCCAAAGTGCTGGGATTACAGGTGTGAGCCACTGCGCCCGCACACTTTTTCTTTTTTTAAAGAGACAGGATCTTGCTATGTTGCCCAGGCTGCGGTGCAGTGGCTATTCACAAGTGTGATCATAACACGCTACAACCTTGACCTCTTGGGCTCAAATGATCCTCCTGCCTCAGCCTCCCTAGTAGCTGGGACTATAGGTGTGTACCACTGTGCCTAGCCAGAATCACCTTTTAACATCCACAGCTATTTCAAATCTAGAGTCTACAGTGTCAGTAGGTTTAACAGGGATGAACATCTTCATGACTTAAAAATGAGTAAGGAATACACTATTTTCTGGTTAACTTCCTTGTCACGCTGGAGAATGTCCCTACCGCTATTTCCCACATGAGAAGACCTGAAGTCCTCTGGAACACAGGGTGTGGGTGGAGGTATAAGAAAAGGGATAGCTGGAAATGACAGTGGGTGAGGGTTAGCGAGGGCAGGGTCTGAATGAGTGAGGGCAGGTTCTCAATGGCTCATGAAGGCATGTAGGCTGAATACACAGAAGCCAGTCGGCCTCCGTTTGCTTCTACCCAACCCTGTACCAGGTACCATGTTAGGTTCTGGGAATACAACAGGGGTCAGGATGGACATGATACCTGTCCCTGGGGAACTGACAGGCTAATGGGGGAGTCAGACATTCAAACAACCACATAGTAAAATGATTGTAAATCATAGAGAAGCATTAAGAAGGAAACAAACATGGTGTTACGATAAGAGGTGGTCAGATATGGCCTTCTGATGAGGTGACCTGTTAAGATCTAAAAGTAAATAAAGCTGGGTGAAGACCATGCCAGCCAGAGCCAGGCAGAGTGGTAAGCACAGAGCACCTAGGGATTCATGGAATGGAAAGAAACCCACTGTGGCTAGAACTAGCCAGTAAGGAGAGAAATCAAGACAGATTTGGTGAGAGTGTCAGGGCTAAGTCCTGCAGGGCCCTGGAAGCCACGGTAAGGAGTTGGACTTTATCCTAAGTACAAGGGAAGCCAGTGAAGGGTTTAAGCAGGGAGTGGCAATATCTCCTTTAGGTTAGACAGTCATTTATGTCACTGTGTGGAGACTGGACCTGAGGGTATGGTGTCCAGGTACAAGTAAAGCCAACAAGACCTCTTTGAGAGAACTATCCCAGCATTCGGGTAAGAGGGTGACACGAAATGGGGTGGTGGCAGTGGAGATAGAGGGATTGAAACATACTTTAGGGCTGGGTGTGGTGGCTCACGCCTGTAATCCCAGCACTTTGGGAGGCCAAGGCAGGTGGATCACCTGAGGTCGGGAGTTTGAAACCAGCCTGACCAACATAGAGAAAACTCCATCTCCACTAAAAATACAAAATTAGCTGGGCATGGTGGTGCATGCCTGTTAATCCCAGCTACTGGGGAGGCTGAGACAAGAGAATTGCTTGAACCTGGGAGGCAGAGGTTGTGGTGAGCCGAGATCACACGATTTCACTCCAGCCTGGGCAACAAGAGTGAAATTCCATCTCAGAAAGAAAAAAAAAAAAAATAGAAAAATAGTTTAGAACGCCATGGCTTCTTTTTGGATAAGCAAGGGGGGCTATGGTGAGAGGAGAGGAGGAAACAAAATTTCTACCTTGAATAACTGGGTCAGTGGTGTGCTATTTATTGAGACAGAAAACTAGGGGTAGGGGGCGTTCTGGATATGCTGCAGAGGGATTTAAGCTGACATTTCAAAAAGTTCTCGGATATACAGTATAATGGAGCTCAGAAGAGAGATTCTGGGCGGTGGCAGTGATGGTGACAGGTTGAGAGCCCAAAGAAGAGCAGACAGAGGAAAGATCATGGGGAGGCGGAGAGCAGGGGAGGGAGATCAGGCAGGGTGGGTGCGGGAGGGACATCGGGCAGGGTGGGTGCAGGAGGGAGTGTGAGTGTGGGGGCTTCTGTGACGAGGGCCCAGAGCTGCTAAAGGGGCACTGGACGGGAGGGCTCTGGCTCTGTCACTATCTGACGAGGACAGCAGCAGTGTGACTACAGCAAGCATATACGGAGGATCTGCTGCACATCAAGCACTGTGCTCTTGATCTTCCAGACCCCCTCTCTAATCCCCACATCACACTGTAAACTGGTGTTACTATCATTGTCATCATTGTGTGCATGTGTGTGTTTTTTTTTTTTTGAGAAGGGGTTTCACTGTTGTTGCCCAGGCTGGAGTTCAGTGACGCGATCTCGGCTCACTGCAACCTCTGCCTCCCAGGTTCAAGCAATTTTCCTGTCTCAGCCTCCCAAGTAGCTGAGATTACAGGCACCCGCCACCATGCCTGGCTAAATTTGTATTTTTAGTAGAGACAGGGTTTCACCATGTTGGCCAGGCTGGTCTCGAACTCCTGACCTCCGGTAAATCACCCACCTCAGCCTCCCGCAGTGTTGGGATTACAGGCGTGAGCCACTGCGCCTGGCCATCATTATTATTATTAATGAACCTGACGCTCAGAAGCAGTAAGCAATTTTCCTAAGGTTTCAGAGCTTTTCAGTGTTGGGCCTGGGATTTGAACCCAGCTTTGACTAACTCTAAGTTTATTGTCGGAGTTGACTAACTCGAACATATAGTCATAACAATAAAGTTAAGGTTGTACGGAAGTAGAAAAAGACCTAAGATGCCAATAACACAGCTTCCAAACCATCTTCTCTGTTTTCACAGCCAGGTGCCCAGCTCTAGACTAGACTACGATGGACTTCTCGCTGTCTTCCCTACTACAGAACGTCCCCAGTAGCAACAGGTCTCCCTCATGCTGCCAACAACAACCCTCTTCTTCACCGTGACAAGCCTGACCCCATCTGTTCTTTGGTTTTCCTCTTCAAGAACTGGAGACAAAATTATTATTTGCAGATAACAAGAATACCTAACCTGGAAATAACAAAATAATCCACAGAAAACCTTTTTGAACTAAAGTAAAAAGGATAGTTTAAAAGACATCAATAAATTCCAACTCCTTTCTCGTAAGGCAGCTAAAATCAATCAGAAAATATAACGGGGTGTGATGGCTCATGTCTGTAATCCCAGCATTTTGGGAGGCAGACGTGGTGGATCGCTTGAGCCCAGGTGTTTGAGACCAGCCTGGGCAATAGGGCGAAACCTCATCTCTACAAAAAAATACAAAAATTAGCCAGGTGTGGTGGCGCACGCCTCTTGTCCCAGCTACTGCAGAGGCAGGGATGGGAGAATTGCTCGAGCCTGGCCGGTCGAGGCTGCAGTGAGCTGAGATCATGCCACTGCACTCCGCATAGGTGACACAGTGAGTAAGATCCTGTCTCAAAAAAAAAAAAGAAGAAAGAAAATACAATGAAAAAAATGTATTAATAACTAATGAACGGCTGGGCCTAGTGGCTCATGCCTGTAATCCCAGCTCTTTGGGAGGCCGAGGTGGGTGGATCACCTAAAGTCAGGAGTTTGAGACCAGCCTGACTGACATGTTGAAACCCAGTTGCTACTAAAACTACAAAATTAGCCAGGCATGGTGGCAGGTGCCTGTAATCACAGCTACTTGGGAGGCTGAGGCAGGAGAATCGCTTGAACCTGGGAGGTGGAGGTTGCAGTGAGCCGAGATCGCGCCATTGCACTCCAGCTGGGGCAATAAGAGTGAAACTCCATCTCAAAAAAGAAACAAAATTTTAAAAAACTAATCAACAGAGAACAAAGGAATAAACAAAAATGGACAGAACGACTTTTTGAAAATTCCACAAGTTTCCTGAGGAACATAAACGAAAATATGAACAAAGACAGATCCATACCATATTTCTGGATGGGAAGACTTGGAGCTGTGTGCCTGTCAGCTCTCCATGTTTATATAAACATTTAACTCAAATAGCAACAGAACCTTTCAGGAACCTGCCAAATTACTGTGAGGCAACTAGGACTATTCTCACTCTGCAGACAAGGAAACTAAGGCTTAGACAGGTTAAGAAAGCAGAATCTGTTCTAAGGAAGTTGATGTGGAGGCACAGTAAGGCACAACTCAGTTACAATTACAAAGATGTTGGATGCAGAGTTGTGTGTCTATGTGTGTGGGCTGCAGATAAGGAGGAGAGTGGATCGCGCAGGGCCCGAGGTGTGGTCACAAGGAATTTGGGCAACAGAGAGGCTCTGAGAGGTTTCAGCGGGGAGAAGTGATGGTGGAGGGGGAGGGTTCACAGACGCCAATCTGCATTTTCCAGAGCTCCTCCCAGCTTCAATGTGGAGAATGGACTAGAGGGGGCAGAACTGGAACAGGAAGGCAACGCAGGAAGGACAGGAGTGATCCAGAAGATGACAGAGGCTGAGGTCAAGGTGAGGCTGCGGGAAGGAAAAGCAGTGCATGGATTCCATGGATACTCAGGAGGTGGAATCGGTGAAAACTGGCGTCGGACAACATGTGGGGGCTGAGCAGAAGCAGGGATGATTCCTGGGTATTTGGCTTGAGAAACGGAGTGGTTGGTGGTCTTGCTCATCGAGATAGAAAACAGAAGAAAAGCAGGGCTGGAGAAGATCATGAGCCTAGTTCTGGACATCTTGGAATTGCTGCCAGCAAGTTTTGACAGCACAATATTTGCTTTTCTTCCACTTTTTGAGTGAGATTCGTCTCAAAAAAAAAAAAAAAATTAAAAGAGCTCAGGTATGGGTCTAGCATCAATAGCTGGTGGAGGCCTCTCCACCAGGACCCTCCTGGAGCCTTCTCCCCACTCTCCTGTTGGAGGCCCCATCAGATGCCACTTCTCCATTTCCCCACTCTATCGGAGAATCCCAGATGGACATTTTATGTTTTTGTACATTTGATAAATTTTTGTTTGGTACTGATGGTATTTTCTTTTCTTTCTTTTTTTATTTTCACACGGAGTCTGACTCTGTCACCCAGGCTGGAGTGCAGTGGCGCGATCTCGGCTCACTGCAAGCTCTGCCTCCCGGGTTCACACCATTCTCCTGCCTCAGCCTCCCCAGCACCTGGGACTACAGGCGCCCGCCACCACGCCCGGCTAAGTTTTTGTATTTTTAGTAGAGATCGGGGTTTCACCGTGTTAGCCAGGCTGGTCTCAAACTCCTGATCTCAAGTGATCCACCCGCCTCAACCTCCCAAAGTACTGGGATTACAGGCATGAGCCACTGCACCGGGCCTGGTGATATTTTCTTACTATAATCCCTCCTCTTGGCCTTGGTAGAGTACATTCCTTCATTCATTATTCCTTCAAATATTACGTTGTTTGAAAGCATGGTAAGAAAGGGTTCAACAGAAAGGTACGCAATTGGTGTAACTGGAAGCTATCCTTTTTATGAATGAAACGCTAGTGTTTCCAGGTGTCTGTTTTCTTCACTTAAAACTGCTGGCATCATCTTATAACTCAGACTTAGCTATTCATCACAGCGGAAAGAAAAAGTCAGTCAACGGAAAATGAGCCTTCTTCCCTGTGAGACACTCCTCTGGCCAACCTATGGCCACAAAGGGCAAAATAGAGATTCTCCTGCTCACCCGGTGGCCGCATAACCAGCCTAAAGACAATTTCTGAAAGAAAATATCCAGGCAAGAGCTAAACTTGCAAAACTGAATACCTGAAATGAGACAGTCACTTTATGGAGATGAATCTTTTTTTTTTTTTTTCTTTACCAAAACTGAAGAACTGCACGTGTATGTCCTCTAACAAGTAGATACTTAAAGACACCAGAATAGGTGGGTGGAAAGTCAAGAAGCAAGACAGTTTACATATTTGCTGTAGAACCTTAGGGGACAAGAGAGCCCAGGATACCTGACAGGTATTCTTGACAGGAAAAACAGAGCACTCACAATGATAGATGTTGAGTGACCCTGGACCAAATAATATCTTTACTCTGACAAAAAGCTGTGGACAATTAGAAATTACTTTTCTTAAACTAAAGGGTTTTTTCCTTTCTATACATATTCAACCTTCTGTGTTTGAAATAGAATTCTCAGGCAAGGAGCGGCAGCTCGCACCTGCAATCCCAGCACTTTAGGAGGCTGAGGTGGGCAGAACACGAGCTTAGGAGTTCAAGACCAGCCTGGCCAACATGGTGAAACCCCATCTCTACTAAAAATACAAAAATTAGCCAGGCATGGTAGTGCGTGCCTATAATCCCAGCTAATTAAGAGGCTGAGGCAGGAGAATCGCTTGAACCTGGGAGGCAGAGGTTGCAGTGAGCCAAGACCATGCCATTGCACTCCAGCCTGGGTGACACAGCGAGACTCCATCTCAAACAAACTAACAAATAAAAGAAATAGAATTCTCACTGTTTTCATGTCACTAGGGTTAAAGTATAAACTCAAGAAAAGTACCAGCAGAACTTGGAACGTGGAGCTTTTGCAGTGGATAGAACGACATTCTTTTCATTTAATAAGGTTGAACTGTATGCATCTTTCAAAATTAAAAGCAATGTTTTTCAATAACTCCATGTTTCCAACAACCTCGGTCTCTATGGATTAAATTCGAGTTCTGAAATTCATTTCTGGAATTATTTTATTAATCAAACACAAAATTATTATAGTCTACTCAGAAAAGTCTGATGGAAATTGTAACCTGAACCATATCCGAGGATTTTCTTTTGAAGCAGAAAGCCAGCAATTACAGTACTGGAAAAGGCTGTTTTACTGTGGTGTATTTCCTCAGGAGAGGAAATGATTTTTGAGAATACTGAAGCCTTTTTTATTCTAAAGTGGGCTAGCAACACCTGTACACAATCTTTCTAGACAACAATAAGACTTTTCTGAGGTTTCATGTCATGACCGTTTAATTTAATAGCTCTGAGAGTTTAAACAGGACACTAATACCTCAGTTAACTGGCACAGTCAGTGGACTGGGGATTCCAGTTAACTTAATTTTTCCATCAACTAATAGTAACCCATTTATGCAATGAAATTTCCTCAGCAGGATACAGGGGATCTGGACAGCTCTTTTCAGGTATGTACAACTGTGTGGTTTGTCTCTAAGTTTTACTCTTTTAAAAAATCAGCATTTTGCCTTGTGTAAATCTTCAAATTAATAAACCAATAATCAACTACAAGATGGCCCACCAAAACAAATAAGCGAAAAAGGTTAGGTTTAACTCTGATCGTCTTGGCTAAACAAAATAAACCTACAGAGAACATAAAATATTTTCTTCTCAATTCATGCAGCATTCATTTAAGGCAATGGTCTGCACCCTGTAGATACGCAGATAAACAATACATGTCTTTCTGGACCTCAGAAGCTCACAGTTTACATATGGATCAAGTAGAAAAGTTCAGAAGATACGAGCAACAACAGTTGTTTAGAAGTTTTTTTTCTTTAAAAGCGTATAAAGCTACTCTTGTTTTTGAAAAGTCAAGGCAAATGAAACCTACTTTTTGAAATAATCAGGGAAAAAATAAGTGTAAAGTTTCCTCTAGATCTTTTAATCAGCAGAATAATAAGGATTGACTTTATATCGAGACTTCAACTTAGCAGAATTAGAAAACTGCAAAAGTCCTAGAAATATCACAGGTAAACGGGTAAAATGAACCTCAACAAGTTTCTGACTTGACTTTCTTGGGGGCCAAACACGCAAGGCTCTTCTCAGTCTCTCCCCTAGTCTTATGTTTTAATTAACAGATGCAAAGTTTTTCAAAGTCATGGGTGGGGCTTGCTTTACTTCCTCTGACGGTTTCCAGCAGGGGACCTTGGCCTTAGGATCTTAAGTTTTCTGGAATACTAGGTTCCATTCTCCCAGCTTCCCAGGCCCCACCCTCCTGGAGATTCTGATTCAGCGGTTCCAGGAGAAGGCCCAGGAATTTGTATTTTTAGTAAGAACATCATGTGATTCTTATCATCAGGGAAATCTGGACACTATGGATAATAACAATTTGCCCACGAATCACAGGTTGTGGATCGGGCTTAGAGAGAAAAACAGATTCCCAGGCCCCAAGGCTCAGGGAATAAGCTTCAGGAAGCCTGGGCTTGGACTCAGGAATCTGTATTTCTAACAAACACACCGCAGGCAACATCTGGCTGGACAGAAACACTGTCTTTGGTGTTGAGCCACCAAACTGTATTCTGCAGGTGTTGGATATAAAACCAGAATCAGCAGAAACCAGTGTAGAGGTCCAAAGTAGTGATAAAACAAAACAAAACAAAACAAAACAAAACAAAACAAAACAAAGGAGAAACATCTGGGACATCTCCGTCTACCCGAGGCCCTGGACTGCTCAGTGTCTTCAACACTGCATTTCCTGGTCTTACTTAGATGGGCCTTTTCTCTAAGGCCGGCCTCCAGAAACCAGGGTTAAGCCCAGAACATTACGGACAACAAGATGCCCATCTGTTCCTGCGTGGGGCAGACCGAGGGTGCCTACTGATCCAAGCCTGGTAGTCCCAAACAGTGATCACCTTGGTTAAATAAACACTAAAAGGCAAAACGTCTTTTGGAATGGTTATGTGCTGGTTATATCATGCCTGAAAATCGCAAATGAAACTAGTACATGTACCAACGCCTGGCCATAAATGAACACATTGTTTACTACAAATTCTGCTGAAATAAACCTGTCTTCACATACAGTTGCTAAGGCACTTGTGCTTAGAAAAACAAATACTTTAAAGACAAACAATACCTTCACATTTTCCCTTCAAAAGTGACTAATTTACTCAATACTTCTGAAAAACTGTAACGAACTTCTTCTGGAATCCCCGTATTACCGCATCGCACACTTGCCAGTAACTATATGCAGCGCTTTGGAAACGCCAAGGGAAATAGCAGACTTGGTAAGGCTTAAAAAAAAAAAAAAGGCAAGATCATAGATGGGATGAAAAACCTCGACTTGAATGCTTCCCCATGAAGTCAGTCTACGTTTGATCCAAATGGTTGAACTCCAAAAGCACCTCAGCAGTTCAGCTGTCTTGATTTCAAACTCCTGCCCACAGGGCTCAAATTTGCAACTTAAATATTCGGTATGAAAACAAAAGTTATTTAACTGTTAGCACGGGCCCTCTTCTCCGAAAGAGAGTAGGAACCTGGGCACGTGTTTCGGCCCACACACATACACCGATCTTTGACTTCTAAATATCAGGGCGCAACACACACAATTATTTTGGTTTTGAGATGACACTGTCTGTTATGTTGGGGTGGGGAGTTACCAAAAAACATTGTCTTGAACACTGCCAGAGCTGACGATTTTATGCATGTGTAGTACAAATGGTTCTTTTTCTTTTTGGAAAGGAAAAGCACTTTAAAAAGGTTTGGTGGGGAGGCTCTGCAGCGGTATTTCACCTCAATACATCTTTCAAGTTTGATAGCTTGTAAGCTCACGGCTTTGGTTCTTGTCTTCAACCTTCAGACAACTCTAAGCTGGCCACAGCAGCTGCAGAGGCTGAGTCTTTAAATGAAATAAAGAAATAATTGCTTCAGGGAACAAAGGGAAGCAAAAAAAAAAAAAAAAAAAGCCTTGTTAGCTGAACTACGTGGCCCCTTGGGACTGTGTGTGGTGTGTATTCCTGAAGAATATTGTTCGGTGTGGTAAAGGAATCCCAGCGAAACCCCAGAGAATCAGGAAAAAGGGTGATGTGGTGGAAAAAGGGTGATGTGGTAGAAAAAGTGGGCTTCAGAGGTGAACCTGGGTTCGAGCTGAGGCTCTGCCACTGACCAGCTACGTGACCTTGAGCACTGGCCCTCACCTCTCAGGGTCTTCGCCTCTTATCTGTGATATGGGAATGACATTACGTATCTCACGGGGCTGTAATGAGGCCTGGAAGAATGATGTATGTCATGTGTTGATTTCATGTGGGCAAACTGAACGTCCTTGGTTATCTCTCCCCGCTCCCCAAACTCTACTAGTAGGGAATGGTATAAATACATAAACCAAAAGAATAGGAGAGAAAATGAGATCGAATCAGATATAGCAACAAAATGTTAGGAGATGGAAAGCAGATGGATGAGTCATCAGTGCCTTACAGTAGATGATGAAACCTACACAGCTGATTTGGGGGTGGGGCTGGCCCCATCAGGTTCTTCTGCAGGTGAGGTTAAAAACAGGGGGACCAGTTAAAGACTATATGAGGGCCAGATGCACCCCAGGTCCCCGCCACCGCCATACACAATCAGGCAAACTACCTCTCCCCTATCCTCTCAGGAGAGAGGTTCACAGGTGAAACTGGACTGAGCTTGAAACAGGGAGGCAACAGGCACAGAAGAAGAAAGGGATATGATGAGAGCTTGGAAAGAGGGAGATGAAATCCTGGTTTTCATAGGGCATGAGAAGCTGGCTGTCCCCTTCTCCTGTTGGGCTCCCAGACACTTAACAGCCAAGTTTCCACTCATTAGGGGAGACCACAGCACTCCTGTCAGCAGCCATGGACTAAACAAAGAGAAAAGAAATGCAGATAGTCCTATTTGGGATCCCCAATCAAATGACTAGGTCCTCCCCTGTCTGATAATGCTTCTGTGAAATCTACAATTCAACAGACCCCACCCACGCCTATAGAACTTTCATATGTCTTTTTACATTCTTTTTGTTTGTTTGTTTTGAGATGGAGTCTCACTCAGTTGCCAGCCTGGAGTGCAGTGCCACAATCTCGGCTCACTGCAACCTCTGCCTCCTGGGTTCAAGCCACTGTCCTGCCTCGGCCTCCCGAGTAGCTGGGATTACAGGAGTGCACCACCACACCCAGCTAATTTGGTAATTTTGGTAGAGACGGGGGGGGGGGGGGTTACCATGTTGGCCAGGATGGTTTTGACCTCTTGATCTTGTGATCCACCCGCTCGGCCTCCCAAAATGCTGGGATTACAGGTCTGAGACACCGTGCCTGGCCTACATTCTTTAACATTAATGGGTAGCCAAGCACCACTAGACATTTGAGAAGGCCGGGGTGGGGGGGCCCGGGGGGGAAGCAAAAAAAAAAAAACCCCAAAAAACAAACAAAACAAAAAACAAAAAAAACCAAAAAAAACCCCACCTTCCCCCGGGAAAAAAAACAAAACAGAAAAAGAAATCCAATGACAAGACACAATGCAAAGAACAGAAGAAAATGTGAAAGAAACAATAATTATGATTCTCATAGAGATAAAATATATAATATCTAGGAGATTAGAACAGAATAAATTCAAAAATCAGAAAGCCTTAGAGTGAAAAAAGAAGACAGCAGCTATAAAGAAATTCAATGGAAGAATTTTTAAGACTCACTTAAAGAAATGAACAAAACAACCAAAAAATGAAAGAAGAGAAAATAAGGAAATTCAAGGATTAAACTAGGAAACCCAATACCCAATTAAGGCGTGCAGCAGAAGGAAAGATAAAACACAGGAGATAATCATGAAAGCTATAAGAAAATATTTTGAGAACTGAAGGACATGAATTTTCAAACTGAAGGGTTCACAAAATGACCAACACAATAACGGGGGTAAGCAGGGAAGTTACTCTAAGGCCTTCTGTGTGAAATTTAGGATCCTGAGACTAAAGAGATGCTCCTAAAAGCAAAACAGGATGTACAACAAGGTTCCAGAATCAGACAGGCACTGGACTTCCCTATGGCAATACCAGAAGCTAGCAGTCAAGGCAAAATGCCTCCAAAATGTGGACTGCAAATTGTTTCCAGCCCAAAATTTTATATGCAGTCAATCTATCAACAACAAAGGAGATAATAAAGATAGTTTTGGACGTGTACTATCTCAAGAAAATTTATTTCCCAGGTACTCTTTCTTGGAAAGCTAGGGCAGGCTTGAGGGGGTAAACCAGGCAAGAAAATTAGTTCCAGGAAAGAAGGGCTCCAAAAGAAGAAAGAGTTGATTGAAAGTCTCAAGAAGATATTGAGGCCAGGCGCGGTGGCTCAAGACTGTAATCCCAGCACTTTGGGAGGCTGAGATGGGCGGATCACGAGGTCAGGAGATCGAGACCATCCTGGCTAACACTGTGAAACCCCGTCTCTACTAAAAAAAAATACAAAAAACTAGCCGGGTGAGGTGGCGGGTGCCTGTAGTCCCAGCTACTCGGGAGGCTGAGGCAGGAGAATGGCGTAAACCCGGGAGACGGAGCTTGCGGTGAGCTGAGATCCGGCCACTGCACTCCAGCCTGGGCGGCAGAGCGAGACTCCGTCTCAAAAAAAAAAAAAAAAAAAAAAAAAAAA
>NC_045449.1:9266333-9266811 GCF_002776525.5 Piliocolobus tephrosceles
CAAAAAAAAAAAAAAAAAAAAAAAAAAAAAAAAGAAGATATTGAGAAGAATGCCTAGGAGAGGAGTGCTATCCTAGACAGCTACAAGTTTGGACTGGTTTAGAAGGACGTGGACTCCAGGAGAGCTGACCCCAAGGAAAACATAAAAAAGATAGATTATTTGATGTGCATCTGACGGTACCCAGAAATTATTATTATTATTTTTTTAGTTTGGTAGTAATTTAGGGCAAGAATTATAATAAACAAAGAGGAAAATCCATCCTGGCTAACATGGTGAAACCCTGTCTCTACCAAGAAAATACAAAAAATTAGCCAGGCACGGTGGCGGCACCTGTAGTCCCAACTACTCGGGAGGCTTTGGCAGGAGAATGGCCTGAACCCGGGAGGTGGAGCTTGCAGTGAGCTGAGATCACGCCACTGCACTCCAGCCTAGGCGATAGAGTGAGACTCCATCTCAAAAAAAAAAAAAAAAAAAAAAA
>NC_045449.1:9266911-9316025 GCF_002776525.5 Piliocolobus tephrosceles
CAAAAAAAAAAAAAAAAAAAAAAAAGAAAAATGACAGTAAGTTCTAAAAAACCCAAAATATTGCATAAGAAAGGGGATCTAATTACAATAAACTACATAGCTCTTTAATGATATCGATATGGTCAAAATGAAAACAGTGAGTGATAACTAACAATTATAGTTTAACTTTATTGGTAGCACAGAGAAAGAAGTGTGAGTGCCTGAGCATGTGTGTGGGTGGGCAATGAAAGAATTAATCATTTCCCACAGTAGGAAGTTAAGAGACAGCTTCTAGAATTGCAAGCAAATCAAGTCACGTCAGTACAAGTACATTATTTAGAAATAAGAAAGCAAAACCCAGAAGAGAGTGTGAAAGAGTTGAAAGTATTTTCCTTCGGAGAGTGGGGCGTAGGGGAAGGAAGGTGAAACTGGTAACTCCTGCTTTCTGTTTTCTCTTTTGAAATACACCTTGCACTACTATTTGTCTTTTTAAATTATGCCATTATTTTGACTCATCGCCAGGTGGAAGTCTATGTCAAATGCACGCCACTGTGCCTTAGCATGTAGATTGAGGGCAGGTGTAGGGCAGGATGGGGGTGAGTGCCACCTGCATCTGAATGCTATGGAACACGCAGGTATTGGGTGCTAGAGAGAGAAGAGAACGTGCAGTCATTACCCTCTCCTCTTGGCTGCTCAGCAAGCACGTGTGTGCATATACACACAAACACACACACACACAGGTATATACAATTTCAAGCAAACATTACATTTATGAAAATATAATTCTCACAAGCACAACCAAAACTACATTCACTTCCTTCCCAAAGGGAGAAAAATCTCAAATCACATCTTGCTACTGTATAGAGAGGGAAAGAGGGTACAAGTCGCAGATCTCTGGTTAATGGGCATCTTCTCAATGCAGTTCGTACGTAGTTCTCCATATTATGACCAAGTAACTTAGTTATTTTCAATATATCCGATATATACCTGTAGATGAACACCCTGATGATGCCACCAAAAGCTCCTATTTGGAAAAAGGGAAAGGCTCAAGTTGCCACCCAGTCCAGGGCGTACATCCTTCTTATTAGGGTGCGGTAACCCTGTCCCCTGGGAGGCTCATTCTTGTCTAGTGTCCTCTGCTGACAAAGACAACCCTTTGGGGGTTTCCTCACTACCTAAGGTCAGCTTCAAAAACGGAATGTGGCATAGCCATGGTGAACATGGAACAAATTCTAGGAAGAAATGAGGATCCAGAAGTAGAATCAAACAAATACTACTGTCAACTAAATAGAGTTTGTGTATTTTCTATAAAATCATTGTGGAATTATATGCTTCAATTACTGAGATTAAATATTCAGTATCAGGAAAAAGCTTGCCTTTCTGAAAAAGGATGTTTTGGCTGGGCGCAGTGGCTCACACCTCCCAGCACTGTGGGAGGCCGAAGCAAAAAAAACCCCTGAGCCGAGGAGTTCACGACTAACGTGGGCAACATGGTGAAACCTCGTGTCTACTGAAAACACAAAACATCAGCTGGGTGTGGTGGTGGGTACCTGCAGTTCCAGCTACTCAGGAGGGAGGGAGGATCACCTAAGCCTGGGAATTTGAAGCTGCAGTGAGCCATGATCACGCCACTGCACGCCAGCATGGGTGACGGGAGTGAGATCTGGTCTCAAAAACAAAACAGAACACACACAAAAAAACACACAGTACGTTTCTTTCCTTTCCTATTAAATACTTCCATGGTGGTACACATCATATTTCACTTTCTGTGTTGGTTTTCCAAGATTCTATTGTCAGTGCTAAATTTAATGCTCAAATATGGTATTAGTTTAGGAATTTGACATATTTTATGTTCTCCCCTACGTGTCAATATTTTCTATTCTTTAACAGCTTTGAGATTTTATATATACACACATCTTTTATTGTAAACCACCCATGTCCTCTTTGGAATACATAGGTCACAAATTATAAATAAAATCTATCTTGGGATAGGATGTGAGCTATCTTTGCTAAAATGCCCTACAAGATTCCTAGAGACTGAGTTTGGGGAAGAAACTGGGCTTTGGACAGTCCACAAGCTCCACTAGCCAGTCTTTACTGCTTGCTGTTTTCTCTTAAGTCTGGTTCTGCCGGCTAAACTCCGTGTTCGCTTTTGTGTATATTTTGGTGTTGTTTCCAAGGAAAAGTTCTCTTTCAAATCCTCCTGCCTTGCCTTAGTTGAACTAAGGAGAAGTGGGATTTTCTCCTATGTTGATGTGTTGCCTGAGTGTTGGATGGGGTGCTGCCAGCTAACCAGACCAGGACTAGAGCTAAGGAAGAAGCTGCTGGAGCTAGGGCAGAGGCACTGGGAATCCAGGAGGTACAGGACTGGCCCAGAGGTACATGGACTCTGTCCCTGCCCACAGGGCAATTCCTTTACACAAAGAAGAACCTCAGCCAAAGAAATGGGCACTAAACGTATGAATGATATAAGGGAAGGGCAAAGGCATCCTGGAAGTCAGTGTCACGGTCTCCACCGTGGGGGCCTGTCCGTGGGGCTTCAGTGTTCGCTGGCGTGGGAGACCTGCAGCTTAGGTGTGTCACCACCGTGTGGTGGAAGGGAGAGTGACAGGCACACAGAACCCAGTGGGTTCCCGGTTCAGAGATTTACGGTGCTTTTCCAAGCCATGGCTTGAACAAAAATAGAATCTGTTTATTAAACTTGTCTCTTTCATAACACAACACAGATTTCAGAAAGATAACTTGACAGCAGACAAAATAAAGAGGAGGCACTCATTTCTACAGCTGCCTGCTAATGGCTAATCTTGAGCATGCTTTATTCTGTGGCCTACAGGAAGGAGTTTCCTCCTCTCACCTCCAATTAAAAAGAACCCCTTTTCTTTACTTTGGCATTGAACCCCTTCAGCAGTACAGCTCGCAGTCCTGGCCCTGGCTTACTGGGCTTACAGAATCATCTTGCTTCACCAAGCTGGTTTGGAAGCGACAGAATTTCCTCTTGGGCCAACAAGTCTTCCCCTTGCTGAATGCTCTCAGGCTGTTTTTAAGAATGTGCTCCCCAGTTCCCATGCCCCAAGTCCTCAGATGCCACTAGCTCTTCAGATGTCATGCCCACCATCTTCTCTCCAAACACAAGGCCTTACACCCAACCAGCAAGCAACTCTATGAAGACTATTTTCAAGACAGATTAAAGTAACCTGACAGAAAATGGAACAAAACACAAATATCTGATGGCTTTCATCATGGATACTGGTCGGTGAAGCAAATTTAAATTCATTTCACCAATATTATTGAATTGGGTACAATCACTAAATAACCACTGAGAGATAGCAGCCAGAGACCTCCATGTCTCCTGGGTAGATAAAGAAAAACAATAATGAATGCTGAGAGCATTTACAAAGTGCCAAGCACCGTTCTGAAGAATACACGTTATAATTCATTTAACCCTCACAAGTATCCTAATGTTGGGTAGGTCCCATGAATACTCCTAGTTTCCAGGTAAGAAAACAGAGCAAAGGGATGCTCAAGGTCACGCAACTGGTAAGCAATGGAGCCGGATTCCAATTCAGAAAGTCAGACTGTAGACCCCTCAAAATAGCCTCTAAAGCCACTGCCTTACACGGCTTCCTGGGAAAGTCCTCCCCTACCTGTAATCAGCTCATGAGGACTTCACAGAAGATGTGGAATTTTAGAGACTTTTTTTTTTTTTTTTTTTTTAATGAGAACATTATAACTTGGGCATGAGGTAGCTTTGAAGAATTCTCAGAGACCTGATTAAGGTCCTTGGATATGTGATGACAGTGAGATAGGAGGTGCAAGAAGGTCCAACGGTCTACCCAGAAAATGTTAGCATAAAAATAGAATACTGCCATTAATTTTGAAGTGAATACGACACTTTGTACTTTGCAAAGAACCGTGACACGTTACCCATTTTGAGCTTTGCAGTAACCCCAGATGTCATGTTTAACTTTTTATTTGGTCACAATTTGTAGTACCACGTCTTATTCTCTGCATCTTATAGATGTAGCAAATGATGAAGATTCTATGGCTAGCCCAGAGACGGCCTAGGGTTTGGGTCTCCTGATGTCTACTGCAGTACTCTTGGCCACATCTTACTAATTTGGCCCCAGAGTCAGCAAAGAACTCTTAGTGAGAGAGGTGGCATAACATAAGAAAGGAAAGGAAAGGAAAGATACGAAGTCTGGCTGTAAGGCCTAATGGTGATAAAGTGAAAGAGGAAGAGAACTCGTATTTTCTGGGCCCTTACTATGTGCAAAACCCTACGGTGGGCCTCAGTGGCTCAGGAAAAGTGGAAATACAACAGAATCACGGAAAGAGAAGATTCTTACATGGAAGGCAACTGCTGCTTCTCCATCATGATCAGCTCTGAGTGAGGGTGGAACATCTGAAGCCAGGCATTTCATAAACAAGAACTTTGGCAGTCTTTCGCTCTTTAGAGCAGACAGGAATCCGGAATCGCTCCTTAGAGACTTCCAGGGACAGGAAGAATGCATGGGAAAGGGCTCTTATGGACGTGTGTGCACAGGAGGGTACTTCACTGATGAAACATCAGGAGGAACTGGGGGCCAGGGAAACTCTAGTGTTGGTAAGCATATCATGGACTGAACTGTATCACCCCAACATTCAGATGTTGAAACCCAAACCCCCAATGTAACTGTATTTGGAGACACGGCCTTTAAAAATGTAATAAAAGTAAAAATGAGGTCATAAGAGTGGGGTACTAGTCCAACAGGACTGATGTCATTATAAGAGGAAGAGACACCAGAACTTGCATACTCTGAGCATGCAGAGGAAAGGCCACGTGAGCACAGAGCAAGAAGGCAGCCGTCTGCAACCCAAGGACAGAGGCCTCACCAGAAACCAACCCTGCTGGCACCCTGATCTTGGATTGCTAATCTCCAGAATTCTGAGAGAATAAACCTCTGTTGGTTAAGCAACCCCATCTGGTATTTTTTTTTTTTTTGAGACGGAGTCTCGCTCTGTCACCCAGGCTGGAGTGAGTGCAGTGGCGTGATCTCAGCTCACTGCAAGCTCCGCCTCCCGGGTTCACGCCATTCTCCTGCTTCAGCCACTCGAGTAGCTGGGACTACAGGCGCCCGCCACCACACTCGGCTAATTTTTTGTATTTTTAGCAGAGACGGGGTTTCACCGTGTTAACCAGGATGGTCTCAATCTCCTGACCTTGTGATCCACCTGCCTCGGCCTCCCAAAGTGGTGGGATTACAGGCGTGAGCCACCGTGCCCGGCCTGGTATTTTGTTATGGCAGCTTGAGCAGACTAATGGAGTGAGCCTTGCTGGCCTTGCCACCTCCCTGGCCCTTGGCCAACACTAATTCATCTTCGAAAACTCAGAGTCACCTCTTCTATGAGGTCTTTCTCATTCACCCTAGCCATTTCTTCCTTGATGCCTCCTCTCTATGTGAAGGGATCTTATCTTAGAACCCATAACACTTTATTGACTTAGTTTTTCTTAAAACAAGCCAAACTGTTCCTATTAGACTCTGAGTCCCTTGAAAGAAGAGACCACCTTAGTCAACTTTATAGTCCTGGTCCCTAGCATGCAGCAGACATTTGAACAATTGTTTATGGACAAATTGAAGAAATGAACAAATCTAGAATATTATCTTAAAAATGTAGGCTGGGGCCGGGTGTGGTGGCTCACGCCAGTAATCCCAGCACTTTGGGAGGCTGAGGCAGACAAACCACGAGGTCAGGAGTTCGAGACCAGCCTGGCCAACATGGTGAAACTCCGTCTCTACTAAAAATACAAAACATTACCTGGGTGTGGTGGCAGGCGCCTGTAATCCCAGCTACTCAGGAGGCTGAGGCAAGAGAATCACTTGAAACCAGGAGGCAGAGGTTACAGTGAGCCGAGATCGTGCCACTGCACTCCAGTCTGACAAGAGTGAGACTCTGTCTCAAAAAAAAAAAAAAAAAAGGTAGGCTGGGTGCAGTGGCTCAAGTCTGTAATCCCAGCACTTTGGGAGGCCAAGGCAGGTGGATCACCTGAGGTCAGGAGTTTGAGACCAGCCTGGCCAACATGGTGAAACGCCGTCTCTACTAAAAATACAAAAAATTAGCCAGGCGTGGTGGTGCGTGCCTGTAATCCCAGCTACTTGGGAGGCTGAGGCAGGAGGATGGCTTAAACCTGGGAGGTGGAGGTTGCAGTGAGCCAACATCACACCACTGCACTCCAGCCTAGGCAATGACAGTGAAACTCCATCTCAAACAGAAAAATGTATATTAGTCGAAATGTAAATGTTATGACATGATTTATTAATTCATTCACTCAACAATAAACTAATAAATGGTTGAAAGGAAAAAAAAGAAGTAAATTGTTGAAAGGAAAGACTTAAAAAAAAAAAAGGCTGGGCGCAGTTGCTCAAGCCTGTAATCCCAGCACTTTGGGAGGCCGAGACGGGTGGATCACGAGGTCAGGAGATCAAGACTGTCCTGGCTAACATGGTGAAACCCCGTCTCTACTAAAAAATACAAAAAGCTAGTCGGGCGAGGTGGCTAGCGCCTGTAGTCCCAGCTACTGGGGAGGCTGAGGCAGGAGAATGGCATAAACCCGGGAGGCGGAGTTTGCAGTGAGCTGAGATCCGGCCACTGCACTCCAGCCCAGGCACAGAGCGAGATTCTGTCTCAAAAACAAACAAACAAACAAACAAAAAAAAAACAAAACAAACAAACAAAAAAAACCAAGGGCATTTCTAGATAGCAAAGACATGACAAAACGAAGAATTAGCTGGATTAGCTTTGTAAGTGAATACAAAGCAGTTGTTTGCAGTAACTGCTTACCATGCAGCATGATTTTAATTATACTTAAACATAAAGGATAGCTGTACAGAGTAGGGGCTATGCGAGCTCCAAAGTGAGACAAAGGTGGTGTCTGAATCCTGCCTCTGCTAACACTAGTTGGGTGATTTTAGACAAGTTACTAAACTTCTCTGGGCCTCATCTCATTATGTTTTCTCAACATAAATCTTACTAGAGCATAAGACATATATAGAATATTATGTAAGTTGTCAAGAGACAAGCTCAATGAAGTTACTAGTTACCTTATCTTGTAAATGGAGAGAATAAAAGCATCTGTCACACAGAGCAGGTATGAGGGCTTCATGACAGGATGCTTTTGAAGCATTTGGCACAGTGTCCAATGCACAGGGAACCTCCAAAAACGTCAGCTCTCATTTAGGTTCACCTCATTACACTGCAATCCTAATTTGATGTACAGATGTTCAAACCTTGTATCATTTTGCATATGGTCTGATAGTACATGCCGAGGGTTTGCAAAAGAAAAAGAAAAAATAGTGAATCCTGCTCCTAATGCAGTTTAGTGAGTAAAGAAACTCATCTTTAGAACTGAGTATGAGAATCTCATCACTGTCACCCTTCCTGCCACTCTCACTTAATGGAATGATTCTTCATCTACTTAAAATGCCAAGGAAGTTTAGAGTCATAAGCAGGACTAGAGGTGGCAACAGAATGGATGTGGAAACGCTTCCTTGGTTGGTACATGAAAGAGAGAAAGACCTCTTTTATTTCAGCATTTTGTGCCTTCTCATACAAGCTGAGTAGAGGTCATCATTCCAGGGCTAGGCAACGGCAAGTACTCAATAAAAGTTTGTTAGCTGGATACAGTAGCTCACACCTATGGTTCCCATTACCTGGGAGGCTGAGGCAGGAGGACTGCTTGAACCCAAGAGTTCAAGACCAGCCTGGGCAACACAGCATGACCCTATCTCTAAAGAAATTAAAAAAAAAAAAAAAAAAAAAAAAAAAAAAAAAAAACAGTAAAATCAGCCAGGCATGGTAGCACACACCTGTAGTCCCAGCTACCTGGGAGGTTGAGGCAGGAGGGTCACTGGAGCCCAGGAGGTCAAGACCAGCCTGGGTGATATAGTGAGTGCCTGTCTGTTAATAAATGAGTGTTTGTTAGCTGGGGATGCAACAGAAGCATCTTCTGAAAGAAGGGCAATTTGGGACCCCACTGGATCTTAAGCAGTGTTCCTATAAACAGAGTTACTCCATGGACCTCGCAAGGGTGGACCAAGTGGTTACTTAAATAGAGATGACCTGATGGGTAAAAAAGAAGTCCTTTCTTTTCCCAAGTGTCTTCCCAAAACAGCTTCAGGATACCCAAAATTCCACTGCTGGTAGATTCCTGTTTGTTCCAGTCAGCCTTCTCCTCCGTTCCCATTTCAAACGGAAATATCAGTGGCTGGGAAAGCACACTGTCTCTGACGTGGGAGCATGGATGAACGGATGGGAGTCCTTTCCTCTCGAGCAGAAGAAGATGGACAGTAAAAGTGTCAGTGACTGAAGGAAGCGTGGGTGTGAGCACATGTGGAGCGTGAGTTGGTAGAGGTGGAATTTTCTGACCTCTGTACTTTTGCCAGCCCAGCCCTGGCACCCACAGGCACAGGAGAGCTCCTGGCAATGGAAAGGCGGATGAGTAAATCGGTTCAGGTTTTCCTAAGTGCTCTTCCAACATCTTCCTTCCACTGCCGCATGCATCCTGCTTTGTCTTTCCCTCTTCCAAATAACTCTCTCTGAGGAAATGTACTTCTGTTATTCCACTTTCAAAACCAAAAAACCAGGCCAGACACGGTGGCTCATGCCTGTAATCCCAGCACTTTGGGAGGCCAAGGCGGGCAGATCACCTGAGATCAGGAGATCGAGGCAATCCTGGCCAACATGGTGAAACCCTGTCTCTACTAAAAATACAAAAATTAGCTGGGTGTGGTGGCGGACCCCTGTAATCCCAGGTACTCGGGAGGCTGAGGCAGGAGAACTGCTTGAAACCAGAAGGCGGAGGTTGCGGTGAGCCGAGATCGCGCCACTGCACTTCAGCCTAGGCAGCAAGATCGAAACTCCATTTAAAAAAAAAAAAAAAAAAAGCCTGAGTAGCATCCGTCTTCGTAAGCATTCCTCTGAAACTCCTCAGAAGATCCAGGCTCTTCTAAGCAGCAGCAGCAGATGTGACTTAAAACAATATCCTTGAGGAGAATTTACAGTCTGTGACCAATTACCCAGATGCGCTCACCTTCCCACCTGGTTTTTCTCTTGTTGGTGTTTTGCCAGCCCTTTCTCACTTTCGTTCACTCTGTTGGTTGAAGGTCATTTCTCTTTGACCTAGGAGTTTGCAGTCTGAAGCCATCTTGGGTTCACATCTGCTTCTGGACTTCACATGGCATTGGTGACCAACACACACTCACGCAGGCACAGTGACCTTTTCTCTTGGATGCATATCTCATCGTAGTTTTCCACACTTTTGTGAATGTCAACTTCAGATGGTGCAAATGTGGTCACACGATTAATTCCCAACATATGCTATATAGAATGCTGACCTTACCGTGTCTGTATGTCATTTCCCAAACAAACTGAGAAACTGAATTTCAGCTACAAAACCCCGATGATCTGGAGGGAAAAGAGGGGATTGCCTGCGTCCGTCTTCATTCTTACACTTTTATTTTTATTTTTATTTTTTGAGACAGAGTCTGACTCTCTCGCCCAGGCTGGAGTGCAGTGGCGCAATCTTGGCTCACTGTAAGCTCCGCCTCCCGGGTTCACGCCATTCTCCTGCCTCAGCCTCCCGAGTAGCTGGGACTACAGTGCCCGCCACCATGCCCAGCTAATTTTTTTGTATTTTTAGTAGAGATGGGGTTTCACCATGTTAGCCAGGATGGTCTTGATCTCTGACCTCGTGATCTGACCACCTCGGCCTCCCAAAGTGCTGGGATTACACGTGTGAGCCACCAAGCTTGGCCTGTTCTTATACTATTTAATACTGGTCATACCACTTTCTGCTTCCAGTCAGTGGAGCAGAGTTACTGCTGTGTCTAGAAGCTACCACTTTAGGCTGTTTGTCACTCTAAATGTAATGTAAACTCCTTTCCTTTCAGTTTGAGTTTGCCTCAGTCAACTAAGTTTGCTAACACTTGGAGATGTAGAGAGCTTTAAGTGGTTATCCAGTCGAGATCTTGGAACCTAGACAGGGCATGAACATGAATTACCCAAGATAAACATTTGTTTCACCAATGTTTATAAATTTCCGGGGTTGAAAATTCCCCAATGAGGCAGGGTGCAGTGGCTCATGCCTATAATCCCAGCACTTTGGGAGACCAAGGCAGGCGGATCATCTGAGGTTGGGGGTTTGAGACCAGCCTGACCAACATGGTGAAACCCCGTCTTTACTAAAAACACAAAATTAGCTGGGCGTGGTGGTGCATGCCTGTAATCCCGGCTACTCGGGAGGCTGAGGCAGGAGAATCACTCGAACCTGGGAGGCGGAGGTTGCAGTGAGACGAGATAGTGCCATTGCACTCCAGCCTGGGAAACAAGAGCGAAATTCCATCTCAAAAAAATGAAAAGAAAAGAAAAAGAAAAACAGTATCTCCCCAATTATTTAAAAAAACTGTGAGTCACAACCTCCCCAAATCACAATGATGATAAACTCCCCTCCCCCTTTTGTTTTGCTTCAGCTAGTTTTGAGTTGGGTTTTGAACCTCAGAAATGTTTTGTAGTTTTCTTTGTAGATCTAGTCTTGTTGAGTTTTTGTAGCCATCGTGAATGCAATCTGTTCTCTATCTGTGACATTTGCTACCTGGTTATGAGTGCTATACGAGAAAACAATTTTGTATATTCATTTTATATTTGGCAAAGGACTTGCCGTTCTTAGTTTTCAGTTGATTCTCTTGAAATTTCCAAGTAGACAACTGGAAATATTTGCAAGTAAGATGTTAATTTTGGCTTTTACTCTTCTGTTTATTTCTTTTGCGTATTGCAGAGGTTGTACCTTCTGAATTAATGATATATATTAGTCATGAGATGGGACATTCTTACTTTGTTCTTGATCTGATCTTCTAGTTTTTCACCATTAGGCAAGATGATTAGTAATGTTTAGTTTGTGATAGTTATTATTTAGAATAATACAGTGTCGTTCAATTCCTAGTTTCTGAAGGGTAATTTTTAAAAAACAATAGCAACAACAACTAAGAACAGATATTGAGTTCTATTAAATGCCTTTTTACTATCTACTAAGGTGATTATAAGGCTTTACTCCATTTACTGAGATGAATTATGTTAATATGTTTCCCAATATTAACCTCTCTTTGCACACTTGAGATTAATTTGGCTTGGGCACAGTGCTTTACTTTTTAAATACAAAATCAGATTTATTTTGCTATTGTTTTATTTATGGCATTTTAGGGTAACTATATTCATAAGTGAGACTAGCATCCAGATTTGTATGTGAATGTTATCTTTGTTGGGTTTTGCTATTAGAGTTATTCTAAATTCATAAAGTGAAATAGGATGCCTTCCTTCTTTTCTCTATTCTGAAATAGTTTATATACCATAGAAATTTTTTTTTTCCTGGAAAGTTTGAAATAATTTGCCCATAAAACTGCCTAGTACCAGACTATTTTGGGGAGGATAATTCTTTGTACACTCCTCCTCTTTCTTTCTCAGTTACTGTTCCATTTAAGATCTCTAATTACTCTTTAAACTATTTTGGGAACTTGAAGTTTTCTAGAAGATCACTGAACTGTTAATTGGTATAAATTTATAAATAGTATTCTCTAATTTTTAACTCAGCATCTGTGTTTATATCCCCCTTCTCATCCTTAATATGGTGCTTTTGTTTTTTCTCTTTTGCCGTAATACTTGGCATACGTTTGCCTATTTAATCTGCCTTTTCAAATAGATAGCTTTTATGTTTATTCATCAACCTACTGTTTATATGCTTTCAAATGCACTGACCTCTTTTTTCTGCATTCCTTAAATTGGCTTAATCTAAAGTCCTGAATTGTATCCTTAAGTTACCTATTCTTATTTTTTTGTATTTGTATTTGTATACTCCCTGGATGGTTTGAATTCATAACTGTGCTTAAATGGCCACCCTGCTCTAAAAGCTCTAAGAGTGCGCAGAAGTGGCGTGGCCCACTTCCAGGCATGGACACATGAGCAGCACACACTTCATGCTCTTTTCCGCTTCTGAACTACAGCCATAAGGTGCCCATGACCTAGCTTTGACCAAGTAGATGAAGATCCACAGAGCATTGGTGGAGACAAGACAGAGAGAAAGTGGGCTGAGAATGACTCCATGAAAAGGCAAAACCACGGCGATAGAAGTCAGATCAGTGGTTCCCAGGGTCTGGGGGTCTGGGGGATGGGAAGAAGGCACGGCCACAAAGGAGCACAGAGAACTCATGTTCAGGGTGGTGGAAAGATTCAGTATTTTGATTGTGGTAGTGGTTGCAGAACTATTTATGTTTCTTAGAACTCATAGAATTGGTCACCGAAAAATGGTGAATTTTATTATATGTGAATTAGATCTAATATACATTAAAAAAAAAAAAGGAAGAGACAGGCACAGTGGCTCACACCTATCATCCCAGCACTTTGGGAGGCCAAGGTGGGTGGATCACAAGGTCAAGATATCGAGACCATCCAGGCCAAAATGGTGAAACCCCGTCTCTACTAAAAATACAAAAATTAGCTGGGCATGGTGGTGCACACCTGTAGTCCCAGCTACTCGGGAGGCTGAGGCAGAAGAATCTCTTGTTGCGGTGAGCCGAGATTGTGCCATTGCACTCCAGCCTGGGCAACAAGAGCCAAACTCTGTCTCAAAAAAAAAAAAAAAAAAAAGGAAAAAAGAAAAACACAAAATAAAGCTCTTAGGTTTAATCATATGAATTACCAATGTTCTACGATTTCTAATCTACACAAATGATAATTTCATGTGGTTCAACTTAATACAATGAAATAATATTTTTTCCTCTCTCATACTGGCAAAATTCCAAATGCTGAGTGCCACAATCTTTCCACAAGACTGTGAGGCGACAGTCTTATACAATGGTTTTGGGAGTCTAAAACCACTTTGGAGGGCAATCTGGTAAAACTGATCAAAATTTCCACTCTGGGAACTCGTCCTTTAGCTATACCTCTACATATATAAAAGAAGGTATGATGCTAGGTACGGATGAGTGTTCACAATATGCTACCTTTTATATGCAGGGGAAAACATTTATATATATATAATTATATATATAAATTATATAATATATATTAATTATATATATATGTGTGTGTGTGTATATATATATATATATATATATATATATATATTTTAATATTTTTTTTTTTTTTTTTTTTGAGAGGGAGTCTCGCTCTATCGCCCAGGCTGGAGTGCAGCGGCCGGATCTCAGCTCACTGCAAGCTCCGCCTCCCGGGTTTACGCCATTCTCCTGCTTCAGCCTCCCGAGTAGCTGGGACTACAGGCGCCCGCCACCTCGCCCAGCTAGTTTTTTGTATTATTTGTATTTTTTAGTAGAGACGGGGTTTCACGGTGTTAGCCAGGATGGTCTCGATCTCCTGACCTCGTGATCCACCCGTCTCGGCCTCCCAAAGTGCTGGGATTACAGGCTTGAGCCACCGCGCCCGGCCTATTATATATTATATATAAATTATATATATAATTATACAACATATATATTAATTATATATATATTAATTTTATACATATATATATAGACAGCCCCTGACTTACAATGGTTTGGCTTAACGAGTTTTTGACTTTAGTATGGTGCTTTCAGCTGTATACAGTGAGGACTCACAGAACGATCCTGTTTTTCACTTTCGGTATAGTATTCAATAAATTACATGAGATATTAAATATTATTATTAATTTTTTTTTTTTGAGACGGAGTCTCGCTCTGTTGCCAGGCTGGAGTGCAGTGGCGTGATCTCGGCTCACTGCAACCTCCACCTCCTGGGTTCAAGCGATTCTCCTGCCTCAGCCTCCTGAGTAGCTGGGATTATACGCACGCTCCACCATGCCCAGCTAATTTTTATATTTTTAGTAGACATGGGGTTTCACCATGTTGGCCAGGCTGGTCTTGAACTCCTGACCTCGTGATCCACCTGCCCTGGCCTCTCAAAGTGCTGGGATTACAGGCGTGAACCACCGCTCCCGACCAAATTACATAAGATATTAAATATTATAAAAAAGACTTGTGCTAGATGATTTTGCCTAATTGTAGGCTAATGTCAGTGTCCTGGGTACATTTAGGGTAGGCAAGGCTAAGCTATGATGTTGTGTAGGTTAAGTATATTAAATGCCTTCTCAATTAATGGTATATTCAACCCATGATGGATTTATTGGGATGTAACTGCATTGTAAGTTGAGCAACACCTCTATATGCATTTGATTTGCTTGTCCGGTCATGCATGCATAGTGATGCTGTGGTCAACAATGGACAGCATATGTGATGGTGGTCTCATAAGATTACAGTGGAGCTGCCCATAAGATTACAATACAGGTGCACCATTTTTTTTTTTTTTGAGATGGAGTCTCATTCCGTCACCCAGACTGGAGTGCAGTGGCAAGATCTCAGCTCACTCCAACCTCCGCCTCCTGGGTTCAAGCGATTCTCCTGCCTCAGCCTCCTGAGTAGCTGCGATTACAGATGCGCGCCACCACGCCCAGCTAATTTTTGTATTTTTAGTAGAGATGGGGTTTCACCATGTTGGTCAGGCTGGTCTTGAACTCCTGACTCTGTGATCCTCCCACGTCAGCTTCCCAAAGTGCTGGGATGACAGCCGTGAGCCACTGTGCTTGGCCACAGGTGCACCATTTTTAAATCCTTTATATTGTACTTTTACTGTACTATTTACATTTAGACACAAAAATATTTATCATTGTGTTACAACTGTCTACAATGTTCAGCATAGTAATACACTGTTCAGGAGCCAAGGAGCAACAGGCCATACCATATAGCCTAAGTGTGTAGTAGGCTATGCCATCTGGGTTTGTGTCAGTATACTCTGTGATGCTCATACAACAAAATCACTTAATGACTCATTTCTCAGAGCACACCCCTGTCGTTAAGCGATGCGTGACTGTATCTGCAAAAATAAACACTAGAAACAGACCTGTAAACCTGATCAAAGCAGTTACCCACATAGGGAAGGAGAGGGAGTGGAGAAGACAGGGAGAGGGGAATCAAATTCCTGAGCGTAGATGTTGTTCATCGTAGTGGTGGTTAAAGTATATACTCAAAATAAAAAAGCAAATTAAGGGCCAGGCACGGTGGCTCACGCCCGTCATCCCAGCACTTTGTGAGGCTGAGGTGGGTGGATCAACTGAGGTCCGGAGTTCAAGACCAGCCTGGCCAACATGGTGAAAACCCGTCTCTACTAAAAATACAAAACAAAACAAACAAAAAACAATTAGCTGGGCATGCTGGCACATGCCTGTAGTCCCAGCTACTTGGGAGGGTGAGGCAGGAGAATCACTTGAACCCAGAAGGCGGAGGTTGCAGTGAGCCGAGATCCCACCACCGCACTCCAGTCTGGGCGAGGGAGCAAGACTCCGTTTCAATAGATAGATAGATAGATAGATAAATAAAATGACTCGTTTACTAAGGTCTTATAAATCATGAATGCCATTGTGATGCATAATTTATGTACTTACAACTATTTTTTGCCATCCCCCCCGAAAAAACAAAAAACCATCAATGTGAATTCCATCACTAGGTGGATGATCCTGACTGCTTCCCTGGCCAGTTTCTCCACCCTTTCCTGTGCCCTGCTTGGGGGAGGGCTGACCCCAACTGCCTACCGCAACACCTGGGCTCCCCTGACTTCGGGCTTCCTCTCGGGCCAGCCAGTGGGGGCACTGGCTGGAATCAGCAGTGGTTCTGGCAATGGCTGCATCCCCTTTTAAGCACGTTTCCCGTCTGCTGTGCTCTCCTACTGAGTTCCAGTAACACTCTTGACTCCCTTTTACTTCTTAGGGCCTGGAAGGGGCATGGAATTAACAGTTTCCCACCATTGCTTATTCTTAGATCTCCATCACGGATCAGAATGCGATACCCCAGAGGATGGCATTTTGGCATGCTGGGGACTTCGAACTGAAGGAGACTGGGAGGCATCTGAAAAGCAAGGCCTTTCTGACCTTCTCCCATCCTCCTGTTTCCTGCTCCTCTTTGTCCTCTGAGTCACAGAAGCCAGAATTCCTCTTCCCAGAAGCTGGTCTTAGAAGCTAGAACTCTTCTCCCACAAAAGCAAGCTATAAAACCTAGAAAGTTCACTCTCTCGCTTCTCCCTTGAAGACCCTCATTCCAAAGGGTTTCTGCCCCACACCTGGGAGGAAGGAAAGCTACACAGAGAGGCCAAGAAGAGGGAGGTTAGCGAGAGAAAAGCACAACAGATTTATTTAATCAAAGTTGTATATGACATGGGGGCCCTTCAGCAAAGAATACCCAAAGACACAAGGGGAAAATGTCCATTTTTATGCTTAGATTCAATGAAGAGTGGACAGCCATGTAGAAATGTGATCAAACAAAAAGGGTGTGATCTAATAGTAATAGACTGAGTGGCGAAACCCCGCAGGGCCTGTCTGCTCAGATTCTTCTTGGCCTCTCTGTGTGACATTCCTTCCTCCCGGGGATAGGGCAGGACCCCCTTTGGAATGAAGGTCTTATGATCCACTTTCAGACAAGTTAGGTCAGGGAATTTCTTTACGGCCAGCTTCTACCCAGAAAGGCAGGTAGAGTCAGAGGAATATTTCTAGGTTTTATGGCTGGCTCTGGGGGAGAAAGGTTCTAGTTCCTCTGACTCACCTTTGTGAAAAGGAATTCTAGTTTCTTTTTTTTGAGACTGGGTCTCACTCTGTTGTCCAGGCTGGAGTGCAGTGGCACAATCTTGGCTCACTGCAACCTCCGCCTCCCAGGTTCAAGCGATTCTCGTGTCTCGGCCTCCTGAGTAGCTGGGACTACAGGCACATGCCACCACACCTGGCTAATTTTTCTATTTTTAGTAGAGATGAGATTTTGCCATGTTGGCCAGGCTGGTCGCTGGTCTCGAACTCCTGACCTCAAGTGATCCACTCACCTTGGCCTCCCAAAGTACTAGGATTACAGGCGTGAGCCACCACGCTTGGCCGAAATTCTAGTTTCTATGGCCTGCCTTGGGGAGAAAGGGAAGCAGGAGAAGGTCAGAGACAGACTTTGCTTCTGAAGCCCTTCCAATGTCCTTCAGTTCAAAGTACACAGGATGCCAAAGCGCCGTATTTTGGGGTATCGTTTGCAAAGCCCCAACATAATTGACATGGTGTTAAATACCCCAAGGATAAACATAAAAAGAACCTAAAAAAATACAATCAGAAATTTTCGGAAGCCTAGTTTTGTTTTGTTTTTCAAAAGTCATTTTTCTAGTTGTTTGCTTCCAATAAGCAGCTTATTCTTTAAATTCTGACTTGGCTAATAAGGGGGGTGAGGGGTGGCAAATTAGAGGGATACTTTGGAAAAAAAAGAAAAAAAGAAAACAACAACCTTCCCAGTTCTTCCAAGGAGCCAATATCCAGAGCTCTCTGCAAAACTGTTAGTCCTATCTCTAGAAGGACATTTTTCTCACCCATTTATATTGTAAGGGAAAATATCTTTCATGAAGCAAACATTTTTGAGATTTCAGCTTTCAAATGCATGGTACTTGTGATAAAGGGTGTTTTCAAGCCCTCTTCTTCACTTCACCTGCCAGCGAACATGGGAAACCATTAGCTCAGGCTGCTACAATTAACTCAGGGCTTCTTCTTGAAAGGCTCACACAATTCCCAGCTACTTATCATGCAAACAACCTGGGAGACTCATTTTCCTCGCAATGCGGTGGGAGGGGTAAATTACGGAGATAAGTAGATTATTGGGGAAAAAGTCACACTCAGAGGCCTTCTGAAATGATTAAACTCTGGGAAATTCATCCCCCTAAATCCCTGGCCCCTGATAGTACACATTCATTACTGGATCCTGGGTAATGTACAATGAAGAATCTCCTTTAGAAGCCATAAATACTCCCACTCTGCTGAATTTTCACTTAACTTTTTGAACAGTGAGTTTTGTCGTTTTGATGAGTGAGAGTCATCATATATGAAGCAAGTTAAAGGAAAGGGAAGCAGTCATGAGACTTGTAAGACTGTTAAATATTGTACTGTTTTGCTAAAGTAGGCAAGTACAAATACTAAAACCGGTAACATTTAACTCTAGGAAAATAGGGTCTTACTGACCTCCTTGTATTAACTTCATAAACTCCATATCAACAGAAACCATCTCATATTTGATTAACAGCCATGTTCAAATCTATTATGACAAAATACATATACTCTGTAAGAAGTATTTCCTTATAGCAAATATTTGTCAAAAGTTGACTCTAATTATTAGTCGAGTTGACGAACGGCCTGAAATGATGTTTCAGAACGAAAAACTCTAGGAAACTAACTTAAATGAATGTAACCATGAACCGGAGACAGAAAATGAACCCTCATTTTTCTGGCAAGAGGGGGGAAAAACAACAACAACAACATACAAACACATACACATACAAAGTCACCCTGATAACCAAAATCCTAATGAGAGAACTTCATGGTGGAGACTGTTAGTATCAGCGTTGACTTTCTACTCCCAGCTACTGAATTGCAGATTCAGATGGCAACCTCAGGCATTCCAAAATACAGCTGTGCACTCACTCAAAATCACTCTTGGAAATACACGAGGAATTGCTAACTCTCTAAGTAAAGCTGAGCCTTTTTGATAGAGTAAAACACATCTGCTTCCTGCTTTAATAAATAGAGTATTCACTACCTGGAGGAATTCAGTCTTGTCCCCACCTGTCTGATAAAGCAGAGGAACTGGAGAGAGGATAGTGTGAGTCGGGGTGGGCCAGGAGAATAAGGACCAAAGAAGCAGGGTACTTGGGGGAGAGCAGTGGATGAAAAGGCAGTGATTTTTGTTTTTAAGTGAAGATCTGCTTTCTGAGGTACAATGTAACCTGCTCCTCTGTCTCAATACACAACCTTCAGTAAAGGCTATAATTTATCAAAATTCTTGGAGCTGCTTTTGTGTGTGAGCAGAGTGTGCACCTGTTTTGGGAGAAGAGTGGGACAGGACGGGCCGAGATAAATCTTGTGGGGTTGGGGAGGGGTGGTCCACGGCGATCTCTTCACATTTGATTTATAGTATGGCTATTCCAATTTTTATAAATGAAATACCTGAAGCTTAGAGAGGTTAAGTAACTTACCCAAGGTCTCGATGTTAGAGTTGGGATTCAAATCTACACTGATTTTGGAACCCAAAGTCTAAATACTACACTTGACTTATCTTGGAAGACAGTAGAGAAAACAATCCTAGTTGATGTCTCAAATTGCTATACTTCACTTATGGAAGTAGACATTCCTGGATGGAACAGAATTGAGATTTTGAAAGAGGAGGAGTTGGCCGGGTGCAATGGCTCACACCTGTAATCCCAGCACTTTCGGAGACCGAGGTGGGCGGATCACAAGGTCAGGAGTTCGAGACCAGCCTGGCCAACATGGTGAAACTCCATCTCTACTAAAAATACAAAAATTAGCTGGGTGTGGTGGTGTGCACCTGTAACCTCAGCTACTCAGGAAACTGAGGCAGGAGAATTGCTTGAACCCAGGAGGTGAAGGTTGCAGTGAGCTGAGATTGCGCCACTACACTCCAGCCTGGGAGACACAGCAAGACTCCGTCTCAGAAAAAAGAAAGAGGAGGAGTCAGTGGGATGACACAGAACACCTATCCTCCTAGCTCTTCGCGGCTGCCTGAAACATTTGTCTGCAATGGAATGACACATATTTCACAACAGAATTGACATTCAAATGAGAATGCAAGAAAGTAATATGGAAAGCGAGAAAGAAACAATTTTCACTAAAAAAAAAACTTGGTGTATATATTAATGAAGAACTGCTTTTAGAAACTGCAATATGTAATATTAACAGTGAGCTAATAACCACATTTATACTTAAATAGAAAGAAATGTTTTTAATATGCACTAAATGAGGCACAACCATCTTGGCATACCTATTTGAAATGTGATTAAAATAGACTGACGGAATATAAATAGAGTCTAGTTATTAAGAACACGGTCAGTCTGAAGTCCAGTTCAAGCACTTACCAGCTGTGTGGCCTTGGGTAAATCACTGAACCTTTCTGTGCTTCAGTTTCTTCATCTGCAAATGTGGATATTACATGACCCTATCTCACCGGATGGTTGTGAGGATTCAACAAATTAATACATTAAAGTACTTGAAACAGTGCCTGGTATATGGTAAGTACTTTATAAGTGTTAGTGTTAAATTCTCATTCAACACATAAAAAACCTATATAAGCATGAGACTTTTTTTTTAATTTTTCTTTTGAGATGGAGTTTTGTTCTTTTGTTTTTTTTTTTTTTCTTTTTTTGAGACAGAGTCTCGCTCTATCGCCCAGGCTGGAGTGCAGTGGCTGGATCTCAGCTCACTGCAAGCTCCGCCTCCCGGGTTTACGCCATTCTCCTGCCTCAGCCTCAGCCTCCCGAGTAGCTGGGACTACAGGCGCCCGCCACCTCGCCCGGCTAGTTTTTTGTATTTTTTAGTAGAGACGGGGTTTCACGGTGTTAGCCAGGATGGTCTCGATCTCCTGACCTCGTGATCCACCCGTCTCGGCCTCCCAAAGTGCTGGGATTACAGGCTTGAGCCACCGCACCCGGCCGGCGTTTCGTTCTTGTTGTGCAGGCTGGAATGCAGTGGCATGATCTCGGCTCACTGCAACCTCTGCCTCCTGGGTTCAAGCGAGTCTCCTGCCTCAGCCTCCCGAGTAACTGGGATTACAGGCATGCACCACCATGCCCGGCTAATTTTGTATTTTTAGTAGAGATGGGGTTTCTCCATGTTGGTCAGGCTGGTCTCGAACTCCCGATCTCAGGTGATCCACCTGCCTCAGCCTCCCAAAGTGCTGGGATTACAGGCGTGAGCCACTGTGTCCGGCAAGCATGAGACATTTTAAGGGATATCATAAAAGATAGTGAATGCACAGGTCAAGAGAGTGAGGAAATTCAGTGCTAGTGGGAAGGCTGTTGAACACTCACTGGGTTGAGGCTTATGCAGAAATCACACAAGCTGGATTGATTTGTTAGGAGAGCAAGGCAGGATTATGAGACGGAAGGTCATTCGGGTTAAAGAGCAGGTCTGAGTGGAGTGAGAAAGTGGCATGACAGGCGGTCACATCACAGAGAGGAATTTTTAGAGTTAGAGGTAGAACAGGTCCAGATGTACTAACTCCACACTGCAGTCATGGAGATGGAGAAATTATGACCTAGAGTGTTGGGTAGATCGTCAAGGTAGAATCTACCTAGAATCCCTAGCGTGGCTCCAGGGAAATGGGTTGAAGAGGTCACTGTGGGCCAGGCGCAGTGGCTCACGCCTGTAATCCTAGCACTTTGGGAAGCCGAGGCATGGTGGCACGTGCCTGTAATCCCAGCCACCCAGGAGGCTGAGGCAGGAGACTCGCCTGAACCCAGGAGGCGGAGGTTGCGGTGAGCCGAGATCACGCCATTGCACTCCAGTTTGGGCAACAAGAGTGAAACTCTGTCTCAAAAAAAAAAAAAAAAAAAAGAAGTCACTGTAAATTGAGTGTCAAAATCCTCAAGGAACATGGGTGGGTGATTAGAAAGTCAAAACATACTATATCGGTGAGGGGTTTTCGCTGAAGATGTCGACATCCGTTGCAGCTGGTTTACCAAAAGAGGACTTTTTTAAAAAGGGGAATTAGGAGCTTATAAAACCTTCAGGACAAACAGAAAACCCAACCAGGTTTCGAGGATTCACAACCAGCACCAATAGATCCAATAATCCAACAGGACAGTTCCTATAGAAATGCCACTGCTGCAGCTGCCTGCCAAGGGCTACAGAGAACAGTAGGAACTAGGTGCCAGAATCTGCTGAACACAAAGATCCAAATGACCCCCAGCTGTTATGCCCATCACAAGATCTGATCCCTTGTGCACAGCTAACACCCCGTAAGGGTCACTTCTATCTCTAAGTTTTTTTGTTTTTGTTTTTGAGACTGAGTCTCACCTTGCCTCTGTTGCCCAGGCTGTAGTGCAGTGGCGCGATCTCGGCTCCCTGCAACCTCCACCTCCTGGTTCAGGCTATTCTTGTGCCTCAGCCTCCTGAGTAGCTGGGACTACAGGCGCCCGCCACCACACCCAGCTAATATTTTGTATTTTTAGTAGAGATGGGGTTTCACCATGTTAGCCAGGATGGTCTTCATCTTCTGACCTCGTGATCCCCGTCTCGGCCTCCCAAAGTGCTGGGATTACAAGCTTGAGCCACTGCGCTCGGCCTCTCCCTTTCCTTTAAATTCCCGTAACAGTTCACCTATAGGCCTCTCCATTTACTGTAAATTCCCATAAGAGTTTACCTATATTTCTCTGACATCACTGATCTCATTTTGGTTTGTGTTTAAGAGTTATTTATATACATGTCTTAACTCCCCTACTGAACTAAGCTTCTTAAGTCAGTGAATATGATCTACTGACTTCTGTATTTTTTCCCAGCAACCAGTGTAATTCCTTCCTCTCTAAAAATGTCTGATGAATAAAGGATGAATTAATACTTTCATGCCCTCTATTGTATCATTTGGTGATTTCCAATGTCTGCGAGGAAAAGGATTGCGAGATAGCCAATTTGTTTGAGGTTTATTCCAACCAAAATGCTAAACTTCTAAAAATGTCCATAATTCTGGGTCTTGCTCTACTTATATATACTACAGACTTCCCATTAGATCATGGGATTGGCAATATATCTTTTATATCTGTAGATACCCTGAGGAATAAAAAGAAAATCCTAAGCCCCCCAAGTGACTGAATGGATTCCCCTTGGCCAAGGGGAGCCTAGATAAGCCTTAAAAACTGAGTTCCTGGCTGGGTGCGGTGGCTCACACCTATAATCCCAGCACTTTGGGAGGCCAAGGCAGGCAGATCATGAGGTCAAGAGATCAAGACCATCCTGGCTAACATGGTGAAACCCCATCTCTACTAAAAATACAAAAATTAGCCAGGTGTGGTGGCGGGCGCCTGTAGTCCCAGCTACTTGGGAGACTGAGGCAGGAGAATGGTGTGAACCCGGGAGGTGGACGTTGCAGTGAGCCGAGATTGTGCCACTGCACTCCAGCCTGGGCAACAGAGCAAGACTTCGTCTCAAAACAAAACAAAACAAAAACAAAAACAAAAAAACAAGCAAACAAACAAAAAAAAAACTGAGTTCCTGACCATGACAAGATGGGAAGTCAGACACCTCATTATATCCCCTCCATCACTAACCACCATAAAGCTTTCTTTCCTAAGAGTTAAAAACAAACAAACAAACAAACAAACCTTTTGAGAGATTTGCTCCACTGCTGATTTACTCAACTGACCAGCATTCCTTTCTGATAAGAGACCATGGACCATGGACAGGTTCTGGCTGGTTTACAGAGGCTGCGCACAGCATGCTTCTGAGTCTTCCATCTCACGCTTTGATGTAAAGAGCCCAATTCTAATGCATTTAAATGTTAAGTCTCCACCCCACAGGGAAAACGTGGGATGCATGTCACATGCATTTGTTTACTAGACATGCACCCCTTTTCATGAATATTCATAACTCCTATAATATGGTGAGTATGTATATTTAGCCAACCTGTTCAGCATAAATTCCTGTCTCATGCTTCCCTCTCTCAAAGTGCCCACTTTTGGTTTCTATCCGAGGCTATGATTCCCAGCCTGCAAGATGGCCAGCCTGCAGGCTGCAACCATTTAGAAGAAATAAAGCTGGTGGGCGTAGTGGCTCATGCCTGTATTCCTAGCACTTTGGGAGGCTGAGGTGGGCAAATTGCCTGAGCTCAGGAGTTTGAGACCAGCCTGGGTAACATGGTGAAAACCTGTGTCTCCCTTAAAATACAAAAACCATTAGCTGGGTGTGGCGGCGTGTACCTGTAGTCCCAGCTACTTGGGAGGCTGAGGCAGGAGAATTGCTTGAACCCGGGAGGTAGAGGATGCAGTGAGCCGAGATCGTGCCACTGCACTCCAGCCTGGGTGACAGAGTGAGACTCTGTCTCCAAAAAAAAAAAAAAAAAGTAACAAATATCTCCTTTTCCAAATATATGAACCTTGTGATTCACCGGTTGACACCCCTATAATGTCTACTGTAGGACGTGCTCAAAGGACAGTTGATGACTTGTCTAAGTTCAGATGTTCTCTGGGACATGTGGATGGGCCCTGAACTTTGTCTAAGTATGATACTGTGATTTATAATGAGAAGTATATATTTGGCCTTGTTTAATTTCCTGGCAGCAGATCCTAAAACCTTTGGAATCTCTAAAGTGGTAAGCGTCTTTCTGAATGCTAATGAGATGATGGCTGACTGGGGGCCCCTAGATAGCATCAGGATGGGGGAAGAGAGGAAGCAACCGTATGATTAGAAGGTTCGAACTTTCAGCCCCATCCCACGACCTCCGGGAAGAGTAGAGCAGCTGAAGGTTCAGTTGATTACCAATGGTCAATAATTTAATCTACCATGTTTATATCACGAAGCCTCCACAAAAACCCAAAAGTACAGGGTTTGGAGAGCTTCCAGGCTGCTGACCACGTGGCAGTACTGTGAGGACGGCCCAGAGAGCACCTGGAAGCTCTGCGTCCCTCCCCATACCTTACCCTATGTATCTCTTGTATCTGCCTGTTCACTGTATCCTTTTACAATAAATGAGTCAAGTAAGTGAAGTGTTTCTCAGAGTTCTGTGACCCATTTTAAGCAAATAATCAAACCCAAGGAAAGGGTTATGGGAACCCCCAATTTACAGCTGGTCAGTGAGAAATTCCGGACACTTGAACCTGTGATTGACATCTGAAGGAGAGGACAGTCTTAGGGGCCCTGTGAGATTCAACTCTAATTCCAGGTAGATAGTGTCCATTGAATTAAATGACAGGACATCTCATTGGTGTCCGCCAGAGAACTGATGAGCAAGAAAAATCATTCACACCTGGTGTCAGAAGCGAAGCACTGAGGGTGAGGAGAGTGGAGTAGGAGAAGACAGTCGGTTCTTTTTTCCTATCTCACGCACTAAGGTGCCTGTAAGATTTCTGTATGATATATTTGAGTAGATGAAAGGCATAATGGACATTAGATGGGATTTACTCTGGAAAAGATATGATTTAACACAAGAGAGGACAAGAGGCATAAGAGAGCCATAGCTAACAATGGAGAGAACTGAAAAAGAACCAGTGGTGAAACAAAGAGCTCTACACATTTCTGGAAGACAGAATGTAAATGAGACAGGGCTGACTACTCAAACCAAGGAAGTAGCTGTGGCCTAGAAAACACATGAGGAAGAGTCCGCACTGAAGACAGCACCAACCTGCCAAGCACACCCTTGAGAGGTAGACATGGTGAGCAAGAGTGAGAAATGCAGCTGAAAACAGGATTCACTGAAGATCTTTATACAGACCCTCCCGCTTACCAAGTGATAAAAACGCCAGCAGCCCATGTCGTATCTGTCCCTGCAAAGCGGGGTTGTTTTCTCTGCACAAATCGAGCAAACTATCTCTGGGAGACTGGAGCTGCTAGTGTAGGTAGGTGTTGCTGTCCTAGAACCGAGTCCTCTGCTTTCTGGATCATGTCAGGGTTGGGGCAAGGGGGGGTTCCCCAGCAACCTGGATGCGAGGCCCATCAATCAGCCAGCTCCATCCACATTCATATAGAGCTTCCCATGGGCCTTTCTACTTCCCAATTCTTACATATGAACTCGCCCTGAAGATACATCATGCATCTGAGCAAAGTCTATGGTGTGCTGTAGAAGGCACAGAATAAGCAAATAGAAAAACTGACTCTAGAGGACACAGAAATAATTCTTTTTTTTTTAATTATTATACTTTAAGTTCTAGGGTATATGTGCACAACGTGGTTTATTACCTAGGTATACATGTGCCATGTTGGTTTGCCGCACCCATCAACTCATCATTTACATTAGGCATTTCTCCTAATGCTATCCCTCCCCGAGCCCCTCACCCGTTGACAGGCCCCAGTGTGTGATGTTCCCCATCCAGGACACAAAACTAATTCTGATAACAGAAGAGAACTTGAAAACAAAATATAATACATTGAAGACTCGTTAGTATTCTTGAAGAAACTTGAAAAAAAAATTGTACCCCTAAAAACAATGACAGAATCCAATGGAGAAGGAATAATCTAGAACAAGAAAGAGCTCTTGGGAAAGTAAATGACCCACACCCTAACCACGTTTTGACATTTCAGAACAGCAACAAAAGAAAGGCCGTAAAAGCTTCCAGAGTGAAAAACTAACAATATGGCAGTAACAAGATAAATAAATACAGGTCACAAACCAATTGGACCGGTGTCAGAGTTCTCATCAGCATTGGATATGATCAGACATTAAAGCTCCGAAGAAAAACTATTATTTAGAATTCTATACGCAGTTAAACTATCAATCAAGCATGAGGATGGAATAAAGCATTTTTCCACAAGTGAGAATTCATAAGGCATACCACTCTTGCTCCCTGTTTTACTTTTTTTTTTTCTTATGATGGAATCTCGCTCTGTCACCCAGACTGACACCCAGAATGCAGTAACACAATCTCGGCTCACTGCAAGCTTCACCTCCCAGGTTCACACCATTCTCCTGCCTCAGCCTCCCGTGTAGCTGGGACTACAGGTGCCTGCCACCATGCCTGGCTAATTTTTTGCATTTTTCGTAGAGACGGGGTTTCACCGTGTTAGCCAGGATGGTCTCGATCTCCTGACCTTGTGATCCACCCACTTTGGCCTCCCAAAGTGCTGGGATTACAGACATGAGCCACCACACCCAGCCTTGCCCCCTGTTTTAGAAGGTTGAGAATATAGTTCAACAAAATGTGAAAACTGTGAGAAAAGGAAAGAAATGAGATCTGAGAAACAGAATAATCGCATAGGATAACAACGAATAGAAATACCAGAATGACACGCAGCTCTCAAAACAGGGGTGCAGAGCCAGTTCGGACTGGAGCAGAAAACAGTATGGAGAAGGGAGCTCTCCAGGAAAACCAATAAACAGTAAAGGACAAACTAGCAAACAGTCCAAGAAACAAATGAATGAATAAATACATCCCCCTAGAGATTACCTGACGAATTTTCCCATATGGAAATCAGTACCGTGAAGCATTTTAAGAGATGTTGACATATTAAGAGAAAATTACCCACAAGTACATTAAAAACTAAAGAAAAGCAAAAACTGCATTATCAATACCTGGAAAATTTAAGTTATACAATATAGAAAATGCAACAGCAGTGCATCACTTGGTTCCACAGGAAACAAGATTTACAGTCATATCCCACCCAGATTGGAAAAAGAAGTCAGAGGGTTTGAGGATCTTGGTCTCCAGGGAAAAAAGAAGATTTGGTTCAGAAAAAAATTTCAAAATAAAATGAAAGCAAATTGGAAACTCCAGGAAATACTAAAGGCAGTGTTAAACACACACACACACACACACACACACTTTACTGGCCAGGTACTGTGGCTCACGCCTCTAATTCCAGCAGTTTGGAAGGCTGAGGTGTGCAGATCACGAGGTCAGGAGTTTGAGACCAGCCTAACCAACATAGTGAAACCCCCGTCTCTACTAAAAATACAAAAATAGCTGGGTGTGCTGGCACGCACCTATAATCCCAGCTACTGGGGAAGCTGAGACAGGAGAATCTCTTGAACCTGGGAGGTGCAGGTTGCAGTGAGCCAAGATCGCGCCACTGTACTCCAGCCTGGGTGACAGAGCGAGACTCCATCTCAAAAAAAAAAAAAAAAAAAAAAAACTTTAGCAAATTAAAACATGGCATGGTTTGAAACCAACAATGGGAAGAAAAGACAACAAATGTTAACATTCTCCTTTGATTGCCACAAGGATTATGATTTGGGAATCAAAGAGAGGGAAATATCATTAACCATAGGTCACTTCTTGGTACTACAGTGTATAATATTCATATAGACATAATAATATGAAAGTTATTTACTGGCTCTTAACTTCTGGAACCAACTTAAAGGCACAGTATAGAAATCTTCATTGTGGTCAGGCATGGTGGCTCACACCTGTGATCCCAGCACTCTGGGATGCCAAAGTGGGTGGATCACCTGAGGTCAGGAGTTCAAGACTAGCCTGGCCAACATGGTGAAACCCCATCGCTACTAAAAAAATTACAAAAATTAGCCGGGCCTGGTGGCATGCACCTGTAGTCCCAGCTACTTGAGAGGCTGAGGCAGGAGACTCACTTGAACCCAGGAGGCGGAAGTCACAGTGAGCCAAGATTGCACCACTGCACTCCAGCCTGGGACAGAGCAAGAGCAAGACTCTTTTCCAAGAAAAAAAAAAAGAAATCTTAATTGTGTTCCCAGCGGGGCCTCCAAAAAAAACCATAGTTAAATTGGAATGCAAACATTATCAACAGCTGATAGAAATGAAGGGCAGAGTGATAAGAGAAGAGGGAGAAGAAAGGTGAGATGGCATACTGTCTATAATCAGTGAAACAGGAAAAGGAAATAGAGCTTTAAGTGTATTACTTAAAGTTACAATAGCAATACACAAAGGAATAAAAATAATGACATGGGAAAGGGGAGAGGTATATATAGCGTATGAATGAATTCCTATCTGTATCAGGAAATCAATAGGTAATGTCTAAAGTTGAAAAATCAAAAATAGGTCAGGTGCAGTGGCTCACGTCTGTAATCCCAGCACTTTGGGAGGCCGAGATGGGCAGATCACCCAAGATCAGGAGTTCGAGATCAGTCTGGCCAACAGGGTAAAACCCTGTCTCTACTAAAAATGCAAAAATTAGCCGGGTGTGGTGGCAGGTACCTGTAATCTCAGCTACTTGGGAAGCTGAGGCAGGAGAATTGCTTGAACCCAAGAGGTGGAGGTTGAAGTGAGCCGAGATAGTGGCACTACACTCCCGTGTGGGTGACAGAGTGAGACTCCATCTCAAAAAAAAAAAAAAAAAAAAGAAAAGAAAAGAAAAAGAAAAAATAACACATATAAATATACTATTTATTTAGTTAGTTAGTTTTTGAGATAGAGTCTCGCCCTGTTGCCCAGGCTGGAGTGCAATGGCGCAATCTCAGCTCACTGCAACCTCTGCCTCCTGGGTTCAAGCAATTCTCCTGCCTTAGCCTCCTGAGTAGCTGGGATTACAGTTGCCCGCCACCACCCCCGGCTAGTTTTTTATATCTTTAGTAGAGATGGGGTTTCACCATGTCAGCCAGGCTGGTCTTAAACTCCTGACCTTGTGATCCGCCCGCGTTGGCTTCCCAAAGTGCTGGGATTACAGGCATGAGCCACCATGCCCAGCATAAATATGCCACTTATTAGTATGCAAATCATTGCCAAAAACAGGAAAAGGAAAAATAGTTCAAAGTGATTGACTCTGGAGATCAGGACAGGGGATAAGAAGAGATGGAGCAGGGGTCAGTTGATTTTTTTTTTTTTTTTTTAACTGTGTAGATGTGTTATTTAAGTCTGTTAAAAGATTTTCACAGAGTAAACAAGTACTCTGGAACCTGAACTTTTGGGCTTATGACTAAGAAATTAACCTTTGACATGTACTATTGGATTCACTTATTTCTATGGGTATACATTCTGTCCCAGGGCTATCCAGACCCCAGCCAGCAGTACACAAGTCCTCAGCAGAACAGTATCCAAATGGCATCCCACAGGGCATGATGGGAAGGATGGAGGAAGTATAAACGGTGGGTTACCGGTCATCTCAGGGAATTTCTACTCTAGGTCATTACAAAGAGGAAGATCTCCCCTGGGCTCACTGCAGGAATAACCGTGGGTCTTGCTAGACTTCCATGGTCCTGCTGGACAGAATAAGTAAAATGTCCGATATTTTCCTTTTGAAAGCACCAGGAACAGCTCAAGGATTTGCACAGCGGAATGAAAGAGGAGCTGTCACTGAGTTCCTTAGGACTCACAGCTTGAAAGGAAGGAGGAGGCCCACAGGGGGCCTGAGGACCAAGCCCAGCAGGGGACGCTGAGCACTTCCACAGCCCAGGGGGTGGGACCAGAGCTCTTAAAGCCACAGATCTCCTCTGCAGGCACAGAGACCCTCACAGCAGGGATCCATTCACACCAGTCACCCTTGGAGACTGCTATTTATGCTAAAGAAATTTATCCCACTGCATTGTATGCTTCTTGCCCAGAGTTCTCTTGGATCCCTTGTTTACGGCCTTAGTCTCATATTGTGAGCAGTGGAATGGACAGGCCATTTAAGAGGGCAGGGATGGCTAATGATGGGTCTGTTAGCCCTGCAGTCAGTCTTTCCTTTGTGAACCAAACCCAATTTGGGTGCATTTGCTAAAAAAAAAAAAAAAAAAAGGCAAAACCCTCATTTGAGGTTGAAGAAATGTTAGTTGTATTCCATTCTTTTTATGAGGAAAAAAAAAAAAACACTGGAAGAAATCAGAAACTTGATAATATGTATGATCCATTCTTTCAGTGATCAAAATCTATATCCAATTTTTTTCAGGTGTAGGTACAAACCCTGCAGCTCCTTAAGATTGGGAAGATCTTAAAAAATAGGGGGCCTTTTCATTACTAGAGAGATGCTAATTTTTATCTTGCAAAAAGTAAAGGGAAGTCCCTTCAGAAAATGTTTTCTTTTGAGGCAGAACTTAAACAGATGCCAGTGCTTTCATGAATTTTGTGAGCTAAATCCTTATAAATCCTTTGAGTTGACAGATCAATTATTCTTTCTAACAGCTAATGAACTAATAACCCTTGGAAATTTCTCCTTCCTTGGGTTTAAAATAGAAAAAAAAAAAAAAGAAAACCTTGGGGGAAAAAATCAATTAAAGACTACATAGCAATAAAAATCAATTACATTCATTATAGCTTTTTAAAAGAGCTAGATTTTCTTCAAGAGCTGTGATTTTTAAATTAAAAACACGTCAAATAACCCTGTATTTTATAAACACCACAAATATACTTAAAACGTGTCTTTAACGCATGTTGTGTCCAGGCAAAGGGAAGGGGGAGAGGGTAGAAAAACAGACAAGGAGAGAGAGACCGACCTTGCAGAAGGCAATCAATAAGAATGGTGGGATCGCCGAATGCCTCTCTGTATAAGGCACTGTGGTGGACTCTCAGGGCACCAGAAAGAGAAAAAGACACACACACACAGCGCTGGAGAAAAATGGAGGGAAGAGAGAAAGGGAGACTGTGTTACTCCAGAATGCTCTCGACAACACTGTGAAGGGAGGAAGCCTGTCCTGAGCGTCTTGCTGATAGAAGCCGAGATTAGCAGGAGTTGGCAGAGTCCATAGGCTGAGTGTTCAAGGAGTTAGGCCCAAGGGGGACACTGAGGGCCAGAGCAGGTGGCAGAAAGGGAACCAGAAGAATGGGAATGCATGCAGGCGCCGGAGGTGAGCCCTGATCCCAAGAATGAGGTGGTGCCTGCTGGGGGAACGGGGCGCCAGTGGGGCAGAGAGGCATCGGTCCTATTTGTGGATCTGACATTATGGCCAAGGATTTTAACAGATGAGAAAACGGAAGCAATGGGAATTTCAGTAAAAGACTTGCTCAAGATCTCAGGGCATCTCTCTCTCTCCCCCACCCCCCCCCCACATACACACACATACACACACCCCCAGTTGTACGTGCAGGTACAATAAAGTCTGTGCTTTGTTTCTATTTAAGGAACTAGAGCATGATGGTCATCCAGGTGCCAGCCCACGAGCACTGCTCTTCCTTCCTGCAGCGCAGTTCTTGGCAGTGAAAAGCAAAGTCTCATATGAAATTGAGTGAGTGGTCTTTTCTCCACAATAACAACTCTGGAGGGTGACTCCTAGAGAAGCTGGTGAATATTCCAGGGAATGCTGACGGCTCTGCACTCTGTGAGCTCCTGATGCGCAGTATGATGTGGTGTAAAGAAAGGGAAACCTAAGAGTCAGAAGAGGCCAGGTGCGGCGGCTCCTGCCTATAATCCCAGCACTTTGCGGGGCTGAGGTAGGAGGATCACCTGAGGTCAGGAGTTCGAGACCAGCCTGGGCAACATGGTGAAACCCCATCTCTACTAAAAGTACAAAAAATTAGCTGGGCGTGGTGGCGGACGCCTGTAATCTCAGCCACTCGGGAGGCTGAGGCAGGAGAACTGCTTGAACCCGCGAGGTCGAGGTTGCAGTGAGCTGTGATTGCGCCATTGCACTCCAGCCTGGGTGACAAGAGCGAAACTCCATCTCAAAAAAAAAAAAAAAAAGAGAAGAGCTGGATCGTCATCACAGCTCCACTCTTATTTGGCCTCAGTTGCTCTGGCTATAACATAGGGATGTGAATGGTCCCTGACCATGGTTCGACTTATAAATTTTTGACTTCACGATGATGCAAAGACAATATGCATTCAGTAGAGACTGAATTTTGAATTTTGCTATTTTCCCGGGCTAGTGACGTGTGGTACAGTACTCTCTTGTGATGCCAGGTGGCAGCAGCAAGTACAGCTCCCAGCCAGCCACGTGATCATGGGAGTAAACAACCAGTATCGTACCCTGTGATGTACTGTGTTGCCAGATGATCTTGCCCAATTGTAGGCAAATGTAAGTGTTCTGAACACCTTGAAGATAGGCTAGGCCGAGCTATGATGTTTGCTAGATTAGAGGCATTAAATGCATTTTCAACTTATGATATTTTCAACTTAAGATGGGTTTATTAGAACATAAACCCCTCACAAGTCAAAGAGCATCTGTAATTATAGTTACACCTCAAGTTGTGAATAGGAATAAACCAACTGTAGTTTATTCCTATGGTGATAAATCAAACTATTCGTAAGGGCTTATAAGGGCCCCAAGACCCAACTATGGACTTGTGGCCCTGTTAAGGTAAAGCTAGGGCCAGCTTTATGGGTGTGTGACCTCAGCAACGACACAGGGTTCCCATGATAAAGGGGGGTCCATGCTTGATTCAATGCTCTGCTGTTGCCATCTTGACATTCTTGATCCTTTCCGAACAAGGGGGCCCTGCATTTTCATTTTGCAATGGGCTGCGCAAATTGCATAGTTGGTCCTGGGTAAAGACACTTGGTTCAGTGGGAAGAGCTCAGGAAGGTTTCCGTCTTTGGCAAATACTTCCCAGTAGACTGGAAGTTTGCAGTGAACATGTGTTTGCTTTCCAGCTGAACCCATTTCTTACATTTGAGGAAGGCTTCACCATACGGGTCTTGGCAAGAGGCAGATGGGCCAGATGCTGGCATTCCTCAGCCTTCCTACCAGCTAGTGTGTGGCCAGCCAGGTGCAATCACTCTGGAGTGTGCAAAGCTTAAAGTATGGAAGGGGAGTGGAAAATTCATTTTGGTGATGGCAGCAGCGGCATCAATTATCTAGGGACATGAATAGCAGCCTCCAGCTATGGTCTCTGGTGTCCAGCGCTAGCCATGCTAGCTAGTGGGAAAAGGTTGGGGGTGGGGAGGCATCCAGCAGTGTGTCAATGAGATCCTCCACTAGATGGGTCTGTGATGAGGTTGCAGCCTTGGTTTTAGCCACCTTTGGTTCCTCCCTGTTTCCTTTTACTTTTTTCCTTTTTGAGACAGGGTCTCACTCTGTCATCCAGGCTAGAGTGCAGTGGCACAATCATGGCTCACTGCAGCCTTGACCTCCTGGGCTCAGGTGATCCTCCCACCTCAGCCTGCTGAGTAGCTAGGACTACAGGTGCCTGTCACCATGCCCGGATAATTTTAGTAGACACAGGGTTTCATCAGGTTGCCCAGGCTGGTCTCAAATTCCTGGGCTCAAGAGATCTGCTTGCCTCAGCCTCCCAAAGTGCCAGGATGACAGTTGTGAGCCACCATGCCCAGCCTCCTTCCCTGTTTTCCAGCCTGATCACCTAGTCTTCTTGGTGATTTGCTTTTCAAATTACTCAGTGTTCTTTCAGTAAATTCCTTTTGCACTTATGCGGTCAGAGATGGTTTCTGTTGCTTATAGCTAAGAGCTTTTACTGATATAAAGTTGGAGTCTCGTGGAGTTACGATCCTGAGACCTTTGGCTGAGAGGCAGAAAATAGGTCCTGTGTCCTAAGGCAGAACTTGTCGGCCACATGTCCCTGGTGTTAAGACACTAGTGCTTATGCATTCCAACACAGAAGGGATATGGGAGACTGCAGGGGTGAAAAGGTCAGTATCTTTCCTCACCCGTTAGCAGGGTCATGGCCGACATTCCTATAACAAGGATGGGTTAAGAAGACAGAGGCATAACAGATTTATTTAATCAATGTTTTACATGACACAGGAGCCTTCAAAAATGATGATCCAATGGCCAGGCACGGTGGCTCACGCCTGTAATCCCAGCACTTTGGGAGGCTGAGGCGGGTAGATCACCTGAGGTTGGGAGTTCAAGACTGGCCTGTCCAACATGGAGAAACCCCATCTCTACTAAAAATACAAAATTAGCGGGGTGTGATGGTGCATGCCTGTAATCCCAACTATTCGGGAGGCTGAGGAAGGAGAATCGCTTGAACCCAGGAGGCAGAGGTTGCAGTGAGCCAAGATCACACCACTGCACTCCAGCCTGGGAAACAAGAGCTAAACTCCGTCTCAAAAAAAAAAAAAAAAAAAAGAAAAAGAAGAAGAAGAAGAAGAAGAAGAAGAAGATCCAAAGACTCAGGGAAAACTGTCAATTTCTGTGCTTAGGCTGGATGTGAATGGACAGCTATGTAGAAATGTGATGGGACAAAAAGCGGTATGATCCAATGTTGACAGACAGGGGAAGTATGAAGCAAAGTAAGGCCCATGAGTTTGGATTCTTCTCGGTCTCTCTGTGTGGCATTCCTTCCTCCTGGATACAGGGCAGGACCGCTCTGGAAACAGGGGTCTTATGGCCTACTTTTAGACAAGGTAGGACAGAGAATTTCTTTCTTTTTTTGAGATGGAGTCTCACTCTGTCACCCAAGCTGCAGTGCAGTGGTGCAGTCATGGCTCACTGCAGCCTCCACTTCCTGGGCTCAAGTGATCCTCCTGCCTCAGCCTCCTAAATACTAGGACTACAGGTGTGCACCACCACACCCAGCTAATTTCCCCTTCCTTCCTCCCTTTCTTCCTTCCATCTCTCCCTCCCTCGCTTTCCTTCCTTCCTTTCTGCCTCCCTCTCTCTTCCTTCCTTCAGTCCCTCTCTCTCCCTCCCTCCTTTTCTTCCTCCCTTCTTCCCTCCTTCTCTCTTCTTCCTTCCTTCCTTTTTTCTTTCTTTATCTTTCCTTCTCTAATTATTTGTTTCCTCCTCTCTCTCCCCACTGCCTTCTCCTTCTTCTGTCTCTCTTTCCTTTTCTTTCTTTCTTTTTTTTCTTTCTCTCTCTCTCTCTCAGATGGCTCCATGTTGACCAGGTTTATTTCTTTCTTTTACACATGGCTCTCAACTATGTTGTCCAGGCTGGTCTTCAACTCCTGGCCTCAACTGATCCTCCACACCTCCAGATAATTTATTTATAACCAGCACTTACGCAGAAAAGCAGGGATAGGTTAGAGTTACAGACCTCGGTTTTTGTGGCTGGTGTTGGAGAAGATGGGTTCTAGTTCCCATGGCCTGCCTTGAGGAAGAGAGATTCTACTTTCTGTGGCCTTGTCTTGGGGGGAAAAGGGAAGGAAGAAAAAGAGCAGGAGAAGATCAGACAGAGACTTAGCCTTTGAGGCCCTTCCAAAGTCCTTTGGTTCAAAGTACTCAGCATGCCAACGTGCTATACTTTGGGGCATCGTTTTCTGAGCCCCAGCAAGGTCATCTGCTCCACACTACTTCTGAATGTGGGAATCCTTTATGAATAATTCAGGATCTGAACAGCATTCAACGAAAGATGCTACTGAAACGAAAGATGCTACTGAGAACCACAGTGTGTGCTGAGCAGAAAGACTTGCTCACGGGTGACAAACGCTGAGGTTGGCCAGTTCGCAGTTGTACTGTCCAGGGTCAATGGCCCTGTTGGGGCTGTGAGGATATCCCTAACTGTCATCCAATTGTCAAGGCTGAAGTTCAGGGAAATCCATCTCACCTCACTCACAGTCAAATATAAAACGTCATTCCTTCAGGACATGTAATTAAGATGGTGGCTGAGGCCGGACACGGTGGCTCACCCCTGTAATCCCAGCACTTTGGGAGGCTGAGGCGGGCGGATCACCTGAGGTCAGGAGTTCAAGACCAGCCTGGCCAACAATGGCGAAAACCCATCTCTAGTAAAAGTACAAAAATTAACCAGGCAGGGTGGCGGGCAGCTGTAATCCCAGCTACCCGGGAGTCTGAGGCAGAAGAATCGCTTGAACCCGGGAGGCGGAGGTTGCAGTCAGCCGAGATCGCACCACTGCACGTGAGCCTGGGCCACAAGAGAGACTCCGTCTCATAAAAAAAAAAAAGAAAAAGAAAAAGTAAAAAGATGGTGGCTGAGTCCCTAATGAATTTCCAGAGCATGATGGGACTAAGCTGCTCTGGGATTCTGAAATCTAGAGACTACCTAGAAAAGTTCCCACACAAATATTACGGCTCTCGCAAAAACAAAACACGAAAAACAAAAACAACCAGAAGTGCCAAACATCTGGATTGAAGATGCTCCAGGAAATTACTTTCACCTCCTTTCACAGGCACGTTCAACCAATGGCAACAACATTCCACATTTTGCTCAGGGCTGAAGGAAGAGAAAAGAGTCAGGACAAGCTCATGTTCCAACACTTGAAATGAACTCCTGGCTGAAACTAAATCACTCGCTCTCTGGCATCACAGCTATTTCCGTAGTGCCACTTGGCTGGCTGGGTGATTTTCCAGCCACTGGATGAGGGACACTGGATCCAGGATGGGGCCATGAGCCTGTTAAGAGCAGAAAGACCCAATTATGAAGAGCCCCCTGGAAAGCCCACAGTATAGCCCACCCATCTGGGTCTGAATGGCAGGCATGTGAGCAGAGGCACAAAAACTTCGGTGCCAAATGGGGGAGGACGCACAGCCACTTCGAGTCCCGCTGGACCACTCAGTTGCAGTTGGAGCTGCCTGCCTGAGGCACAGTAATGCCAAAGTGAGCAGTAGGGGCCTGTCACAGCCAAGAAAACGGTAACTGGACAGAGTTGGCCAAGGGCTGCCAGACATGACAGAGCAGGGGAAGAGGCAGAGATGAGGGAATAAGGCAGCTGTCATTTATCTGGGAGGAAAGAGGTTGGATCCTATAAAGGCAATAGGGTGGACGGGAGGGAGAGGGCTCAGAGGGCCTAGGGTCAGAGTGACTGGGGGCAGCAGACCCCGAAGGGAGCTGATCCTGAGGCAGAGGGTACAGCTGGTCATAGCTAAGAGGAAGGTGAAGGTGTGCAGGCCCCTTGCTCAAGAGGGGAGCGGAGGGCAGAGGTGCGATACCCTGGGAGGTCCCGCTGCTTCGAAGGGAGAGGATGGGCAGGGAGAGGGAAACAGGAGGGCCAGCCCCTCCGTAAGCTTTCCCAAGTGAGTAAAGTACTCATACCCAGGGCTTTATTTGAATTTATCACCTCTTATTAGTGTCTTTTGAAATGCGAATTAGCTGATTAACCACTGCTCACAGCCTTCCAACTGTTCTTTATTCTCCAGCATTCAGCAACTTTGTTCTAAATAGGGTAGGCCACAGTAGCCCACCAGGGGGAAATTATTCTCAAGGTTACAAGAACAGCGACCAAGGCAAAATTAGGCCCTGGCCTGGATGGAATCAAGTTGGGAGTGAGGTTGTGCCTGGAGCCAGGCTGTAACCACCGCCCCCCGCCCCCCACACTGCTCCCCGGTCTACACAAAAAGCCTCCAAGGATGCTGGTCACCCTGGTGTGTTAGTCTATCCTTGCGACGTATGAACAGGGCTCTGGGGAACAAGATCCGAGGATGCTGGTTACCCTGGTGTGTTAGTCCATCCTTGCGATGTATGAACAGGGCTCTGGGGAACAAGATATCCTCTCTTCTGCCCCCTACCACTTTTTTGTTGATGATCATCTTTTTCTAAAAGGTGTATTAGTTCTAGGCCGCCCGGGAATGCCCATGCACTGGCTTCGGCTTTCTGTTTGGGACGTGGGTTCACGTTTACGAACAACAAGGGATGGCCCCTGGCAGAGCCTCGTTCGCACTCGCTCCTGCCTCCAGTTTGGCAACACGACACAAAGGCGGTATGGCTTGTATACACTTTCCAGGCTGAGCCCCTATTCAGAGGGGGCTGCAGCTTGCGCGTAATGGGCCCCCTACAGACAAAGCCAGCAAGTTTCTTAATTAAGTCTAAGTGAAAGACAGATCCCGCTTACATCTTCAGAGAACCTTCCTTCAGAACTTCAAAAACAGCCTAGACTGCCTATCAAATCCAGGCACGAATAACTAGCTAGCAATTTTTTCTCTTTTTAAATATAGAAAGCCAGGCCTCCGGCGCCAACTCTTCAACCCCCTCTCACTTTCCCTGCAATTTTAGACATGCCTCTGGTTTATAAAACAGGAAACAAAGGGACTTCTTGTGTGTCGGAGAAGCCCTTAGAGGGTCTGCATTTCATTCCGGCCTTCCCCAAAGCACTGCACTGTCTAAAGAGCTCTTTAGCTGGTTTAGTCTCATTACCATTTCCATGAGGTATCAAAGGATATGCTACGAAACCAGCATATGTACATATATCACATAAAGACACATCCTGGTATGGAACGATATTAAAAAATTAATTATTAGCTAATTGCCTTTTCAGAAATGTGATTTTTCACATCCCTCCCTCGCCCCTCCCCCTCCACCCTAGCCCCAGAAACCCTGTCTCAGACAGACCTTTCTGTTTTCTGGGCTTTGCTGTGATAATGTTCTTTGCAAACAGAAACCAATTATTCTGCAGCAGTAAGTCACCAGGAGTATGAATTGCTTTAATTTTTCCCCCTTTTAGCAGCTGCCCAGGGTGGGTTGCGAGGTGGCTGCAGTAATGAAGCTGGGATGAATACTAAAGCAGGACCGAGGCCGGGTGTCCTGCAGGGAAAATGATGTTCAAAAATAAAAGTGCGTTTTTGTCGGGGGAAGCTAATCAATGAATTGGACGTTTCCAAAAAATGCGCTTTCCGCTCTCAATTTGCATCACCAGTGCTGCTTTCCCCAATGAGTCCTGTGCACCTGACTAGCTTGTAAAAATGTCACCTTACTGTTAAAGTGCTAAACACGCCCTGTTTTTCCTCTGCCTGTTCTCTTTCTCCCTCCCCCGCCCTCTGCCTTTTTCCTTCTGCAATTCTTTGCTTTCTCATTAGAAATGCCCAGCAACGTCTGGCAGACAAAGGCACTGCAAACAAAGTGTATGGAAAGGAAAAAAAAAAAAAATTAAAAAGGAAAAAAGTGCAGAGGAATTCTTCATTCACTGATCTCCAGAATACATTAATATCTGAAACTGTTGGCACAGCCTAAAATACTTGGGCGGCTAACAATGCGGGCAATGATTCCGAGTCTGGGATCTTCAAATAAACCCCAGCGCTGTCATGGCCACCAGGAAGGAGAATAATGGCGATATTAGCTGACCTTCATTTTGTTGTTTCTTCAGACCTGACTGCTGGACCTCTGTTTGCTTGTTACTAGGATTTCTTGGCTGAAAAATTTTAGCATTTCCCAGGCAATACAAGAGCCAGTTTATTAGGTAAATAAACCAGGTCTTAAGCAGTCTTTTCTGTTCCATAATGGGAAATGGGCGAATTGGAACGACGGTTGAGTTGGAGTCAGGGAGAATGACTAAGAGGCAGAGATCTCATCATTTTCCCCTCATCCAAAACACCAAAGAACAACGCGGATGGAGTTGACAAATCATCAGATCGATGTGCTGACTTTGGTTAACTTAACCAACATCAGCCACCAAGTAAGGCAGACAAGAGTCACAAAAGGAAGGGACAAAAATCGCGGCTTTCTTCTTCTAGACACCTAGATCTGCAATGACATTTCACTTTCCCCAAGGTTACAAGGAACTGGAGACTATTTTATAATGCATCCGAATGGAGCTAATGGTGCTATGTTTCATTCATCTATCATAAGTGCTTAAACATTCTTATGTTATCCAAACCATTGTCTAGTGACAATCTTAATGATGTTCATGAAATCAGTAATGCAGAACTGGATCCTTTTTCAGAGTCTCCACATCCAGAGGGCCTTCTGGCTGTCTAGCCTGTATCACAATTGGTAATTATCACATTGATTTGTGCCTGCTTACTGTTCACTATCTCGCTTCCCTCCCTCAACTGTAATATAAGCTCCCTGAGGGCAGGGACCACCGTTGTATCCTACCTCACCCAACACAGCGCCTAGCACCCAAGACGTATTTGCCTAGGGAGGTAATGATATTTTTGGCTACTTTTGGGGAAATGCATCCCATCTTTAAAAGCTTTCAGCAGCCACACCCAAGGGCTTCAAGATGAGAATGAGACGCAATACTTCCTTTTTTTTTTTTTTTCTTTTTTTTGAGACGGAGTCTCGCTCTGTCTCCCAGGCTGGACTGCAGTGGCCGGATCTCCACTCACTGCAAGCTCCGCCTCCCAGGTTCACGCCATTCTCCTGCCTCAGCTTCCCATGTGTAGCTGGGACTACAGGCGCCCGCCACCTCGCCCAGCTAGTTTTTTTGTATTTTTTAGTAGAGACGGGGTTTCACCATGTTAGCCAGGATGGTCTCGATCTCCTGACCTTGTGATCCACCCATCTCGGCCTCCCAAAGTGCTGGGATTACAGGCTTGAGCCACTGCACCCGGCCCTAACTATAGTTCTTTAAGTTCATCCAATAGCTGTGGTTTCCAGCTTTTACTTTTTTTTTTAACCGTGCTTTCTTTTGGGATTAAAAAAATAATTTCAATTTTTATTTTAGATTCAGGCGGTACATGTACAGATTTGTTACATGGGTATATTGTGTGACACTGAGGTTTAAGGTACAAATGATCCCCTCGGTGAGGCAGTGGGCACAGTATCCAATAGGGGGTTTTTCAGCCTTTGCTCCCCTCCCTCTCGCCGCCAATAGTCCCCAATGTCTACTGTTCCCATCTTTATGTCCATGTGTATCCAATGTGTAGTTCCCACTTATAAGTGAGAACACATGGTATTTGGTTTTCTGTTCCTCCAGCTTTCAAGTGAACTTATAATAAAAGCTTAAAAACACTTGCTTCAAGCAGGAGGTCATGTCAATAGATGTAACGCACACACGTTTTTTAAAAGTTATACAGTCAGTTGGTTGGAAAACATGGAAGACATAGAAATTTTTCAGACTGCGTAACTGCTCAATGGGTTCACCTTACCCAATCTGTAACTGCCCAGTGGGTTCACCTTACCCGCTGCCTAGACGGAGCCGATTTCTCTAGACAGGGGAATGGCAATAGAGAAACAGTAATTAACACAGAACCAGCTGGGCAGGAGACTGGAGTTTTGTTATGACTCAAGCCAGTCTCCCTGAACATTTGGGGATCAAAATTTTTAAAGACAATTTGGTGGGAGGGGAGGCGCACTGAGCTGGGGGGTGCTGATTGGTTGGGTCGAAGGTGAAATCATGGGGCGTCCCTGTCCCCTTGCACTGAGTCAGTTCCTGGGCGCAGGGGTGGGGTGGGGTGGGGTGGGAGGCAGTCACAAGATCAGAAGGACTGGTTTCTCGATTTGGGTGGTGCTGGTTGATCCATCAAGGGTAGTCTGCAAACCATCTCAAGCCCTGATCTTAGGAGCACTTTAGGGAGGGTCAGAATCTTGTAGTTTCCAGCTACATGACTCCTAAAGCATAGCTTCTAATCTTGCGGTTAATGTTAGCACTCTAGTCCCCAGGCAAGAAGGGATTTTTTTCTACTGTCATCTTTGTTTTAAACTTTTGAAACTATAAACTAAGTTCCTCCCAAAGTTAGTTCAGCCTACACCAGGAATGAACAAGGACAGCTTGGAGGTTAGAGGCACGATGGAGTCGTTTAAATTGGACCTCTTTCACTGTCTCAGTCATAATTTTGCAAAGGTGGTTTCAACTCCAAGAAGTGAGAAAAGGAAGACTTGAAGTATGCAGGATATGATCCCAAAATGGTTGAAAGGAATAAAAAAGACAATGCATGTTTGCTTAGTTTTGTCGCTGCTATAACAGAATATCAGACTAGGCAATTTATCAAGGGAAGAATTTATTTGGCTCATGGTTCTGAAGGCTGGGAAGTACAAGAGCATGGCACTCTGATGAGGATCAAACAATGGTGGAAGGGTGGAAGGCATAAATGAGCACAAACAGATAGGAAAAGGGGGCTGAATTCCCTTGATAAGTGTTAAATACAGTAAGTTCTAAATTTCTCTTCAAAGAATCAGTATGTCAGTATGTTCAGTTCTTTGTTCTCCATTTTAAAGTTTAACCTTGTTCTCCTCATCTTCTTGGCCCTAGGTTCAATAAACAACCTCTTCCACCATTTCTAACCAGTAGTTCACATCTATTCCCCTGGTCACCTCCTCCGAACTGAGTCACCCCTGGTCACCTGCCCTGACGTGAGTCACCTGTTCCTAACTGTTCTTCCCACCAAACTGCTCACCCCGTCACTCTGACTCGTACCCCTGCTCTCTTTAAAACAGTCAATCGGAATTAGCTTAGACTGTGTGATCCAACCCTAGCCAACAGGGGAACAACATGGCAGTAGGGGCTATCTGTGTCAGGAATAAAAACCCCTTCCCCTCTCTTGTTCAGGTGTGCTGTCGCCATGGCTCCATCTGAGAGTCACACCCTTCTACAGAAGTAAAATTGCCTTGCTGAGAAAATTAAATGTATGTTTGAGTGCTATTTCTTTTGCAGCACTGAAAGTTTATTTCTAACATAAGTAACCCACTCTGTGATAACAGCATTAATCCACTGATGAGGGCAGTGGATTAATTTAATCACCTCTTAAAGGTTTCACCTCTTAAGACCATCATAATGGCAATCAAATGTCAATGTGGGTTTTGGTAGAGACATTCTAACCATTGCACATGTAGATACACTATATGCATGCATAGAAAAAAGACTGGAAAGATACACCCAAACTGTTAATAGTCATGATGTGTAGGAAGTGTATTTTTACTTTATTGTTCTTTATGGTACCATTTTTCCTACAGTAAATTGATTATTTATAAAATCAGAAATAACCGTCAATAAATTTTTTTTTAAAAAAAGATAATATATGAGCTAGATCTTTACCTCAAGAATTTTGAAAAATAAATTACAGTCACACTAATACAACCCTGGCATTCAAGGTGGTCTGTCTCATGACACATACACACACAAACTCACATGAACATACATACCTAAAGCTATACATAAAGCTCAATAGAAACATTTCTGGGGGGTTATGTGGCTATTTGTTTATTGATTTCTTGAGACAAAATTGCTCTGGGCATCTCAGAGTTTTCTCTTTCTTAGCTTGAAGCAACCAGGTATCACATTTCTGGGTTTTAAAAGAGATTATATTCAAGGATGCTCTATTACTGTGAATAGGCGAAACATTCCAGGCTGATGGGAATTCATACTTGTCAACAGCTGCGAATTAGCATTTCAAGCCCCTTCTAACGTGACTTATGAACTTTATTGGTATGAGGATTCAGCACCTTGTAGAAAAGCAAGTGCTGAATGCAAACCAGGGTGAAAACCCTTTCTGCTAGGGAGTAGAAGCCTAAGGGAATGATCGAGATCCATCTGCCAAGAACAACTTCACAGGTGGATAGGAGCAAAATTACCATGCCAGGAATTAGGAAAATAGACACTACTTCAGATTCCTTTCCCTTTCCCTTTCCCTTCCCTTTCCTTTCCTCCCTTCCCCTTTTCCTTCCTTCCTTCCTTTCCTTCCTTCTTTTCTGTTCTTTTCTTTTCTCTTTCTTTTTGAGACGGAGTCTCACTCTGTCTCCCAGACTGGAGTACAGTGGTGCAATCTCGGCTCACTGCAACCTCTGCTTCCTGGGTTAAAGCAATTCTCCTGCCTCAGCCTCCCGAGTTGCTGGGACTACTATGTGCGCCCACCAGCACATCCAGCTAATTTTTGTATTTTTAGTAGAGACGGAGTGTCACCACATTGGCCAGGATGGTCTCGAACTCCTGACTTTGTGATCCACCCACCCCGGCCTCCCAAAGTGCTAGGATTGCAGGTGTGAACCACCGCGCCCGGTCTACTTTCGATTTCTAATTGGGTATTTAGATGGGTAGTAAATATAGCTAGAAAAAAAGGCTTTAGGGAGAAATGGTATGTTTGATAATTACGCATCAAGGTTTTCCCTTTTATTATCACTTTTTGTTAGTCTCCATTCTTATTCCTACAAGGCCACAGCCAGAAGTGGGTGTAGGAGAAATGAAGTTCTGAAAATTTGAACGAATGCCTATTGCAATTCCAATTATTCCCTGGAAAATGTTAAGTTTAACGTAAAATGGAATGAGGTAGTCCTAACAGCTCAGGAAGCAATAAAAGGGGACTGAGAGCTTTACACATCAGAAAAACTCTCAGACAATGCCTAAGAGGATTGGAAAGAAATTTCTAAAACATGTCATCCCTACAAACACACATGAAAAAATATCTTGAGAATTCCACAGGAAAATATACATCCGTTTCAAAAAGAAACTTTGAGGCACAAAAATTAAAGAGAAAAGGCTTTTTCCCAGAATACAAAACACTGCTTGACTTGTGGAAGAAAAAGAGCTCATTAGTATTTCAAAGGAGGTTGATAACTTATTTCAATGTCCATACTGGGATAGAGGATGAGCCAAGCATACGCCTCAAAATCCTAGGGACCACTTACTCTTCTCTCCCATTTCTTATTTTATTTTATTTTTTATTTTTTGAGACGGAGTCTCGCTCTGTCACCCAGGCTGGAGTGTAGTGGCATAATCTCGGCTCACTGCAACCTCTGCCTCCCAGGTTCTAGTGATTCTCTTGCCTTAGTCCCCTAAGTAGCTGGGACTACAAGCAGGTGCCACCATGCCCAGCAAATTTTTGTATTCTTGGTAGAGACGGGGTTTCACCATGTTAGTCAGGCTGGTCTCGAACTCCTGACCTCGTGATCTGCCCACCTCAGCCTCCCAAAGTGCTAGGATTACAGGTGTGAGCCACCACTCCTGGCCTCCCATCTCTTTTTAAAATTATTTTTTAAATTATTAGGGCTGGGCATGGTGGCTCACGCCTGTAATCCCAACACTTTGGGAGGCTGAGCGGATCACTTGAGGTCAGGAGTTAAAGATCAGCCTGGCCAACATGGCGAAACCCTGCCTCTACTAAAAAAAAAAAAAAAAAAAAAAAAAAATTAGCCAGGCATGGCGGCACATGCCTGTAATCCCAGTTACCTGAGAGGCTGAGGCAGGAGAATAGCTTGAACCCAGGAGGCAGAGGTTGCAGTGAGCTGAGGTCGCACCACTGCACTCCAGGCTGGGCAACAGAGTGAGACTCTGTCTCAAAAAATAATAATAATAAAATTATTTTAAAAATTATTGTATTTTTTAGAGGCTGGGTCTCACTCTGTTGCCCAGGCTGGTCTTGAACTCCTGGGCTCAAGTGATCCTCCTGCCTCAACCTCCCGAGGAGCTGGGACCACAGGCACGCACCACTGTGCCTGGCTCCTGTTTCTCCTTCTGTGTGACGGCCTTGATTTTTCTACTGGGTATCTCACATCAGCTATGAGCTCCTCCCTCTTTTTATTATTTGCTTTATTTATTGATGTGTGTGCTTCATTTATTGATAGTTAAGCTTCTTAACTATCAACTTTTCAGGTACAGTATGATAATTCAAATACAGCAACATCTCCCTGAAGGAGCATTAAAGTTTCTAAAGTGGTGAGTGAACTTAAGAAAGCCCTTATAAAAGGGACTACAAAAGAGCTCTAAAGATAGAGACTATCAAGGACATTTTACATGCTGGAGATAAGTAATATCTGGTACCATACCATTACTTTCCATTTACCAATCCTGCTCACAAGATCTTTCAGAATCTCCCTCCCTAGCAGTTTCCAGTCCATTTATTCTGCTTAGTTACAGGTATGCATATGCTAAGCCACATTTTTCTCTCCTATGGTTGCTCTTCCTTCCAAATGCTTAATTGTCTAACTTTGTGATTTAGAGTTGGTTGACACCTGCCTCCTATCTTCAAGCCAGATCCAGAGATACAGGGTACCCTGAGTATTCAAAGTGCTTTGGTGACAGCTACTTCTTCCTTGCCTCCCTGTCATTTTTCCTTTCAATTTTTCCTTCCCCTGTCTCCTCCTCCTTCACTTACTCAATAAATAAGGGCCCACCATGGCAGACACTGTACTAAATGATGGTTCTCCTGTATTGAAAATTCTATGAATCTAGGAACCAGGTCTATTCTGTATCTTCAGCACCTTGCACAGTATATGGCACACAACAGGTGCCCCATAAACCTTTCTTGAATGAATGAATGAAAGAATGAACAAGACATAGTCTCTGGCTCTTGGGTAACTAAGAGTCCAGTGAGAGATACAGTAAACAGGCAAGTATAAGTCAGTACATTACATGATGAACCCTGTAGGTGTCCATCATCACCCAGGCTTGGGGAAGAATTTCTAGCACACTGGTTCAATTTGAATATTAGAACTAGAACCTCCTGGCAGGTTTTTTTTTTTTTTAAGATGGAGTTTTGCTTTTGTCACCCAGGCCGGAGTGCAGTGGTGCGATCCTGGCTCACTGCAACCTCCACCTCCTGGGTTCAAGCGATTCTCCTGCCTCAGCCTCCCAAGTAGCTGGGATCACAGGCGCCCGCCAACATACCCGGCTAATTTTTAGTAAAGACGGAGTTTCACCATATTGACTAGGCTGGTCTTGAACTCCTGACCTCAGGTGATCTGCCTGCCTTGGCCTACCTTAGTGCTGGGATTACAGGTGTGAGCCACTGCGCCTGGCTGCCTGGCAGACTTTAAAACCCCAATTTACTATACCCAGAGCAATTAAATCAGAATTTACAGGAAGGGGGAATCCAGACACTGGATTTTTTTAAAGCTCTCCAGGTGATTCTCATGTTTAGCCCGAGAAGAGAACTGCTGTCCTAGACCTTTACACTCGAAGTGTCACCCTTGAACCAGCAGCCTCCACTCCACATCACCTGGGAGCTACTCAGGAATGCAGGACCTCCAGACCTACTAACCAGAACCTGCATTTTTTTTTTTTTTTTGAGGCAGAGTCTTGCCCTGTTACCCAGGCTGGAGTGCAGTGGTGCGATCTCGGCCCACTGAAACCTCCACCTCCTGGGTTCAAGCGATTCTCCTGCCTCTGCTGGGATCACAGGCACACGCCACCACGCCCCACTAATTTTTGTATTTTTAGTAGAGACGGGGTTTCACCATGTTGGCTGGGCTGGTCTCGAACTCCTGACCTCAGGTGATTTGCCCACTTTGGCCTCCCAAAGTGCTGAGATTGCAGGCGCAAGTCACTGTGCATGGCTAGAACCTGCACGTTAACAAGATCCCCAGATACTGCACCTGAGCTGCTCTGGAGGACATATCATCCCAAATCAACCCTGAAGGACTGAAAAGTTAGCAAACGGAAATGTGGGATAGAAAAGACGGCATGTATTCCGGGTAGAGGCAGGAATGTGGACAAGGCCACAAAAATCAAGGAAGGCCAGGGATGCCACCTGTCGGGGTGGCTGGATCCCAGTCCATGGGAAAGAAAAAGAAAGTGTGTACTGAGAAAGGGTGCGGTGTGGTCAAGGGAGGGGGAAGTGAAGGAAGATTCGGCCTGAGACTAGATCCTGCTAGGCTACGGAAACCGGTGCTGAGGAGTCTGGACTTTATTCTGAAGGCCTTGGGGCACCTCTGAAAGAATTTTTTTTTTTTTTTGAGATGGAATCTCACTCTCGTCACCCAGGCTGTACAATGGTGGCTCACTGCAACCTCCGCCTCCCGGGTTCAAACAATTCTCCTGCCTCAGCCTCCAGAATAACTGGGATTACAGGCACCCACCACCACACCCGGCTAACTTTTATATTTTTAGTAGAGACGGGTTTTCACCATGTTAACCAGGCTGGGCTCGATCTCCTGACCTCAAGTGATCCGACCACCTCAGCCTTCCAAATTGCTGGGATTACAGGCGTGAGCCACAGTGCCCAGCTCTCCTGAAGGGTTTTTAAGCTGAGGAGGGACTTGATCAGATCCCCTGAAGACACACTGCTGTCCCCTGCCTCGGTGCTTCAGCTCATTCCACTCCTAAGTAATTCCTTACTCATTTCAAACTACCAAAAGTCCACCCACTTTGTCTGTGCTAACTCAAGTGTCTTCCAGTCATGGGGGCTGGAACTGATCTGTTTCTCAACCCTAAACTCCTGCAGCACTGTGGACGGACCACTCACACAGTCTTTGTCATGGCCACTCCATTTCTACAGTGAGATTTCTGTCTACTCTCTTCTACTGCTAGAGCATAGCTTTTCAAAGAACAGTTTCCAAGGACCACCTATTTCAGGATCATCTGAGGGTACTTGATAAAATCAGTTTCCAAGGCCCAAGACCCCCTGAATCGGTATCTCTGTGTGTGGGGCCCAGATGTTTGCATTTTTAAAAACGTTCCAGCTGGGCGCGGTAGCTCACGCCTGTAATCCCAGCACTTTGGGAGGCTGAGGCGGATGGATCATGAGGTCAGGAGATCGAGACCATCCTGGCTAACACGGTGAGCCCCTGTCTCTACTAAAAATATCAAAAATTAGCTGGGCGTGGTGGCAGACGCTTGTAGTCCCAGCTACTCCGGAGGCTGAGGCAGGAGAATGGCGTGAACCCTGGAGCTGGAGTTTGCAGTGAACCGAGATTGTGCCTGGGCAACAGAGCGAGACTCCATCTCAAATAAATAAATAAATAAATAAAATAAAAAATAAAAAATAATTCCAGGTGAAGCTCTTGAGTATGAAAGCCAGAGAATCACAGTACAAGACTACAGCATCCTGAGACCCAGAGCCATCCCAGAAATCCTAGAATCGGACTCTGCACCTCTGTCTACAACCTTGGCATGTGGCTGCTCTTTAAATTCCTTTATCTACTCATCCTTGACTACATAACTAATCAGGGCGCTTCCAAAAACCAACCAACCAATCAAGAAAACTTCTAGGAACTTAACTCCAGTGTAAAAGGACTCCTCATTCCTGCTGTGTGCTCCGTCTATCGGCCTATGCTCAGAAAGCACTTTTTCTCTACGAGCCAGGAATGTGCCTGGTTTCTCTCATCACATATGTAAGACAGACAAGACTGGAATCAAACTTGCCCACAGAATGGACGGAAGCACCAAAAGAGACATTATGTACCTTTGAAAGCGCCATGGAGGCCGGGCGCGGTGGCTCAAGCCTGTAATCCCAGCACTTTGGGAGGC